>NW_027361748.1:225000-697403 GCF_039654945.1 Dendrobates tinctorius | reverse complement strand
CATTGTGGCGAGTGCAATCTTTGATGCAATTATATGCTGGGGTAGTAGTGTGCGCACAGCTGACGCGAATAAGCTGAATAAACTTATCAAGAAGGCTAGTGCGGCGGTGGGTCTACAACTCAGGACTTTCGAGGAGGTATTAGAGGATAGAATTACTAAGAAATGCAAGGCTATAATGAGCAACAATACACACCCGCTCTATGAACTGTTTGCGAAGCAAAAGAGCACATTCAGCAAGCGTCTACTCCAACTAATGTGTAAAAAGGAAAGATATAGAAAATCGTTTGTTCCGACAGCTGTGGGGATGTTTAACAAATGTATAAGTGTAAAGCATCCCAAGACTAAATGAAGTTCAAAGTGTATGGGGGGGAATTGGTGAGTTACAAGTACCAGTCTATCCGCATCTGCTGTCCATATAGACTTATTTTGTAAAGTGTGTATTGTTCTTGTAATGTTCTTGATCTTTGTTCTGCTGCTGTAATACTGTAATTTCCTCCGGGATCAATAAAGTTTATCTAATCTAATCTAATCTAATCTAATATACCCCGAGTATACACCCCCCCGTATATATATACACCCCCCCGTATATATACCCCGAGTATACACCCCCCGTATATATATACACCCCCCCGTATATATACCCCGAGTATACACCCCCCCGTATATATATACACCCCCCCGTATATATACCCCGAGTATACACCCCCCCGTATATATATACACCCCCCTGTATATATACCCCGAGTATACACCCCCCCGTATATATATACACCCCCCTGTATATATACCCCGAGTATACACCCCCCCGTATATATATACACCCCCTTGTATATATATATACCCCCCCCGTATATATATATACACCCCCCCGTATATATACCCCGAGTATACACCCCCCCGTATATATATATACACCCCCCCGTATATATATACACCCCCCGTATATATACCCCGAGTATACACCCCCCCGTATATATATACACCCCCCCGTATATATACCCCGAGTATACACCCCCCCGTATATATATACACCCCCCCGTATATATACCCCGAGTATACACCCCCCCGTATATATATACACCCCCCTGTATATATACCCCGAGTATACACCCCCCGTATATATATACACCCCCCTGTATATATATATACCCCCCCCGTATATATATATACACCCCCCCGTATATATACCCCGAGTATACACCCCCCCGTATATATATATACACCCCCCCGTATATATATACACCCCCCGTATATATACCCCGAGTATACACCCCCCCGTATATATATACACCCCCCCCGTATATATACCCCGAGTATACACCCCCCCGTATATATATACACCCCCCCGTATATATACCCCGAGTATACACCCCCCGTATATATATACACCCCCCCGTATATATACCCCGAGTATACACCCCCCGTATATATATACACCCCCCCGTATATATACCCCGAGTATACACCCCCCGTATATATATACACCCCCTTGTATATATATATATACCCCCCCGTATATATATATACACACCCCCCGTATATATACACCCCCGTATATATATACCCCCCCGTATATATACCCCGTATATATACCCCGAGTATACACCCCCCCGTATATATATACACCCCCTTGTATATATATATACCCCCCATATATATATATACACACCCCCGTATATATACCCCGAGTATACACCCCCCGTATATATATACACCCCCCGTATATATATACACCCCCCGTATATATACCCCGAGTATACACCCCCCCCGTATATATATACACCCCCCCGTATATATACCCCGAGTATACACCCCCCCGTATATATATATACACCCCCCCGTATATATACCCCGAGTATACACCCCCCCGTATATATATACACCCCCCCGTATATATATACACCCCCCCCGTATATATACCCCGTATATATACCCCGAGTATACACCCCCCCGTATATATACACCCCCTTGTATATATATATACCCCCCGTATATATATATATACACCCCCCGTATATATATATACACCCCCCGTATATATATACACCCCCCCGTATATATACCCCGTATATATACCCCGAGTATACACCCCCCCGTATATATATACACCCCCTTGTATATATATATCCCCCCGTATATATATATACACCCCCCGTATATATACCCCGAGTATACACCCCCCGTATATATATACACCCCCCGTATATATACACCCCCCCGTATATATACCCCGAGTATACACCCCCCCCGTATATATATATACACCCCCCCGTATATATATACACCCCCCGTATATATATATACCCCCCGTATATATACCCCGTATATATACCCCGAGTATACACCCCCCGTATATATATACACCCCCCGTATATATATATACACCCCCCGTATATATACCCCGAGTATACACCCCCCGTATATATATACACCCCCCCGTATATATATATACACCCCCCCGTATATATACCCCGAGTATACACCCCCTTGTATATATATACACCCCCCCGTATATATATATACACCCCCCGTATATATATATACACCCCCCGTATATATATACACCCCCCGTATATATATATACACCCCCCGTATATATACCCCGAGTATACACCCCCCCGTATATATATATACACCCCCCGTATATATATATACACCCCCCGTATATATATATACACCCCCCGTATATATACCCCGAGTATACACCCCCCGTATATATATACACCCCCCCGTATATATATATACACCCCCCCGTATATATACCCCGAGTATACACCCCCTTGTATATATATACACCCCCCCGTATATATATATACACCCCCCGTATATATATATACACCCCCCGTATATATATACACCCCCCGTATATATATATACACCCCCCGTATATATACCCCGAGTATACACCCCCCCGTATATATATATACACCCCCCCGTATATATATACACCCCCCGTATATATATATACCCCCCGTATATATACCCCGTATATATACCCCGAGTATACACCCCCCGTATATATATACACCCCCCCGTATATATATATACACCCCCCGTATATATACCCCGAGTATACACCCCCCGTATATATATACACCCCCCCGTATATATATATACACCCCCCCGTATATATACCCCGAGTATACACCCCCTTGTATATATATACACCCCCCGTATATATATATACACCCCCCGTATATATATATACACCCCCCGTATATATATACACCCCCGTATATATACCCCGTATATATACCCCGAGTATACACCCCCCGTATATATATACACCCCCCCGTATATATATACCCCCCGTATATATATATACACCCCTCCGTATATATACCCCGAGTATACACCCCCCGTATATATATATACACCCCCCCGTATATATATACACCCCCCCGTATATATACCCCGAGTATACACCCCCTTGTATATATATACCCCCCCGTATATATACCCCGAGTATACACCCCCCCGTATATATATACACCCCCCCGTATATATACCCCGAGTATACACCCCCTTGTATATATATACACCCCCCCGTATATATACCCCGAGTATACACCCCCCCATATATATACACCCCCCGTATATATATATACACCCCCCATATATATATACACCCCCCGTATATATATACCCCCCCGTATATATACCCCGTATATATACCCCGAGTATACACACCCCCCGTATATATATACACCCCCTTGTATATATATACCCCCCCGTATATATATATACACCCCCCCGTATATATACCCCGAGTATACACCCCCCCGTATATATATACACCCCCCCGTATATATATATACACCCCCCGTATATATACCCCGAGTATACACCCCCTTGTATATATATACACCCCCCGTATATATACCCCGAGTATACACCCCCCGTATATATATACACCCCCCGTATATATACCCCGAGTATACACCCCCTTGTATATATATACACCCCCCCGTATATATATATACCCCCCGTATATATACCCCGTATATATACCCCGAGTATACACCCCCCCGTATATATATACACCCCCCCGTATATATACCCCGAGTATACACCCCCCCGTATATATATACACCCCCCCGTATATATATACATACCCCGAGTATACACCCCCCGTATATATATACACCCCCCCGTATATATATACACCCCCGTATATATATACCCCCCGTATATATATATACACCCCCCCGTATATATACCCCGAGTATACACCCCCCGTATATATATACACCCCCCGTATATATATATACCCCCCGTATGTATATATATACACCCCCCCGTATATATATACACCCCCTGTATATATATACACCCCCCGTATATATACCCCGAGTATACACCCCCCGTATATATATACACCCCCCGTATATATACCCCGAGTATACACCCCCCGTATATATACCCCGAGTATACACCCCCCGTAAATATACCCCGAGTATACACCCCCCGTATATATACCCCGAGTATACACCCCCCCGGATATATACCCCGAGTATACACCCCCCGTATATATACCCCGAGTATACACCCCCTTGTATATATATACACCCCCCCGTATATATACCCCGAGTATACACCCCCCCGTAAATATACCCCGAGTATACACCCCCCGTATATATACCCCGAGTATACACCCCCCCGTATATATACCCCGAGTATACACCCCCCGTATATATACCCCGAGTATACACCCCCCGTATATATACCCCGAGTATACACCCCCCCGGATATATATACACCCCCCCGGATATATATACACCCCCCCGGATATATACCCCGAGTATACACCCCCCGTATATATATACACCCCCCCCCCGTATATATACCCCGAGTATACACCCCCCCGTATATATACCCCGAGTATACACCCCCCGTAAATATACCCCGATTATACACCCCCCGTAAATATACCCCGAGTATACACCCCCCGTATATATACCCCCGAGTATACACCCCCGTATATATACCCCGAGTATACACCCCCCGTATATATACCCCGAGTATACACCCCCCGTATATATACCCCGAGTATACACCCCCCGTATATATACCCCGAGTATACACCCCCCGTATATATACCCCGTATATACCCCCCCGTATATATACCCCGAGTATACACCCCCCGTATATATACCCCGAGTATACACCCCCCGTATATATACCCCGAGTATACACCCCCCGTATATATACCCCGAGTATACACCCCCCGTATATATACCCCGAGTATACACCCCCGTATATATACCCCGTATATACCCCCCGTATATATACCCCGAGTATACACCCCCCGTATATATACCCCGAGTATACACCCCCCGTATATATACCCCGAGTATACACCCCCCGTATATATACCCCGTATATACCCCCCGTATATATACCCCGAGTATACACCTCCCGTATATATACCCCGAGTATACACCCCCCGTATATATACCCCGAGTATACACCCCCCGTATATATACCCCGAGTATACACCCCCCGTATATATACCCCGAGTATACACCCCCCGTATATATACCCCGTATATACCCCCCGTATATATACCCCGAGTATACACCCCCGTATATATACCCCGAGTATACACCCCCCGTATATATACCCCGAGTATACACCCCCCGTATATATACCCCGAGTATACACCCCCCGTATATATACCCCGTATATACCCCCCCGTATATATACCCCGAGTATACACCCCCCGTATATATACCCCGTATACACCCCCCGTATATATACCCCGAGTATACACCCCCCGTATATATACCCCGTATATACCCCCCGTATATATACCCCGAGTATACACCCCCCGTATATATACCCCGTATATACCCCCCCGTATATATACCCCGAGTATACACCCCCCCGGATATATACCCCGTATATACCCCCCGTATATATACCCCGAGTATACACCCCCCATATATATACCCCGAGTATACACCCCCCCGTATATATACCCCGAGTATACACCCCCCGTATATATACCCCGTATATACCCCCCCCGGATATATATACACCCCCCGTATATATATACACCCCCCCGGATATATACCCCGAGTATACACCCCCCCGGATATATACCCCGAGTATACACCCCCCCGGATATATATCCCGAGTATACACCCCCCCGGATATATACCCCGAGTATACACCCCCCGTATATATACCCCGAGTATACACCCCCCGGATATATACCCCGAGTATACACCCCCTCGGATATATACCCCGAGTATACACCCCCCGGATATATATCCCGAGTATACACCCCCCGTAAATATACCCCGAGTATACACCCCCCCGTATATATACCCCGAGTATACACCCCCCGTAAATATACCCCGAGTATACACCCCCCCTTATATATACCCCGAGTATACACCCCCCGTATATATACCCCGAGTATACACCCCCCCGTATATATACCCCGAGTATACACCCCCCGTATATATACCTCATATATACCCCCCGGATATATATACACCCCCCCGTATATATATACACCCCCCCGGATATATACCCCGAGTATACACCCCCCGTATATATACCCCGAGTATACACCCCCCATATATATACCCCGAGTATACACCCCCCGTATATATACCCCGAGTATACACCCCCCGTATATATACCCCGTATATACCCCCCCCGGATATATATACACCCCCCCGTATATATATACACCCCCCGGATATATACCCCGAGTATACACCCCCCGGATATATACCCCGAGTATACACCCCCCCGGATATATACCCCGAGTATACACCCACCCGGATATATACCCCGAGTATACACCCCCCCGGATATATACCCCGAGTATACACCCCCCGTATATATACCCCGAGTATACACCCCCCGGATATATACCCCGAGTATACACCCCCCGGATATATACCCCGAGTATACACCCCCCGGATATATACCCCGAGTATACACCCCCCGGATATATACCCCGAGTATACACCCCCCGGATATATACCCCGAGTATACACCCCCCCGTATATATACCCCGAGTATACACCCCCCCGGATATATACCCCGAGTATACACCTCCCCGGATATATACCCCGAGTATACACCCCCCCGGATATATACCCCGAGTATACACCCCCGGATATATACCCCGAGTATACACCTCCCCGTATATATACCCCGAGTATACACCCCCCCGGATATATACCCCGAGTATACACCCCCCGTATATATACCCCGAGTATACACCCCCCCGGATATATACCCCGAGTATACACCTCCCCGGATATATACCCCGAGTATACACCCCCCGTATATATACCCCGAGTATACACCCCCCGGATATATACCCCGAGTATACACCCCCCGGATATATACCCCGAGTATACACCCCCCGGATATATACCCTGAGTATACACCCCCCGTATATATACCCCGAGTATACACCCCCCCGTATATATATACACCCCCCCGGATATATACCCCGAGTATACACCCCCCTGTATATATACCCCGAGTATACACCCCCCGGATATATACCCCGAGTATACACCCCCCCGTATATATACCCCGAGTATACACCCCCCCGTATATATACCCCGAGTATACACCCCCCCGTATATATACCCCGAGTATACACCTCCCCGGTTATTTACCCCGAGTATACACCTCCCCGGATATTTACCCCGAGTATACACCCCCCCGTATATATACCCCGAGTATACACCCCCCGGATATATACCCCGAGTATACACCTCCCCGGATATATACCCCGAGTATACACCCCCCGTATATATACCCCGAGTATACACCCCCCATATATACACCGAGTATACACCCCCCGGATATATACCCCGAGTATACACCCCCCGGATATATACCCCGAGTATACACCCCCCCGTATATATACCCCGAGTATACACCCCCCCGTATATATATACACCCCCCCGGATATATACCCCGAGTATACACCCCCCTGTATATATACCCCGAGTATACACCCCCCGGATATATACCCCGAGTATACACCCCCCCGTATATATACCCCGAGTATACACCCCCCCGTATATATACCCCGAGTATACACCCCCCGTATATATACCCCGAGTATACACCTCCCCGGATATTTACCCCGAGTATACACCCCCCGGATATATATACCCCGAGTATACACCCCCCGGATATATACCCCGAGTATACACCTCTCCGGATATATACCCCGAGTATACACCTCCCCGGATATATACCCCCGAGTATACACCCCCCCGTATATATACCCCGAGTATACACCTCCCCGGATATATACCCCGAGTATACACCTCCCCGGATATATACCCCGAGTATACACCCCCCGGATATATATACCCCGAGTATACACCCCCCCGTATATATACCCCGAGTATACACCCCCCCGTATATATACCCCGAGTATACACCCCCCCGTATATATACCCCGAGTATACACCCCCCGTATATATACCCCGAGTATATACCTCCCCGGATATATACCCCGAGTATACACCTCCCCGGATCTGTACCCCGAGTATACACCCCCGGATATATATACCCCGAGTATACACCCCCCGGATATATACCCCGAGTATACACCTCCCCGGATATATACCCCGTGTATATACCTCCCCGGATATATACCCCGAGTATACACCCCCCGTATATATACCCCGAGTATACACCCCCCCGTATATATACCCCGAGTATACACCTCCCCGGATATATACACCGAGTATACACCCCCCGTATATATATACACCTCCCCGGATATATACCCCGAGTAAACACCCCTGTATATATACCCCGAGTATACACACCCCGTATATATACCCCGAGTATACACACCCCGTATATATACCCCGAGTATACACCCCCCCGTATATATACCCCGAGTATACACCCCCCCGGATATATACCCCGAGTATACACCCCCCGGATATATACCCCGAGTATACACACCCCGTATATATACCCCGAGTATACACCCCCCGTATATATACCCCGAGTATACACCCCCCGGATATATACCCCGAGTATACACCCCCCCGTATATATACCCCGAGTATACACCCCCCCGGATATATACCCCGAGTATACACCCCCCCGTATATATACCCCGAGTATACACCCCCCCGTATATATACCCCGAGTATACACCCCCCCGGATATATACCCCGAGTATACACCCCCCCGGATATATACCCCGAGTATACACCCCCCGTATATATACCCCGAGTATACACCCCCCCGGATATATACCCCGAGTATACACCTCCCCGGATATATACCCCGAGTATACACCCCCCGGATATATACCCCGAGTATACACCCCCCGGATATATACCCCGAGTATACACCCCCCGTATATATACCCAGAGTATACACACCCCGTATATATACCCCGAGTATACACACCCCGTATATATACCCAGAGTATACACCCCCCCGTATATATACCCCGAGTATACACCCCCCCGGATATATACCCCGAGTATACACCCCCCGGATATATACCCCGAGTATACACACCCCGTATATATACCCCGAGTATACACCCCCCGTATATATACCCCGAGTATACACCCCCCCGGATATATACCCCGAGTATACACCTCCCCGGATATATACCCCGAGTATACACCCCCCGGATATATACCCCGAGTATACACCTCCCCGGATATATACCCCGAGTATACACCCCCGTATATATACCCCGAGTATACACCTCCCCGGATATATACCCCGAGTATACACCCCCCGGATATATACCCCGAGTATACACCCCCCCGGATATATACCCCGAGTATACACCCCCCGTATATATACCCCGAGTATACACCCCCCCGGATATATACCCCGAGTATACACCCCCCCGGATATATACCCCGAGTATACACCCCCCGGATATATACCCCGAGTATACACCCCCCCGGATATATACCCCGAATATACACCTCCCCGGATTTATACCCCGAGTATACACCCCCCGTATATATACCCCGAGTATACACCCCCCGTATATATACCCCGAGTATACACACCCCGTATATATACCCCGAGTATACACCCCCCCGTATATATACCCCGAGTATACACACCCCGTATATATACCCCGAGTATACACACCCCGTATATATACCCCGAGTATACACCCCCCCGTATATATACCCCGAGTATACACCCCCACGGATATATACCCCGAGTATACACCCCCCGGATATATACCCCGAGTATACACCCCCCCGTATATATACCCCGAGTATACACCCCCCGGATATATACCCCGAGTATACACCCCCCCGTATATATACCCCGAGTATACACCCCCCGGATATATACCCCGAGTATACACCCCCCCGGATATATACCCCCGAGTCTCCACCCCCCGGATATATACCCCGAGTATACACCCCCCGTATATATACCCCGAGTATACACCCCCCCGGATATATACCCCGAGTATACACCCCCCCGTATATATACCCCGAGTATACACCCCCCCGGATATATACCCCGAGTATACACCCCCCGTATATATACCCCGAGTATACACCCCCCCGGATATATACCCCGAGTATACACCCCCCGGATATATACCCCGAGTATACACCCCCCTGGATATATACCCCGAGTATACACCTGCCCGTATATATATACCCCCGAGTATACACCCCCCGGATATATACCCCGAGTATACACCCCCCGGATATATACCCCGAGTATACACCCCCCGTATATATACCCTGAGTATACACCCCCCGGATATATACCCCGAGTATACACCCCCCCGGATATATACCCCGAGTATACACCCCCCCGGATATATACCCGGAGTATACACCCCCTGTATATATACCCCGAGTATACACCCCCCGGATATATACCCCGAGTATACACCCCCCCGGATATATACCCCAAGTATACACCCCCCCATATATATACCCCGAGTATACACCCCCTGTATATATACCCCGAGTATACACCCCCCGGATATATACCCCCGAGTATACACCCCCCATATATATACCCAGAGTATACACCCCCCCGGATATATACCCCGAGTATACACCCCCCGTAAATATACCCCGAGTATACACCCCCCCTTATATATACCCCGAGTATACACCCCCCGTATATATACCCCGAGTATACACCCCCCCGTATATATACCCCGAGTATACACCCCCCGTATATATACCTCATATATACCCCCCGGATATATATACACCCCCCCGTATATATATACACCCCCCCGGATATATACCCCGAGTATACACCCCCCGTATATATACCCCGAGTATACACCCCCCATATATATACCCCGAGTATACACCCCCCGTATATATACCCCGAGTATACACCCCCCGTATATATACCCCGTATATACCCCCCCCGGATATATATACACCCCCCCGTATATATATACACCCCCGGATATATACCCCGAGTATACACCCCCCGGATATATACCCCGAGTATACACCCCCCCGGATATATACCCCGAGTATACACCCACCCGGATATATACCCCGAGTATACACCCCCCCGGATATATACCCCGAGTATACACCCCCCGTATATATACCCCGAGTATACACCCCCCGGATATATACCCCGAGTATACACCCCCCGGATATATACCCCGAGTATACACCCCCCGGATATATACCCCGAGTATACACCCCCCGGATATATACCCCGAGTATACACCCCCCGGATATATACCCCGAGTATACACCCCCCCGTATATATACCCCGAGTATACACCCCCCCGGATATATACCCCGAGTATACACCTCCCCGGATATATACCCCGAGTATACACCCCCCCGGATATATACCCCGAGTATACACCCCCGGATATATACCCCGAGTATACACCTCCCCGTATATATACCCCGAGTATACACCCCCCCGGATATATACCCCGAGTATACACCCCCCGTATATATACCCCGAGTATACACCCCCCCGGATATATACCCCGAGTATACACCTCCCCGGATATATACCCCGAGTATACACCCCCCGTATATATACCCCGAGTATACACCCCCCGGATATATACCCCGAGTATACACCCCCCGGATATATACCCCGAGTATACACCCCCCGGATATATACCCTGAGTATACACCCCCCGTATATATACCCCGAGTATACACCCCCCCGTATATATATACACCCCCCCGGATATATACCCCGAGTATACACCCCCCTGTATATATACCCCGAGTATACACCCCCCGGATATATACCCCGAGTATACACCCCCCCCGTATATATACCCCGAGTATACACCCCCCCGTATATATACCCCGAGTATACACCCCCCCGTATATATACCCCGAGTATACACCTCCCCGGTTATTTACCCCGAGTATACACCTCCCCGGATATTTACCCCGAGTATACACCCCCCCGTATATATACCCCGAGTATACACCCCCCGGATATATACCCCGAGTATACACCTCCCCGGATATATACCCCGAGTATACACCCCCCGTATATATACCCCGAGTATACACCCCCCATATATACACCGAGTATACACCCCCCGGATATATACCCCGAGTATACACCCCCCGGATATATACCCCGAGTATACACCCCCCCGTATATATACCCCGAGTATACACCCCCCCGTATATATATACACCCCCCGGATATATACCCCGAGTATACACCCCCCTGTATATATACCCCGAGTATACACCCCCCGGATATATACCCCGAGTATACACCCCCCCCGTATATATACCCCGAGTATACACCCCCCCGTATATATACCCCGAGTATACACCCCCCGTATATATACCCCGAGTATACACCTCCCCGGATATTTACCCCGAGTATACACCCCCCGGATATATATACCCCGAGTATACACCCCCCGGATATATACCCCGAGTATACACCTCTCCGGATATATACCCCGAGTATACACCTCCCCGGATATATACCCCCGAGTATACACCCCCCCGTATATATACCCCGAGTATACACCTCCCCGGATATATACCCCGAGTATACACCTCCCCGGATATATACCCCGAGTATACACCCCCCGGATATATATACCCCGAGTATACACCCCCCCGTATATATACCCCGAGTATACACCCCCCCGTATATATACCCCGAGTATACACCCCCCCGTATATATACCCCGAGTATACACCCCCCGTATATATACCCCGAGTATATACCTCCCCGGATATATACCCCGAGTATACACCTCCCCGGATCTGTACCCCGAGTATACACCCCCGGATATATATACCCCGAGTATACACCCCCCGGATATATACCCCGAGTATACACCTCCCCGGATATATACCCCGTGTATATACCTCCCCGGATATATACCCCGAGTATACACCCCCCGTATATATACCCCGAGTATACACCCCCCCGTATATATACCCCGAGTATACACCTCCCCGGATATATACACCGAGTATACACCCCCCGTATATATATACACCTCCCCGGATATATACCCCGAGTAAACACCCCTGTATATATACCCCGAGTATACACACCCCGTATATATACCCCGAGTATACACACCCCGTATATATACCCCGAGTATACACCCCCCCGTATATATACCCCGAGTATACACCCCCCCGGATATATACCCCGAGTATACACCCCCCGGATATATACCCCGAGTATACACACCCCGTATATATACCCCGAGTATACACCCCCCGTATATATACCCCGAGTATACACCCCCCGGATATATACCCCGAGTATACACCCCCCCGTATATATACCCCGAGTATACACCCCCCCGGATATATACCCCGAGTATACACCCCCCCGTATATATACCCCGAGTATACACCCCCCCGTATATATACCCCGAGTATACACCCCCCCGGATATATACCCCGAGTATACACCCCCCCGGATATATACCCCGAGTATACACCCCCCGTATATATACCCCGAGTATACACCCCCCCGGATATATACCCCGAGTATACACCTCCCCGGATATATACCCCGAGTATACACCCCCCGGATATATACCCCGAGTATACACCCCCCGGATATATACCCCGAGTATACACCCCCCGTATATATACCCAGAGTATACACACCCCGTATATATACCCCGAGTATACACACCCCGTATATATACCCAGAGTATACACCCCCCCGTATATATACCCCGAGTATACACCCCCCCGGATATATACCCCGAGTATACACCCCCCGGATATATACCCCGAGTATACACACCCCGTATATATACCCCGAGTATACACCCCCCGTATATATACCCCGAGTATACACCCCCCCGGATATATACCCCGAGTATACACCTCCCCGGATATATACCCCGAGTATACACCCCCCGGATATATACCCCGAGTATACACCTCCCCGGATATATACCCCGAGTATACACCCCCGTATATATACCCCGAGTATACACCTCCCCGGATATATACCCCGAGTATACACCCCCCGGATATATACCCCGAGTATACACCCCCCCGGATATATACCCCGAGTATACACCCCCCGTATATATACCCCGAGTATACACCCCCCCGGATATATACCCCGAGTATACACCCCCCCGGATATATACCCCGAGTATACACCCCCCGGATATATACCCCGAGTATACACCCCCCCGGATATATACCCCGAATATACACCTCCCCGGATTTATACCCCGAGTATACACCCCCCGTATATATACCCCGAGTATACACCCCCCGTATATATACCCCGAGTATACACACCCCGTATATATACCCCGAGTATACACCCCCCCGTATATATACCCCGAGTATACACACCCCGTATATATACCCCGAGTATACACACCCCGTATATATACCCCGAGTATACACCCCCCCGTATATATACCCCGAGTATACACCCCCACGGATATATACCCCGAGTATACACCCCCCGGATATATACCCCGAGTATACACACCCCGTATATATACCCCGAGTATACACCCCCCGTATATATACCCCGAGTATACACCCCCCCGGATATATACCCCGAGTATACACCTCCCCGGATATATACCCCGAGTATACACCCCCCGGATATATACCCCGAGTATACACCCCCCCGGATATATACCCCGAGTATACACCCCCCGTATATATACCCCGAGTATACACCTCCCCGGATATATACCCCGAGTATACACCCCCCCGTATATATACCCCGAGTATACACCCCACCGTATATATACCCCGAGTATACACCCCCCCGTATATATACCCCGAGTATACACCTCCCCGGATATATACCCCGAGTACACCCCCCCCCGTATATATACCCCGAGTACACACCCCCCCGGATATATACCCCGAGTATACACCCCCCCGTATATATACCCCGAGTATACACCTCCCCGGATATATACCCCGAGTATACACCCCCCCGTATATATACCCCGAGTATACACCCCCCCCGGATATATACCCCGAGTATACACCCCCCCTGTATATATACCCCGAGTATACACCTCCCCGGATATATACACCGAGTATACACCCCCCGGATATATACCCCGAGTATACACCCCCCCGGATATATACCCCGAGTATACACACCCCCTGTATATATACCCCGAGTATACACCCCCCCGGATATATACCCCGAGTATACACCCCCCCGGATATATACCCCGAGTATACACCTCCCCGGATATATACCCCGAGTATACACCCCCCGGATATATACCCCGAGTATACACCCCCCCGGATATATACCCCGAGTATACACCCCCCCTGTATATATACCCCGAGTATACACCCCCCCGGATATATACCCCGAGTATACACCCCCCCGGATATATACCCCGAGTATACACCTCCCCGGATATATACCCCGAGTATACACCCCCCCGTATATATACCCCCGAGTATACACCCCCCCGGATATATACCCCGAGTATACACCCCCCGGATATATACCCCGAGTATACACCCCCCCGTATATATACCCCGAGTATACACCCCCCCGTATATATACCCCCGAGTATACACCCCCCCGTATATATACCCCGATTATACACCCCCCGGATATATACCCAGAGTATACACCCCCCAGTATATATACCCCGAGTATACACCCCCGTATATATACCCCGAGTATACACCCCCCGTATATATACCCCGAGTATGCACCCCCCCGGATATATACCCCGAGTATACACCCCCCGTATATATACCCCGAGTATACACCCCCCGGACATATACCCCGAGTATACACCCCCCCGGATATATACCCCGAGTATACACCCCCCGTATATATACCCCGAGTATACACCCCCGTATATATACCCCGAGTGTACACCCCCCGTATATATACCCCGAGTATGCACCCCTCCGGATATATACCCCGAGTATACACCCCCCGTATGTATACCCCGAGTATACACCCCCCCGGATATATACCCCGAGTATACACCCCCCCGGATATATACCCCGAGTATACACCCCCCCGTATATATACCCCGAGTATACACCCCCCATATATATACCCCCGAGTATACACCCCCCATATATATACCCCGAGTATACACCCCCCGGATATATACCCCAAGTATACACCCCCCCGTATATATACCCCGAGTATACACCCCCGTATATATACCCCCGAGTATACACCCCCCGTATATATACCCCGAGTATACACCCCTTGGATATATACCCCGAGTATACACCCCCCGTATATATACCCCGAGTATACACCCCCCGTATATATACCCCCGAGTATACACCCCCCGTATATATACCCCGAGTATACACCCCCCGTATATATACCCCGAGTATACACCCCCCCGGATATATACCCCCGAGTATACACCCCCCCGGATATATACCCCGAGTATACACCCCCCGGATATATACCCCGAGTATACACCATGGACTTCTATAGCCTCATCCTGGATCTGCCCCCATCCACCTTTCCTACAGCCCCTTCCCAACATCCCTACAGTCCCTATTCCCTTCTGTACACCTGCTTTGGCAAAACTAATGTGTATTTAGTCCTGCCAATAAAGCTTCTTTGAATCTTGAATCTTGAATCTTTGAATCTACACCCCCCCGTATATATACCCCGAGTATACACCCCCCCGGATATATACCCCGAGTATACACCCCCCATATATATACCCCGAGTATACACCCCCCCGTATATATACCCCGAGTATACACCCCCCCGGATATATACCCCGAGTATACACCCCCCCTTATATATACCCCGAGTATACACCCCCCGTATATATACCCCGAGTATACACCCCCCCATATATATACCCCCGAGTATACACCCCCCGTATATATACCCCCGAGTATACACCCCCCTGGATATATACCCCGAGTATACACCCCCCCGGATATATACCCAGAGTATACACCCCCCCGGATATATACCCCCGAGTATACACCCCCCCGGATATATACCCCCGAGTATACACCCCCCCGGATATATACCCCGAGTATACACCCCCCCGTATATATACCCCGAGTATACACCCCCCCGTATATATACCCCGAGTATACACCCCCCCGGATATATACCCCGAGTATACACCCCCCGTATATATACCCCGAGTATACACCCCCCCGTATATATACCCCGAGTATACACCCCCCCGGATATATACCCCCGAGTATACACCCACCCGGATATATACCCCTGAGTATACACCCCCCCGGATATATACCCCGAGTATACACCCCCCCGGATATATACCCCGAGTATACACCCCCCCGGATATATACCCCCGAGTATACACCCCCCCGGATATATACCCCCGAGTATACACCCCCCCGGATATATACCCCGAGTATACACCCCCCCGGATATATACCCCGAGTATACACCCCCCCTGATATATACCCCGAGTATACACCCCCCCGGATATATACCCCGAGTATACACCCCCCCGTATATATACCCCGAGTATACACCCCCCGGATATATACCCCGAGTATACACCCCCCCGTATATATACCCCGAGTATACACCCCCCGGATATATACCCCGAGTATACACCCCCCCGGATATATACCCCCGAGTCTCCACCCCCCGGATATATACCCCGAGTATACACCCCCCGTATATATACCCCGAGTATACACCCCCCCGGATATATACCCCGAGTATACACCCCCCCGTATATATACCCCGAGTATACACCCCCCCGGATATATACCCCGAGTATACACCCCCCGTATATATACCCCGAGTATACACCCCCCCGGATATATACCCCGAGTATACACCCCCCGGATATATACCCCGAGTATACACCCCCCTGGATATATACCCCGAGTATACACCTGCCCGTATATATATACCCCCGAGTATACACCCCCCGGATATATACCCCGAGTATACACCCCCCGGATATATACCCCGAGTATACACCCCCCGTATATATACCCTGAGTATACACCCCCCGGATATATACCCCGAGTATACACCCCCCCGGATATATACCCCGAGTATACACCCCCCCGGATATATACCCGGAGTATACACCCCCTGTATATATACCCCGAGTATACACCCCCCGGATATATACCCCGAGTATACACCCCCCCGGATATATACCCCAAGTATACACCCCCCCATATATATACCCCGAGTATACACCCCCTGTATATATACCCCGAGTATACACCCCCCGGATATATACCCCCGAGTATACACCCCCCATATATATACCCAGAGTATACACCCCCCCGGATATATACCCCGAGTATACACCCCCCCGGATATATACCCCGAGTATATACCCCCCCATATATATACCCTGAGTATACACCCCCTATATATATACCCCGAGTATACACCCCCCTGTATATATACCCCGAGTATACACCCCCCCGGACATATACCCCGAGTATACACCCCCCTGTATATATACCCCGAGTATACACCCCCCCGGATATATACCCCGAGTATACACCCCCCGGATATATACCCCGAGTATACACCCCCCGGATATATACCCTGAGTATACCCCCCGTATATATACCCCCGAGTATACACCCCCCGTATATATACCCCGAGTATACACCCCCCCATATATATACCCCCGAGTATACACCCCCCGTATATATACCCCGAGTATACACCCCCCATATATATACCCCGAGTATACACCCCCCATATATATACCCCGAGTATACACCCCCCTGTATATATACCCCGAGTATACACCCCCCGGATATATACCCCAAGTATACACCCCCCTGTATATATACCCCGAGTATACACCCCCCCGGATATATACCCCGAGTATACACCCCCCCATATATATACCCCGAGTATACACCCCCCATATATATACCCCGAGTATACACCCCCCCGGATATATACCCCGAGTATACACCCCCCCGGATATATACCCCGAGTATACACCCCCTGTATATATACCCCGAGTATACACCCCCCGTATATATACCCCGAGTATACACCCCCCCGTATATATACCCCCGAGTATACACCCCCCGTATATATACCCCCGAGTATACACCCCCCGTATATATACCCCCGAGTATACACCCCCCCGTATATATACCCTGAGTATACACCCCCCGTATATATACCCCGAGTATACACCCCCCGGATATATACCCCGAGTATACACCCCCCCGTATATATACCCCGAGTATACACCCCCCCCATATATATACCCCGAGTATACACCCCCTGGATATATACCCCGAGTATACACCCCCCGGATATATACCCCGAGTATACACCCCCCCATATATATACCCCGAGTATACACCCCCTGGATATATACCCCGAGTATACACCCCCCCGGATATATACCCCGAGTATACACCCCCCGTATATATACCCCGAGTATACACCCCCCGGATATATACCCCGAGTATACACCCCCCCGGATATATACCCCGAGTATACACCCCCCCGTATATATACCCCGAGTATACACCCCCCGGATATATACCCTGAGTATACACCCCCCCGGATATATACCCCGAGTATACACCCCCCTGTATATATACCCCGAGTATACACCCCCCCGGATATATACCCCGAGTATACACCCCCCCGGATATATACCCCGAGTATACACCCCCCCGGATATATACCCCGAGTGTACACCCCCCCGGATATATACCCCGAGTATACACCCCCCGGATATATACCCTGAGTATGCACCCCCCTGTATATATACCCCGAGTATACACCCCCCGTATATATACCCCGAGTATACACCCCCCCGGATATATACCCCGAGTATACACCCCCCCGGATATATACCCCGAGTATACACCCCCCTGTATATATACCCCGAGTATACACCCCCCGTATATATACCCCGAGTATACACCCCCCCGGATATATACCCCGAATATACACCCCCCCGGATATACACCTCACCGTATATATATACACCCCCCGTATATATATACACCCCCCGTATATATACCCCGAGTATACACCCCCCGGATATATACCCCGAGTATACACCCCCCCGGATATATACCCCGAGTATACCCCCTCTGGATATATACCCCGAGTATACACCCCCGTATATATACCCCGAGTATACACCCCCCCGTATATATACCCCGAGTATACACCCCCCCGTATATATACCCCGAGTATACACCCCCCGGATATATACCCCGAGTATACACCCCCCGGATATATACCCCGAGTATACACCCCCCCGGATATATACCCCGAGTATACACCCCCGTATATATACCCCGAGTATACACCCCCCCGTATATATACCCCGAGTATACACCCCCCCGGATATATACCCCGAGTATACACCCCCCGTATATATACCCCTGTATACACCCCCCGTATATATACCCCGAGTATACACCCCCCCGGATATATACCCCGAGTATACACCCCCCCGGATATATACCCCCCCGTATATATATACACCCCCCCGTATATATACCCCGAGTATACACCCCCCGGATATATACCCCGAGTATACACCCCCCCGTATATATACCCCGAGTATACACCCCCCGGATATATACCCCGAGTATACACCCCCCCCGTATATATACCCCGAGTATACACCCCCCAGATATATACCCCGAGTATACACCCCCCCGGATATATACCTCGAGTATACACCCCCCGGATATATACCCCGAGTATACACCCCCGTATATATACCCCGAGTATACACCCCCCCCCGTATATATACCCCTGTATACACCCCCCGGATATATACCCCGAGTATACACCCCCCGTATATATACCCCGAATATACACCCCCCTGTATATATACCCCGAGTATACACCCCCCGGATATATACCCCAAGTATACACTCCCCGTATATATACGCCGAGTATACACCCCCCCGTATATATACCCCGAGTATACACCCCCCGTATATTTACCCCGAGTATACACCCCCCGTATATATACCCCGAGTATACACCCCCGTATATATACCCCGAGTATACACCCCCCGTATATATACCCCGAGTATACACCCCCTGTATATATACCCCGAGTATACACCCCCGTATATATACCCCGAGTATACACCCCCTGTATATATACCCCGAGTATACACCCCCTGTATATATACCCCGAGTATACACCCCCGTATATATACCCCGAGTATACACCCCCCAGTATATATACCCCGAGTATACTCCCCCCCGTATATATACCCCGAGTATACACCCCCCCAGATATATACCCCCGAGTATACACCCCCCGTATATATACCCCCGAGTATACACCCCCCCGGATATATACCCCGAGTATACACCCCCCGTATATATATACACCCCCCCGTATATATACCCCGAGTATACACCCCCCCGGATATATACCCCGAGTATACACCCCCCGGATATATACCCCGAGTATACACCCCCCCGGATTTATACCCCGAGTATACACCCCCCCGGATAAATACCCCGAGTATGCACCCCCCCGTATATATACCCCGAGTATACACCCCCCGTATATATACCCCGAGTATACACCCCCCGTATATATACCCCGAGTATACACCCCCTGGATATATACCCCGAGTATACACCCCCTGTATATATACCCCGAGTATACACCCCCCGTATATATACCCCGAGTATACACCCGCTGTATATATACCCCGAGTATACACCCCCCGTATATATACCCCCGAGTATACACCCCCCCGGATATATACCCAGAGTATACACCCCCCTGGATATATACCCCGAGTATACACCCCCCTGGATATATACCCCGAGTATACACCCCCTTGTATATATACCCCGAGTATACACCCCCCGTATATATACCCCCGAGTATACACCCCCCCGGATATATACCCCGAGTATACCCCCCCGTATATATATACACCCCCCCGTATATATACCCCGAGTATACACCCCCCGGATATATACCCCGAGTATACACCCCCCCGGATATATACCCCGAGTATACACCCCCCCGGATATATACCCCGAGTATACACCCCCCCGGATATATACCCCGAGTATACACCCCCTGTATATATACCCCGAGTATACACCCCCCCGTATATATACCCCCGAGTATACACCCCCCCGGATATATACCCCGAGTATACACCCCCCCGTATATATACCCCGAGTATACACCCCCCTGGATATATACCCCGAGTATACACCCCCTGTATATATACCCTGAGTATACACCCCCCCGTATATATACCCCCGAGTATACACCCCCCGTATATATACCCCCGAGTATACACCCCCCCGGATATATACCCCGAGTATACACCCCCCGTATATATACCCCCGAGTATACACCCCCCGTTTATATACCCCGAGTATACACCCCCCGTATATATACCCCGAGTATACACCCCCCGGATATATACCCCGAGTATACACCCCCCGTATATATACCCCGAGTATACACCCCCCCATATATATACCCCGAGTATACACCCCCCGGATATATACCCCGAGTATACACCCCCCGTATATATACCCCGAGTATACACCCCCCATATATATACCCCGAGTATACACCCCCCGGATATATACCCAGAGTATACACCCCCCTGTATATATACCCCGAGTATATACCCCCCTGGATATATACCCCGAGTATACACCCCCCCGGATATATACCCCGAGTATACACCCCCCTGGATATATACCCCGAGTATACACCCCCTGTATATATACCCCGAGTATACACCCCCCGTATATATACCCCCGAGTATACACCCCCCGTATATATACCCCCGAGTATACACCCCCCCGGATATATACCCCGAGTATACACCCCCCGTATATATACCCCCGAGTATACACCCCCCCGTATATATACCCCGAGTATACACCCCCCAGATATATACCCCGAGTATACACCCCCCGGATATATACCCCGAGTATACACCCCCCCGTATATATACCCCGAGTATACACCCCCTATATATATACCCCGAGTATACACCCCCTGGATATATACCCCGAGTATACACACCCCCGGATATATACCCCGAGTATACACCCCCCCGGATATATACCCCGAGTATACACCCCCCGTATATATACCCCGAGTATACACCCCCCTGGATATATACCCCGAGTATACACCCCCCCGGATATATACCCCGAGTATACACCCCCCGTATATATACCCCGAGTATACACCCCCCTGGATATATACCCCGAGTATACACCCCCCATATATATACCCCGAGTATACACCCCCCTGGATATATACCCCGAGTATACACCCCCCCGGATATATACCCCGAGTATACACCCCCCTGGATATATACCCCGAGTATACACCCCCCCATATATACCCCGAGTATACACCCCCTGGATATATACCCCGAGTATACACCCCCCGGATATATACCCCGAGTATACACCCCCCCGGATATATACCCCGAGTATACACCCCCCCATATATATACCCCGAGTATACACCCCCCTGGATATATACCCCGAGTATACACCCCCCCGGATATATACCCCGAGTATACACCCCCCCGTATATATACCCCGAGTATACACCCCCCCGTATATATACCCCGAGTATACACCCCCTGGATATATACCCCGAGTATACACCCCCCCGGATATATACCCCGAGTATACACCCCCCCGGATATATACCCCGAGTATACACCCCCGTTGATATATACCCCGAGTATACACCCCCCGTATATATACCCCGAGTATACACCCCCTGGATATATACCCCGAGTATACACCCCCCCGGATATATACCCCGAGTATACACCCCCGTTGATATATACCCCGAGTATACACCCCCCCGTATATATACCCCGAGTATACACCCCCTGGATATATACCCCGAGTATACACCCCCCCGGATATATACCCCGAGTATACACCCCCCCGGATATATACCCCGAGTATACACCCCCCTGTATATATACCCCGAGTATACACCCCCGTATATATACCCCGAGTATACACCCCCCCGTATATATACCCCGAGTATACACCCCCCCGTATATATACCCCGAGTATACACCCCCCCGTATATATACCCCCGAGTATACACCCCCCCGTATATATACCCCGAGTATACACCCCCTGTATATATACCCCGAGTATACACCAGGGAGAGAAAACGACTTCCTGACCACGGATGGGAACATCTACATATTTGGAGCAGAGAATAACGGCCAAGACTCAGTAGTCACAGAGAGAAACAGCTATGACAGTACAGTCAACAAAAGTGGTAAAAAGCTCCTGAACGTATGCAGAAGTTTAGGACTTCATATTCTTAACGGATGAACCAAAGGAGACTCCTTAGGGAGGTGCACACTAAACTCCCATGTAGGGAGGAGTGTAGTAGATTATGCCATTACAGATATGAACCTGGCAAATATCAGCGCCTTCATAGTCTCCCCACAAACGCACCTGTCAGACCACAACCAACTTCTTCTGTACCTGAAATCTACAGAGAAACCATCCACTCAAAAGCCTCAGCAGAGCGGCCTCTTCACCCGGCCTCCATCCTATAAATGGCACAAAACGTCGGCATTAAAGTATAAAGAGGTTCCCAGCAGACCTGAAATACAGCGGATGCTCCACCACTTCTACAACTACGAGTACCAGCCTAACCCAAAGGGAGTGAGTCAAGCTGCAAAAGACCTCAACAATATATTC
This sequence comes from Dendrobates tinctorius, assembly GCF_039654945.1. Classification (NCBI taxonomy): domain Eukaryota; kingdom Metazoa; phylum Chordata; class Amphibia; order Anura; family Dendrobatidae; genus Dendrobates; species Dendrobates tinctorius. The sequence continues at coordinate 672,224 of NW_027361748.1, read as the reverse complement.
TATGCAATGGCCAGACTGTCCGACCTTAAAAAGTCAACTACAAGAGACCAAAAGAAAAACAGATCAATGGATGGTTTGACAGAATATGTAAAGCCGTACGGAAGACCCTGAGAACAGCCTCAAACAAGAAACACAGAGACCCCAACCACCCGGGTCTGAGGGAAGCCTATGAAACCATACAAAGGCAGTACAAAACCATCCTCAGGAGGAAGAAGCAGAGTTACATCTCCACCAAACTTAACCAACTCCAAGACGCCCTCCAAGACAACTCCTTCTGGGAACTATGGAACCACATGGGCACAAAAGACAAGAAAAACAACATCCATATCCAAAATGGCAACATCTGGCTCCAGTACTTCAGAGACCTCTATAAAGACATTCCAAAAGAAGAACTAAGCCAAGAACAGGAAAACATAATGGCAAAACTAAAAGCAATGGAGGAAAAAGTAAAAAATTTCCAAAACCCCGTGGATGCACCTATTACATTACAGGAAGTAGCAGAGAGAATCTCTTCCATAAGATGTAGAAAAGCCGGTGGCCTGGATGGAATCCTACCAGAAATACTGAAGTACAGCCCACCAGAAATACAGGCCGCAATGGTTAAACTCTTCAATATTGTGCTAAGTGCCGGCTACTTCCCTCCTACCTGGAATCAAGGCCTCATCACACCCATCCACAAGAATGGGGACAGGTATGACCCAGCCAACTACAGAGGAATATGTGTCAGCAGCAACCTGGGAAAACTGTTCAACAGCATCCTGAACAAGAGGATCCTCGGTTTCCTCACCGAGCACAACGTCCTCAGCAAGAGCCAAGCAGGGTTCATGCCAAACCACCGCACCAATGACCACATCTACACCCTGCACAGCCTCATTCAGAGCCACGTCCACAATACAAAGAACGGGAAGATATACGCCTGTTTCGTGGACTTTAAAAAGGCCTTTGATTCGGTGTGGCACCCAGGCTTATTCCTGAAACTGCTGGAGAGCGGAATAGGAGGAAAGACCTATGATGTTATCAAAAGCTCCTACACCGAGAACCTCTGCAGTGTGAGTGTGAACGGCAGAAGAACGGCTTATTTCCAGCAGAGCCGGGGAGTCAGACAAGGCTGCAGCCTAAGCCCAACGCTCTTCAACATTTACATCAATGAGCTGGCTACCGCTCTGGAATCTTCCACAGCACCAGGTCTCACCCTCCACGACGTGCAGGTGAAATTCCTGCTGTATGCAGATGACCTGCTGCTTCTGTCACCAACCGAGAAAAGCCTCCAAGACAACCTGAAAATCTTAGAGAAATTCAGCTCCACCTGGGCTCTACCGGTCAACCTAAAGAAAACCAACATCATGGTGTTCCAGAAGAGAAAGAGAAAATCAGACCAGCACCCTTCATTTATCCTCAACAACTGCGCCCTTACAAGAACGGACAAATATACCTATCTGGGCCTAGAGATTCACCGATCAGGGAGCTTCAAACAAGCCATAGAGACCCTGAAAGACAAGGCATGCAAAACCTTCTATGCCATCCGAAGGAAACTCCACCATCTAAAGCCACCAGTGAGGGTCTGGTTAAAAATCTTCGATTCTATCATCGCCCCAATCCTCCTGTATGGCAGCAAAGTCTAGGGTCCTCACACCTACCCAGACTGGTCAAGGTGGGATTCAAGCCCAACAGAAATATTCCACCTGGAATTCTGCAAGCACCTTCTCCAAGTCCATCGGAGCACCTACAACAGTGCTTGCCGGGCCGAGCTGGGCAGATTCCCTCTACACCTAATGGTTCTAAAGAGGGCACTGTCATTCCGGGCTCACCTACGTAGGAGCAATCCAAGCTCCCATCACCATAAAGCCCTGACACATGTAGGGGAAACAGAAAAACCAGGACCCTCGGAACAGCTCACCCAAACCCAACCTGACCAGAACACCAATCACAACAACCTGACAAAAGCCGGAGCCAGGAGAGGTACGTAAGTGACTGGAAGAACGACATCATCAGCTCACAGAAACTGACCATGTACCAGAGTCTACAGAGACTACAGACTGGCCCCATACCTGGAGAAACTCCCGGACCCCAAAGACCGCAAGATCCTGAGCCGGTATAGACTCAGTGCCCACAGTCTGGCCATCGAATCCGGCCGACACAGGCAGAGCTACAAGCCCAGGGAGGAAAGACTGTGCCAACACTGTGACCAGGAGGCCCTGGAGGATGAGACCCACTTCCTGCTACACTGCTCCAAATACTCAGCAGTGAGGGACACTCACTTCAGGAGACTCTCACATCTCTTCCCGGATTTCACCACCATGAAGGAGGAAGAGAAAACATATATCCTGCTGGGGGAAGAAGAGAGAGCAGTGGAGATAGCAGCGCAATATGTGAACGAATGCCATAGACTGCGAGAAAGAGAACTCTGATATGCCATGGACTTCTATGGCCCCCACCCTGGATATGCCCCAATCCCCCATCCACCTTCCCTATGCCATGGACTTCTATAGCCTCATCCTGGATCTGCCCCCATGCCGCCATCCACCTTCCCTATGCCATGGACTTCTATAGCCCCAACCTGGATCTGCCCCATCCACCTTTCCTACAGCCCCTTCCCAACATCCCTACAGTCCCTATCCCCTTCTGTACACCTGCTTTGGCAAAACTAATGTGTATTTAGTCCTGCCAATAAAGCTTCTTTGAATCTTGAATCTACACCCCCCCGTATATATACCCCGAGTATACACCCCCTGTATATATACCCCGAGTATACACCCCCCGTATATATACCCCCGAGTATACACCCCCCGTATATATACCCCGAGTATACACCCCCCCGTATATATACCCCGAGTATACACCCCCCGTATATATACCCCTGTATACACCCCCCGTATATATACCCCGAGTATACACCCCCCCGTATATATACCCCGAGTATACACCCCCCCGGATATATACCCCGAGTATACACCCCCCCGGATATATACCCCGAGTATACACCCCCCCCGGATATATACCCCTGTATACACCCCCCGGATATATACCCCGAGTATACACCCCCCGGATATATACCCCGAGTATACACCCCCCTGTATATATACCCCTGTATACACCCCCCATATATATACCCCGAGTATACACCCCCCTGTATATATACCCCGAGTATACACCCCCCCCGTATATATACCCCGAGTATACACCCCCCGTATATATACCCCGAGTATACACCCCCTGTATATATACCCCGTATATATACACCCCCCGTATATATACCCCGAGTATACACCCCCTGTATATATACCCCGAGTATATACCCCCCATATATATACCCCGAGTATACCCCCCTGTATATATACCCCGAGTATATACCCCCCGTATATATATACCCCGAGTATACCCCCCATATATATACACCCCCCGTATATATACCCCGAGTATATATACCCCGAGTATATATACCCCGAGTATATATACCCCGAGTATACACCCCCCGTATATATACCCCCTGTATACCCCCCGTATATATACCCCGAGTATACCCCCCCGTATATATACCCTGAGTATACCCCCCGTATATATACCCCGTATATACACCCCCGTATATATACCCCGAGTATACACCCCCCGTATATATACCCCGAGTATATACCCCCCGTATATATACCCCCCCGTATATATACCCCGAGTATACACCCCCCCGTAAATATAATAATAATAATAATAATCTTTATTTTTATATAACGCTAACATATTCCGCAGCGCTTTACAGTTTGCACACATTTTCATCACTGTCCCCGATGGGGCTCACGATCTAAATTCCCTATCAGTATGTCTTTGGAGTGTGGGAGGAAACCGGAGTGCCCGGAGGAAACCCACGCACGGGGAGAACATACAAACTCCTTTGCAGATGTTGTCCTTGGTGGGATTCGAACCCAGGACCCCAGCGCTGCAAGGCTGCAGCGCTAACCACTGAGCCACCGTGCTGCCCTTATACCCCGAGTATATACCCCCCACCGGATATATATCCCCAGTATACACCCCCCCGTATATATACCCCGAGTATACACCCCTCTGTATATTTACCCCGAGTATACACCCCCCACCGGATATATATCCCCAGTATACACCCCCCGTATATATACCCCGAGTGTATACACCCCCCCGTATATATACCCCGAGTATATGTACCCCCACCTGGTATATATCCCCAGTATACACCCCCTGTATATATACCCCGAGTATACACCCCCCCGTATATATACCCCGAGTATATATACCCCCACCGGATATATATCCCCAGTATACACCCCCCCGTATATATACCCTGAGTATATACCACCCACCGGATATTTATGCCCAGTATACACCGCCACGTATATATACCCCGAGTATACACCCCCTGTATATATACCCCGAGTATACACCCCCCTGTATATATACCCCGAGTATATACCCCCCCGTATATATACCCCGAGTATATACCCCCCACCGGATATATATCCCCAGTATACACCCCCCGAATATATACCCCGAGTATACACCCCCCTGTATATATACCCCGAGTATACACCCCCCTGTATATATACCCCGAGTATATACCCCCCACCGGATATATATCCCCAGTATACACCCCCCCCCGTATATATACCCCGAGTATACACCCCCTGTGTATATAAAAAAAAAATAAATGACCTCACTTACAATCAGCAGCTGGAATATTCAGGGTCTCAACACCTCAGCCTTTGGATGTAAAACAAATGACCCTGACTTTATACAAAGACTGAGAAATATAGACATTCAGATCCTCCTGGAAACATGGACCAGAGCCGAAGACGAATCTCTGGTGCCCATCGGATACAGGGAAATCTCTGTCCCTGCCCTGAAAAATAAAAGCATCAAACAGGGCCGGAGCTCAGGAGGAATACTGATCTGGTATAAAGAGGAGCTCCACCAGTACATCAAACCGGTGAAGAGAGGAGGCAGCCACATATGGATCAGGATCAGCAGCTCCATCCTCACCTCTCAGTCTGATGTCCGCCTCTGCGCCACCTATATACCACCACCAGAGTCACCCTACTTTTATCCAGACTGCTTCGAGATCTTACAAAGAGAAGCCGCCCACTATCAGGGCCTGGGCAAAGTTCTCATCTTTGGAGACCTCAATGCAAGAACAGGGAGAGAAAACGACTTCCTGACCACGGATGGGAACATCTACATATTTGGAGCAGAGAATAACGGCCAAGACTCAGTACTCACAGAAAGAAACAGCTATGACAGTACAGTCAACAAAAGTGGTAAAAAGCTCCTGAACGTATGCAGAAGTTTAGGACTTCATATTCTTAACGGACGAACCAAAGGAGACTCCTTAGGGAGGTGCACACTAAACTCCCATGTAGGGAGGAGTGTAGTAGATTATGCCATTACAGATATGAAGCTGGCAAATATCAGCGCCTTCATAGTCTCCCCACAAACGCACCTGTCAGACCACAACCAACTTCTTCTGTACTTGAAATCTACAGAGAAACCATCCACTCAAAAGCCTCAGCAGAGCGGCCTCTTCACCCGGCCTCCATCCTATAAATGGCACAAAACGTCGGCATTAAAGTATAAAGAGGTTCCCAGCAGACCTGAAATACAGCGGATGCTCCACCACTTCTACAACTACGAGTACCAGCCTAACCCAAAGGGAGTGAGTCAAGCTGCAAAAGACCTCAACAATATATTCTATGCAATGGCCAGACTGTCCGACCTTAAAAAAGTCAACTACAAGAGACCAAAAGAAAAACAGATCAATGGATGGTTTGACAGAGAATGTAAAGCCGTACGGAAGACCCTGAGAACAGCCTCAAACAAGAAACACAGAGACCCCAACCACCCGGGTCTGAGGGAAGCCTATGAAACCATACAAAGGCAGTACAAAACCATCCTCAGGAGGAAGAAGCAGAGTTACATCACCAAACTTAACCAACTCCGAGACGCCCTCCAAGACAACTCCTTCTGGGAACTATGGAACCACATGGCACAAAAGAGCAGAAAACATCATATATATCCAAAATGACAACATCTGGCTCCAGTACTTCAGAGACCTCTATAAAGACATTCCAAAGGAATAACTAAGTCAAGAACAGGAAAGCATAATGGCAAAACTAAAAGCAATGGAGGAAAAAGTAAAAAATTTCCAAAACCCCGTGGATGCACCTATTACATTACAGGAAGTAGCAGAGAGAATCTCTTCCATAAGATGTAGAAAAGCCAGTGGCCTGGACGGAATCCTACCAGAAATCCTGAAGTACAGCCCACCAGAAATACAGGCTGCAATGGTTAAACTCTTCAATATTGTGCTAAGTGCCGGCTACTTCCCTCCTACCTGGAATCAAGGCCTCATCACACCCATCCACAAGAATGGGGACAGGTATGACCCAGCCAACTACAGAGGAATATGTGTCAGCAGCAACCTGGGAAAACTGTTCAACAGCATCCTGAACAAGAGGATCCTCAGTTTCCTCACCGAGCACAACGTCCTCAGCAAGAGCCAAGCAGGGTTCATGCCAAACCACCGCACCACTGACCACATCTACACCCTGCACAGCCTCATTCAGAGCCACGTCCACAATACAAAGAACGGGAAGATATACGCCTGTTTCGTGGACTTTAAAAAAGCCTTTGATTCGGTGTGGCACCCAGGCTTATTCCTGAAACTGCTGGAGAGCGGAATAGGAGGAAAGACCTATGATGTTATCAAGAGCTCCTACACCGAGAACCTCTGCAGTGTGAGTGTGAACGGCAGAAGAACGGCCTATTTCCAGCAGAGCCGGGGAGTCAGACAAGGCTGCAGCCTAAGCCCAACGCTCTTCAACATTTACATCAACGAGCTGCCTACCGCTCTGGAATCTTCCACAACACCAGGTCTCACCCTCCACGATGCACAGGTGAAATTCCTGCTGTACGCAGATGACCTGCTGCTTCTGTCACCAACCGAGAAAAGCCTCCAAGACAACCTGAAAATCTTAGAGAAATTCAGCTCCACCTGGGCTCTACCGGTCAACCTAAAGAAAACTAACATCATGGTGTTCCAGAAGAGAAAGAGAAAATCAGACCAGCACCCTTCATTTGTCCTCAACAACTGCGCCCTTACAGGAATGGACAAATATACCTATCTGGGCCTAGAGATTCACCGGTCAGGGAGCTTCAAACAAGCCATAGAGACCCTGAAAGACAAGGCCTGCAAAACCTTCTATGCCATCCGAAGGAAACTCTACCATCTGAAGCCACCAGTGAGGGTCTGGTTAAAAATCTTCGACTCTATCATCGCCCCAATCCTCCTGTATGGCAGCGGAATCTGGGGTCCTCACACCTACCCAGACTGGTCAAGGTGGGATTCCAGCCCAACAGAAATATTCCACCTGAAATTCTGCAAGCACCTTCTCCAAGTCCATCGGAGCACCTACAACAGTGCATGCCAGGCCGAGCTGGGCAGATTCCCTCTACACCTAACGGTTCTAAAGAGGGCACTGTCATTCTGGGCTCACCTACGTAGGAGCAATCCAAGCTCCCATCACCATAAAGCCCTGACACATGTAGGTGAAACAGAAAAACCAGGACCCTCGGAACAGCCCACCCAAACCCAACCTGACCAAAACACCAATCACAGCAACCTGACAAAAGCCGGAATCAGGAAGATGGTAGACGAAAGCCAGGAGAGGTACGTAAGTGACTGGAAGAACGACATCATCAGCTCACAGAAACTGACCATGTACCAGAGTCAACAGAGAGACTACAGACTGGCTCCATACCTGGAGAAACTCCCGGACCCCAGAGACCGCAAGATCCTGAGCCGGTATAGACTCAGTGCCCACAGTCTGGCCATCGAGGTCGGCTGACACAGGCAGAGCTACAAGCCCAGGGAGGAAAAACTGTGCCAACACTGTGACCAGGAGGCCCTGGAGGATGAGACCCACTTCCTGCTACACTGCCCCAAATACTCAGCAGTGAGGGACACTCACTTCAGGAGACTCTCACATCTCTATCTGGATTTCATCACCATGAAGGAGGAAGAGAAAACATATATCCTGCTGGGGGAAGATGAGAGAGCAGTGGAGATAGCAGCACAATGTGTGAGCGCATGCCATAGGCTGCGAGAAAGAGAACTATGATATGCCATGGACTTCTATGACCCCCACCCTGGATATGCCCCATCCCCCCATCCACCTTACCTATGCCATGGACTTCTATAGCCCCACCCTGGATCTGCCCCCATCCACCTTCCCTATGCCATGGACTTCTATAGCCCCCACCCTGGATCTGCTCCCATCCCCCCATCCACCTTCCCTATGCCATGGACTTCTATAGCCCCACCCTGGATCTGCCGCATCCCCCCCATCCACCTTCCCTATTCCATGCACTTCTATAGCCCCCACCCTGGATCTGCCCCCATCCACCTTCCCTATGCCATAGACTTCTGTAGCCCCCACCCTGGATCTGCCCCATCCCCTCATCCACCTTTCCTATGCCATGGACTTCTATGGCCCCTACCCTGGATCTGCCCCATCCCCCATCCACCTTCCCTATGCCATGGACTTCTATAGCCCCACCCTGGATCTGCCCCATCCACCTTCCCTATGCCATGGACTTCTATAGCCCCACCTTGGATCTACCCCCCCATCCCCCTTCCCTATGCCATGGACTTCTATAGCCCCACCCTGGATCTGCCCCCATCCCCCCATCCACCTTCCCTATGCCATGGACTTCTATAGCCCCACCTTGGATCTACCCCCCCATCCCCCTTCCCTATGCCATGCACTTCTATAGCCCCCACCCTGGATCTGCCCCCATCCACCTTCCCTATGCCATAGACTTCTGTAGCCCCCACCCTGGATCTGCCCCATCCCCTCATCCACCTTCCCTATGCCATGGACTTCTATAGCCCCACCCTGGATCTGCCCCATCCCCCATCCACCTTCCCTATGCCATGGACTTCTATAGCCCCACCTTGGATCTACCCCCCATCCCCCTTCCCTATGCCATGGACTTCTATAGCCCCACCCTGGATCTGACCCCATCCCCCCATCCACCTTCCCTATGCCATGGACTTCTATAGCCCCACCCTGGATCTGCCCCATCCCCCCATCCACCTTCCCTATGCCATGGACTTCTATAGCCTCACCCTGGATCTACCCCCATCCCCCTCCCTATGCCATGGACTTCTATAGCCCCCACCCTGGATCTGCCCCCATCCACCTTTCCTATGCCATGGACTTCTATAGCCCCCACCCTGGATCTGTCCCATCCCCCCCATCTACCTTCCCTATGCCATGGACTTCTATAGCCCCCACCCTGGATCTGCCCCATCCCCCCATCCACCTTCCATATGCCATGGACTTCTATAGCCCCACCCTGGATCTGCCGCCATCCCCCCCATCCACCTTCCCTATGCCATGGACTTCTATAGCCCCATCCTGGATCTTCCCCATCCCCCCATCCACCTTCCCTATGCCATGGACTTCTATAGCCCTATCCTGGATCTTCCCCATCCCCCCATCCACCTTCCCTATGCCATGGACTTCTATAGCCTCATCCTGGATCTGCCCCCATGCCGCCATCCACCTTCCCTATGCCATGGACATCTATAGCCCCAACCTGGATCTGCCCCATCCACCTTTCCTACAGCCCCTTCCCAACATCCCTACAGTCCCTATCCCTATTCCCTTTTGTACACTTGCTTTGGCAAAACTAATGTGTATTTAGTTCTGCCAATAAAGCTTCTTTAAATTTGAATTTGAATTATACCCCGAGTATATACCCCCCACCGGATATATACCCCCCTGTATACACCCCCCCATATATATACCCCGAGTATATACACCCCCCCGTATATATACTTTGAGTATATACACCCATCGTATATATAACCCCTGTATACACCCCCCGTATTTATAGCCCCCTCCACCAGATACATACCCCCAGTATACACCCCCCCGTATATATACTTCAAGTATATACCCCGTATATTGCCCCTATACCCTGACTATATACCCTCCATACACACACCCCAGTTCATATACCCCCACCGGATATATACCCCCTGCATACACCCCCCCGTATATATACCCCGAGTATATACCCCGTATATGGCCCTTATACCTCGAGTATATACCCCCCACCGGATATATACCCCCTGTATACACACCCCTGTATATATAACCCCTCCACCGGATATATACCCTCCATATACACACCCCTGTATATATATACCCTGAGTATATACCCCCGTATATTGCTCCTATGCCCGAGTATATACGCCGTATATTGCCCCTATACCTCGAGTATATACTTTCCGTAAACACACCTCAGTACATATACCCCCACAGGATATATACCCCCGTATACACACCCTGAGTATATACCCTCAGGGGTTTATACCCCTGTATACACCCCCCGTATACACACCCTGAGGCTATATACCCTTCATACACACACCCCAGTACATATACCCCCATATACACACCCTGAGTATACACCCCACGTATATATACCCTCCATATATACACCTCTGTATACAGACCCCTGTATATATACCCCGAGTATATACCCTCCGTATATACACCTCTGTATACACCCCCCGTATATATATCCCGAGTATAAACCCCTCCACCGGATATATACCCCCCTTATACACACCCCTGTATATTTCCCCTACGGTTAGGTCCATATATATTTGGACAGAGACAACATTTTTCTAATTTTGGTTCTAGACATTATCACAATGAATTTTAAACAAAACAATTCAGATGCAGTTGAAGTTCAGACTTTCAGCTTTCATTTGGGGGTATCCACATTAACATTGGATGAAGGGTTTAGGAGTTTCAGCTCCTTAACATGGGCCACCCTGTTTTTAAAGGGACCAAAAGTAATTGGACAATTGACTCCAAGGCTATTTCATGGACAGGTGTGGGCAATCACTTTTTTATGTCATTCTCAATTAAGCAGATAGAAGGCCTGGAGTTGATTTTAGGTGTGGTGCTTGCATTTGGAAGGTTTTGCTGTGAAGGAAACATGCGGTCAAAGGAGCACTCCTTGCAGGTGAAACAAGCCATCCATAAGCTGCAAAAACAGAAAAAACCCATTGAGAAATTGCTACAACATTAGGAATGGCAAAATCTACAGTTTGGTAAATCCTGAGAAAGAAAGAAAGCACTGGTGAACTCATCAATGCAAAAAGACCTGGACACCCACGGAAGACAACAGTGGTGGATGATCGCAGAATAATCTCCATGGTGAAGAGAAACCCCTTCACAACAGCCAAGTGAACAACACCCTCCAGGAGGTCGGCGTATCAATATCCAAATCTACCATAAAGAGAAGACTGCATGAAAGTAAATACAGAGGGTTCACTGCAGGGTGCAAGACACTCATAAGCATCAAGAATCAAAAGGCTAGACTGGACTTTGCTAAAAAACATCTAAAAAAAGCCAGCACAGTTCTGGAAGAACATTCTTTGGACAGATGAAACCAAGATCAACCTCTACCAGAATGATGGAAAGAGAAAAGTATGGCGAAGGCGTGGTACAGCTCATGATCCGAAGCATACCACATCATCTGTAAAACAAGGCAGAGGCAGTGTGACGCTTGGGCATGCATGGCTGCCAGTGGCACTGGGTCACTAGTGTTTATTGATGATGTGACACAGGACAGAAGCAGCCGAATGAATTCTGAGGTATTCAGAGCCATACTGTGTGCTCAGATCCAGCCAAATGCAGCCAAACTGATTGGTCATCGTTTCATACTACAGATGGACAATGACCCAAAACATAAAGCCAAAGCAACCCAGGAGTTTATTAAAGCAAATAAGTGGAAAATTCTTGAATGGCCAAGTCAGTCACCTGATCTCACCCCAATTGAGCATGCATTTCACTTGTTAAAGACTAAACTTCAGACAGAAAGGCCCACAAACAAACAGCAACTGAAAACCACCGCAGTGAAGGCCTGGCAGAGCATCAAAAAGGAGGAAACACAGCGTCTGGTGATGTCCATGAGTTCAAGACTTCAGGCAGTCATTGCCAACAAAGGGTTTTGTTACACCCGGTCCCCGTCCTGGCGCTGTGCCCAGGTCTGCCGCTGTTACACCTGGCCCCCGTCCTGGCGCTGCGTCCAGGCTTGCCGCTGCTCTCCGTTCTGGGCACTCACCTCGAGCCTCTCATGCTGCTGCTCAGCATTCTGTCCTCCCTCCTGCCTCCTCCTCCTGGCGTCCTGTGAGGAGATCTGTAACTAAGGCTATTAGGGCACGCCTGCCCGCTATCTTGCCTTCTTAAAGGGGCGGCATGCATTATTCAAAAAATGCAACCAACCAATGGCAGCGTACTGGCTGCTATTTCTGGCCTCTCCTCCATAGGGAGAGCGCCAGAGCAACGAGTATCTATCATTGCTACATCCGGTTCTCATGCTAACCTGTCTGCACTGCATCTGCAGTATCTGTGCATTGTCTATTGCTCTCTGTTTCCACAGCATATCAGTATCCTGTGTTACCTGGTTATATCAGCAACCATCTGGGCCTAAGCCATCCCGTTCCACGTACAGCCGTCCGAGTCCAAGGACTGTGTGAAGGTCACTGGAACCGACTCCTTACCAACTAACCGGATCCAGGACTCAGCGCATCACGGACTCTGCTGTAACGTTCGTTATCCCTTTTGGTCTCGCTGGGACAGCTGCCACGTGTTCGGGGTCTAACTGGAGGTAACACCTGTGTCCTCCGGGTATTTCATTCTGGCCCTGCCTGAGGGGCTTTACTACGGGTGCCCGGGGCTCACTAGTCACGCCCCCTTCGGAGCCCCCCAGACCGTGGTCCCGAGGTTCCACTTAAAAAATAAAAACAAATGTGAACTTCACCATCTCTGCCTCCGCTTCCATTCGTTACAGATTGCTCCGGCCATGGAATCCGCTGGACCCCAGAGGCCTCCGACGTTGGAGTTGTGCCAAGGGGTGACCCGTTTAAGAGATCAACAGGATAAGATCACGACGTATCTACGTAACCTGTACACCCACATGGATTCTCTGCAGAACCCAGCTGCTCCTGATACACCTAGCAGCACCCAGGTACCTGCTGTCATGACAAGCAAGGGCACCCGCCTGGCGGCTCCTACCCGCTTCCATGGTGATCCCACTCAGTGTCGGGGTTTTCTCAATCAGTGCACCCTACACTTCGAAATATTGGGGCATATGTTTGCTTCTGACCGTACCAAAGTGGGCTTCATTATGTCACATCTAGCAGGAGAGGCTCTCGCCTGGCTGAATCCGTTATGGGAGAGAGGAGACCCGCTGGTTAATGATCTTCAATCTTTCCTAGAAACTTTTTGCAGGACCTTTGATGAACCTGGCTGGGTCACGTTGACCGCTTCTGCCCTGCTTCGCTTACGCCAAGGAACCCTCACGGTGGCTCAGTATGCTGTTCAGTTCCACACCGTCTCGTCTGAGTTATCTTGGAACAATGAGGCCTTGCTGGCTACCTTCTGGGAGGGCCTATCTGGAAAAATTAAGGATGAGCTGGCGGGACGGGACAGGCCTACCATCTTGGATGACCTGATTTCCTTGGCGACCCAGATTGACCTGCGTATTCAGGAGCGTTCCATGGAGATTAAGCGTGACAGGAGGTCCTACCACCTGGACTCTAATTCTTGCAAGACGTCTACCTCATCCTCTTCTCCCGAAGCTATGGAGGTAGATCGAGTAAGTCTGGCCAGCCGCCGCCAGGAAGCGCGTCGCAAAAACGGAAGCTGTCTGTACTGTGGTAGTTCCGAACACCTGATCCGCTCCTGTCCAAAGAAGTCGGAAAACTCCTGTGCCTAGGCTCAGTAGGAGAGGCCACCCTAGGTAGAGAACGTTCCTCTCCTTCGTTGCAGATCTCAGTCTCCGTGACCTGCGGAGCAATAACATTTTCTGGACTCTGTCTGTTGGACTCCGGAGCCGCCGGAAGCTTTATCCAGCAGACGCTTGTGGATCGCTACCACTTACCAGTTCAGGCTCTTCCCAACCCGTTGTGGGTAACCGCTGTCGATGGCCAGCCTCTGACCGAACCCGTCCAGTTCCAGACTGAGCCAGTGGAACTCCGGGTAGGTCTTATGCATTCCGAAAGAATCCGTTTTTATGTGTACCCTGGTTTGTCTCACCCCTTGCTTCTAGGTTTGCCTTGGTTTCAGAAACATGAACCAGTCCTTAATTGGAGAACAGGCGAAATTCTACGTTGGGGAGATTCCTGCTCGGACCGTTGTTTAACCCGGATTGAACCAGCTTCACCCCCGGTCCAACCTGCTACCCTGCCTGGATTACCATCTGCTTACTGGTCCTTCTCGGATGTCTTCGGGAAAAAGGAGGCTGAAAAACTTCCTCCCCACCAGTCGTATGACTGTCCAATAGACCTTCTTCCTGGAACATCTCCTCCCCGTGGGAGAGTTTACCCTCTTTCCCAGGCAGAGACTCAGGTTATGTCAGACTACATCCAGGAGAGCTTGGCCAGAGGGTTTATCTGAAAATCATCGTCACCGGCAGGAGCAGGCTTTTTCTTTGCGAAGAAAAAGGTCGGATCTCTGCGGCCCTGTATCGACTACCGAGGACTGAACCAGATCACGGTAAAAAACAGGTACCCTTTGCCTCTAATTTCAGAACTGTTTGACCGTCTCCGAGCAGCCAGGATCTTCACCAAGCTGGATCTCAGAGGGGCTTACAATTTGATCCGAATCAGAGATGGAGAGGAATGGAAAACAGCCTTCAACACTCGTGATGGCCACTACGAGTACCTGGTAATGCCGTTTGGTCTAAGCAATGCACCCGCTGTTTTCCAAGAGTTCGTCAATGACATTTTCAGGGATCTGCTTTACACCTGTGTTGTTGTCTACCTACACGACATTTTGATTTTTTCTACTGACTTGGTCTCGCATCGCAGACACGTGCGCCTGGTCTTACAGAGGCTCAGGGAGAACAGACTGTACGCCAAGTTTGTAACGTGCATCTTTGAACAATCCTCTTTGCCTTTCCTCGGTACATTGTTTCCTCCACAGGATTAAAAATGGATCCAGAGAAGTCATCAGCTGTACTCAAGTGGCCTCGTCCGTCTGGGTTGAAGGCCATACAGCAATTCCTGGGCTTCGCCAACTACTACAGGCAATTCTCATTCCTAACTTCTCCACCCAAGTGGCGCCCATCTCAGCTCTTATCCGGAAAGGTACAAATCCGAAGGATTGGCCTCCTGAGGCTGAGGAGGCCTTTGTTTCTCTCAAAAAGGCCTTTGCTGTTGCACCTGTTCTTCATCGTCCTAACTCCAATGAACAATTTTTTCTTGAGGTCGATGCCTCTTCAGTAGGTGCGGGAGCTGTACTAACCCAGAAATCGTCCTCCAGGCGAATGCATTCCGGTGTTTTTTTTTTCCAAGGTTTTTTCTTCCGCAGAGAGGAATTATTCTGTTGGAGATCAGGAATTGTTGGCTATCAAATTGGCTCTGCAGGAGTGGAGGCATCTTCTAGAAGGAGGTCTTCATCAGGTAGTCGTATACACCGATCACAAGAACCTTGCTTACCTCCAAACTGCACAAAGGCTGAATCTTCGACAAGCCCGCTGGGCTTAGTTTTTTGCTCTTTTTAACTTTGTTCTTCATTTTCGCCCAGCTGACAAAAATGTCAAAGCAGACGCACTTTCCAGAGCCTTTCTACCTCCTGATCAAGAAGAACTGCAGCACATCATTGAACCCTAAAGGTAAGTCGCGGTCGCTTCTACTGATCTTGCCCGGCTGCCTCCCAGAAAGAAGACTTTTGTGTCAGCTTCTGAGCGTACTTGTGTCCTTCGGTGGGGTCACTCGTCCAAGTTGGCTGGTCACGCCGGCCAGAGAAAGACTCTGCAACTCATCTCCCGGTACTACTGGTGGCCTGCCATGGCTAAGGACATTCTGGAGTACGTCACAGCCTGTCCTTCCTGTGCTCGTAACAAGACGGCCAAGCATCTACCCGCAGGTAGGCTTCAGCCTCTTCCAATTCCGTCTGCCCCCTGGCAGCATATCGCGATGGACTTCATCACAGATCTCCCGATCTCATCTGGCTGTTCTGTGGTGTGGGTAGTGGTGGATCGCTTCTCTAAAATGGCTCACTTCGTTCCACTACTCGGTCTTCCAACTTCTGAGTTGGCGGACCTGTTCATCCGGCACATCTTCCGTCTCCATGGTTTCCCTCTCCACATCGTGTCCAACAGAGGAGTTCAGTTCACCTCAAGATTCTGGAGTGCAGTTTGTAAACTGGTAAGAATTGAACTGGATTTTTCCTCAGCGTGCCATCCCCAGTCCAATGGACAAGTGGAGAGGACAAATCAAATCCTGGCTGGATTCCTGCGTCACTTTGTCAACGCCCATCATGACGACTGGGTAGACTTACTGTCCTGGGCCGAATTTTCTTACAATAATCAAGTAAGTGAATCTTCTGGAAAGTCTCCCTTTCAGATTGTCTTCGGATTGCAACCCGGAATACCTCTTCCCATCTTCGGATCATCTGGCGTTCCAGCTGCCGATACTTTCTCCGAAGATTTTTCTAAGGTCTGGAGGGATACCAAAACTGCTCTGGAGAAAGCCTCCCAGCGTATGAAAAGGCATGTGGACAAGAGACGTTTGGATGTGCCTATCTTTCATCCCGGAGACAAGGTATGGCTCTCTTAGTACATCCGGTTAAAGATGCCATCCTACAAATTGGGTCCCTGGTTCATCGGACCATTTGAGATCTTGAGACAGATCAATCCAGTCTCCTACAAGCTGAAGTTGCCCACTTCCCTATGTGTGCCTAACTCCTTTCATGTTTCTCTCCTCAAGCCAGTAGTTTTGAGTCCCTTCTTTAAGGATCCGGGTACCACTCCTGACCCTGTCTCGGAGGATGATGTTTTTGAGGTAAAACATATCCTGGCCGTAAAAAAAGTAAGGGGTAAGACCTACTACCTGGTGGACTGGAAGGGTTTTGGTCCTGAGGAGAGATCTTGGGAGCCTAGGGAGAACATCCAGGCTCCTCTTCTCCTTAAATAGTTCTACGCAGGCTTGAAGAAGAGGGGGTGTAAAGTGGGGGATACTGTTACACCCGATCCCCGTCCTGATGCTCTGCCCAGGTCTGCCGCTGTTACACCTGGCCCCCGTCCTGGCGCTGCGTCCAGGCCTGCCGCTGCTCTCCGTTCTGGGCACTCACCTCGAGCCTCTCATGCTGCTGCTCAGCATTCTGTCCTCCCTCCTGCCTCCTCCTCCTGGCGTCCTGTGAGGAGATCTGTAACTAAGGCTATTAGGGCACGCCCGTCCGCTATCTTGCCTTCTTAAAGGGGCGGCGTGCATTATTCAAAAAAGGCAATCAACCAATGGCAGCGCACTGGCTGCTATTTCTGGCCTCTCCTCCATAGGGAGAGCGCCAGAGCAACGAGTATCTATCATTGCTACATCCGGTTCTCATGCTAAACTGTCTGCACTGCATCTACAGTCTCTGTGCATTGTCTATTGCGCTCTGTTTCTACAGCATATCAGTATCCTGTGTTACCTGGTTATATCAGCAACCATCTGGGCCTAAGCCATCCCGTTCCGCCTACAGCCATCCGAGTCCAAGGACTGTGTGAAGGTCACTGGAACCGACTCCTTACCAACTAACCGGATCCAGGACTCAGCGGATTACGGACTCTGCTGTAACTTTTGTTATCCCTTTTGGTCCCGCTGGGACAGCTGCCACGTGATCGGGGTCTAACTGGAGGTAGCATCTGTGTCCTCCGGGTATTCCATTCTGGCCCTGCCTGAGGGGCTTTACTACGGGTGCCCGGGGCTCATTAGTCACGCCCCCTTCGGAGCCCCCCGGACCGTGGTCCCGAGGTTCCACTTAAAAAATAAAAACGAATGTGAACTTCATCATCTCTGCCTCCACTTCCATTCGTTACAGGTTTTCAACCAAGTACTAGAAATTAACATTTTATTTACAATTATTTAATCTGTCCAATTACTTTTGGTCCCTTTAAAAACAGGGTGGCACATGTTAAGGAGTTGGAACTCCTAAACCCTTCATCCAGTGTTGGTGTGGATACCCTCAAATGAAAGCTGAAAGTCTGAACTTCAACTGCATCTGAATTGTTTTGTTTAAAATTCATTGTTGTAATGTCTAGAACCAAAATTAGACAAATGTTGTCTGTCCAAATATATATGGACCTAACTGTATATCTTGAGTATATACCCCCCGTATACACACCGCCGTATATATACCCCGAGTATATCCCTCCACCTGATGATGACAGAAATAACTTGAATCTGACAAAAGTAATAATAAATAAAAAATCTATGAAAATGAGCAAATGAGAGACATTGCATGTTTCAGATGCTCAACAGGATTTAGGTCAGGGCTCATAGAAGGCCACTTCAGAACAGTCCAATGTTTTCCTCTTAGCCATTCTTGAGTGCTTTTAGCTGTGTGTTTTGGGTCATTATCCTGTTGCAAGACCCATGACCTGCGACTGTGACCAAGCTTTCTGACACTGGGCATTTCTCTCTAGAATCCCTTGATAGTCTTGAGATTTCATTGTACCCTGCAGAGATTCTAGACACCCTGTGCCAGATGCAGCAAAGCAGCCCCAGAACATAACAGAGCCTCCTCCATGTTTCACAGTAGGGACAGTGTTCTTTTCTTGATATGCTTCATTTTTCCGTCTGTGAACATAGAGCTGATGTGCCTTGCCAAAAAGATGCATTTTTGTCTCATCTGTCCATAGGACATTCTCCCAGAAGCTTTGTGGCTTGTCAACATGTAGTTTGGCAAATTCAAGTCTGGCTTTTTTATGATTTTTTTCAGCAATGGTGTCCTCCTAGGTCGTCTCCCATGAAGTCCACTTTGGCTCATACGACGGATGGTGCGATCTGACACTGATGTTCCTGGAGCTTGAAGTTCACCTTTAATCTGTTTAGAAGTTTTTCTGGGCTCTCTTGTTACCATTCGTATTATCCGTCTCTTTGATTTGTCATCAGTTTTCCTCCTGCGGCCACGTCCAGGGAGGTCGGCTACAGTCCCATGGAGCTTACACTTCTCGATAATTTGTGCATCTGTAGTCACAGGAACATCGAGCTGCTTGGAGATGGTCTTATAACGTTTACCTGTAACATGTTTGTAATTTTCTTTCTATTCTCCTGAAACAACTCTTCGCTCCCTCTGGTCCATGCTGAGTGTTATACACACCATGTCACAAACCAGCACAGTGATTATCTGTAGCCTCTATACAGGCCGCTCACTGACTCCAGGATTGTAGACACCAGTGATGATAATTAGTGGACACACCGTGATGTAACATGTCCCTTTTGTCCCATTATTTTCAGGGACACCATCATTTCTGTCCAGGCCTATTTCATGAGGTTTATTTTTTTTATATTCTGTGGACGCATGGCTGAAAAGCAATGTCAGACTTTCATTGGTTCATTTTCATAGATTTTTGATTTATTATTACTTTTGTCAGATTCAAGTTATTTCTGTCCATTGTGGGTTTTTCTGTCATTAAACGAGAGGGACCAACAATTTTGACCACATGTATATATACCCCGAATATATACCCCTGTATACACCCCCATATATATATACTCCGAGTATATACCCCTGTATATATACCCTGTGTGTATACCTTCTGTATACACCCCCCATATATATACCCCGAGTATATACCCTCCGTATACACACCCCTGTTTATATACCCTGAGTGTATACCTTCTGTATACACCCCCATATATATATCCCAAGTATATACCCCTGTATATATACCCTGAGTGTATGCCTTCTGTACACTCCCCCCGTATATATACCCCAAGTATATACCCCCATATACACACCCCAGTAAATATACTGCAAGTATATCCCCCTCCATACCTAGAGTAAATATCCTCCATGTACACACCCCCTATATACCGCGAGTATATCTCCTCACCCCCACCTGGTATATACCACCTGTATATATACCGCGAGTATATACACACCAATATATATACAGCTCTGGCAAAAATTAAGAGACCGCTGCACAATGTTCAGTTTGTCTGATTTTCCTCTTGATATCTTTGAGTAAAATGTAAATTGTTCTTTTATTCTATAAACTACTGACGACATGTCTCCGAATCTCCAAGCACTAAATTTTATATTTATTGTCAGAAAATGAGAAATGGTCAAAAGAGCAAAAAAATGCAGACCTCAAATAATGCTAAGGAAACAAGTCCATAATCATTTAGAAACCACAATACTAATGTTTTACCTCAGGAAGAGTTCAGAGATCAATATTCTGTGGAATCCCCATGATTGTTGATCCCAGCTTTCCTGCGTCTTGGCTGCTTTCCTCCAGTCTCTCACACGGCTTTTGGGCGACCTTATGCCGCTCCTGGTACACACATGTCAGCAGTTCTTCTTTGTCTGATGGCTTGTGACTCTCCATCTCCCTCCTGATTACATTCCAGAGGTTCTCAGTGGGGTTCAGGTCTGGAGATTGGGCGGCCATGACAGGGGTTTGATGTGGTGGTCTCTTAATGTTTGCCAGAGCTGTATATACCCTGTATATTGACCTTATATGTACCCTAAGAATATACCCCCTATACATACCGCATATAATGAGTGTATACGCCTAATATACAGTGGGGGTAATAAGTATTTGATCCCTTGCTGATGTTGTAAGTTTGCCCACTGACACAGACATTAACAGTCTATAATTTTAAGGGTCGGTTAATTTTAACATTGAGAGATAGAATATAAAAGATAAAATGCAAAAAATCACATTGTATAAATTATATAAATATATTTGCATTTTGCAGTGAGAAATAAGTATTTGATCCCCTACCAACCATTAAGAGTTCTGGCTCCTACATACCAGTTAGATGCTCCTAATCACCTTGTTACCTGCATTACAGACAGCTGTCTTACATAGTCACCTTTATAAAAGACTCCTGTCCACGGACTCAATCAGTCAGACTCTAAGCTCTATAACATGGGCAAGACCAAAGAGCTTTCTAAGAATGTAAGGGACAAGATCATAGACCTGCACAAAGCTGGAATGGGCTACAGAACCATAAGACGCTGGGTGAGAAGGAGACAACTGTTGGTGCAATAGTAAGAAAATGGAAGAAATACAAAATGACTGTCAATCGACATCGATCTGGGGCACCATGCAAAATCACACCTCGTGGGGTGTCCTTGATCATGAGGAAGGTGAGAGATCAGCCTAAAACTACACGGGGGGAACTTGTTCATGATCTCAAGGCAGCTGGGACCACAGTCACCAAGAAAACCATTGGTAAGACATTACGCCGTAAAGGTTTACAATCCTGCAGAGCCCGCAAGGTCTCCCTGCTCCAGAAGGCACATGTGCAGGCCTGTCTGAAGTTTGCCAATGAACACCTGGATGATTCTGTGAGTGATTGGGAGAAGGTGCTGTGGTCAGATGAGACAAAAATTGAGGTCTTTGACATTAACTCAACTCGCCGTGTTTGGAAGAAGTGAAATGCTGCCTATGACCTAAAGAACACCATCCCCACTATCAAGCATGGAGGTGGAAACATGTTTTGGGGATGTTTCTCTGCTAACAACAGGACAACTTCACTGCATCAATGGGAGAATGGATGGAGCCATGTACCGTAAAATCCTGAGTGACAACCTCCTTGTTAGGCGTCGGATTCCTGCAGCTGCAGAGCAGGAATCCAGAGCCATACATTCAGCGGTCTCCCATTCCTTTCCAACCGCTCAGGGACCTGCACAGCAATCTCAGCGATCCAGGCGCCCTGCTCAGACCAGCTCTCTGGGTCTGGATGTTGCTGCCACCTCTGGACCAGCAATGGTAGCGCAACCTGCTTTGCAGGGAACCACTCCAGAGGCTAAGTCCTCTCACCGCGCTACTGGGCATGCCCACGAGACGATCTCCCAGTGGAGATCGGGAGTCACATGCTCAGGTCCTTCTCCTGATCTGATTGGCCCATCTCAGAGGTCTGGAAGGTCCCGGAAGCGCCTGGCTATAAAAGGCCCGCATGGCCGCTCGGCCATGCGCTAGTATAGCCTATACTTGCTATGTGTGAATGGTGACGGATGTATGATTCTGGTGACTGACTCATTTGAAACCCCTTCCCTCTGATATTACATATGTGGTTAGGGAGTTAGTGTTATAGTCAGCGCCAGTCAGTGGCAAGCCATACGCCACAGTGCATTCTGCACCGCTACACTAGCGTCCGATAGTGTGATGCCTCACGGCACTGTCGTACAGCGGCAGTAGTGACCGCCGCGCTGCAGTTAGCAACACTTACCGGCGTCCGCGGTAGCGACGCCGCACGCACGGTAGGTCAAGACGGACACCGACCTCTGCCTTGGGCCGTGTCCTGTGACCATATACCGTGTGTGCACACCAGCTGAGACCTGTGAAGCTAACAGGCTCGGCGTTTATGCTTTATTTATACTAAAGCGCCTCTGTGAGTTTAACAGAGTCCGCTCTGCGCACCTCGGGTGACGTTTAACCCGAGCGCACTATACCGCCATATAGCAAGTCTGCCATTACTCAGCAGCGGTTGTTACACCTACTGCACTGTGGACCCCGGGCGGCGAACGCACTTCCTATTATTTATATTTAGTGCGTTCCGCCGTCCCTAACATTATACTAGCGCCAGGGTCTGGCTAGTAATGGCGGACCTGCAGCAGCTGCAGCGGTACATTCGGCAGCTGGAGAGCAGGTTGGCGGCTCTCGAGAGCTCCACCTCAGCTGTGAATGCTACGGTAGCCGCTACTCAGGCAGTCGCAGAGGCTGTCTTACACGTGCCCACACTCACGCCTATGCCAACAATATCTCGCCTCCCGCTCCCCGACAAGTTTTCGGGTGACAGCGCCACCTGAAGGGATTCGTGAGTCAGTGCTCTATCCAGCTTGAGTTACTGGCTGCACGGTTCCCTAGAGAGCGGGTTAAGGTGGGGTTTATTGTTTCTCTTTTATCTGGCAGTGCATTAGAGTGGGCTACGCCATTGTGGGAGCGTGATGATCCCGTGGTTCAGGGCGCCTCTCTCCAATTATTGGCCCTAACACAGGGGTCTCTCTCGGTAAGCCATTATGCCGTCCGATTCCGGACATTTGCTTCCGAACTAGAGTGGTCTGATAAAGCACTCATCCCTGCGTTTTGGAGAGGGTTAGCAGAGCATGTCAAAGATGCTCTAGCAACCAGAGAGGTCCCCACAAGTCTGGAGGAAGTGATTGCCATCTCCACCCGCATCGATCTCCTGTTTACGGAGCACGGGCTGGAACGTGCGCAATCCAGACGAAGTGTTGTCTTGGCTCCCACCTTCACCGAGCCGCTAAGATCTCCCGCCTAAGAGCTTACATCCTCCAAACCTATGGAGGTGTCTCGCGCCGGCCCCAAGCCACGTCCGGTGCGAAGCTCCGCACGTTGTTACCAGTGCCGGCAGTTTGGTCACTCGGCTAGCACGTGTCCTCTGCGGTCAGAAAAACGATGACGTCCAGTGGTCGTAGGTGGTGGTCAGACAAATATGAAACCCTTTTCTCCCAAACCGGTATTCCGAGGGACCTTAGATAGTGGGGCCTCCACCTGGGAGGTAGAGGTTACCGTGGATTCTGGGGCTGAGGGGAACTTTATATCCTCGACCTTCGCCCAGAAACATGCTATTCCACTGGTGTTACTGCCCCAACCTCTGACCATCAGGGTGGTTTATGGTGCACCTTTACCATCTCAGGTGACCCACCAGACAGCCCCACTCGGGCTCTCAATCTCACCCTCTCATCGTGAGATTCTGTCCTTGTTCATTTTTCCAGATGGCATCGACCAGGTGCTTCTCGGAGTTCCCTTGCTCCGTTGTCACTCCCCTCATATTGATTGGGCTTCGGGGAATATACTGGGTGGGAGCAAGGACTGTGAGGGAAGGTGCCTGAGGGGCAGTGTTCAGGTAGCTTCCACTGAAGTGCCCGCGGATCTCTCCGCGCTTCCTAAACCTTACCACCAGTACGCGGACGTCTTCTCTAAAAAATCTGCGGAGACGCTCCCGCTGCACCGTCCCTACGATTGCCCGATAGATCTTCTGCCAGGCACGGAACCTCCTAGAGGCTGTGTGTATCTGCTGTCACTTCCTGAGATAGAGGCTATGTCTCAATATATCCGGGAGAACCTGGCTAGAGGTTTTATCAGAAAGTCGGTGTCGCCGGCTGGTGCAGGGTTCTTTTTCGTGCAGAAGAAGAGTGGAGAGTTACGCCCCTGCATTGACTACAGAGGTCTCAACGCCATAACAGTTAAAAACAAATACCCTCTCCCGTTGATCTCTGAGCTATTTGACAGGTTGCAAGGGGCGCGGATCATTACCTTAATTAGATCTACGGGGGGCGTACAACCTGATCCGCATTTGCGAATGAGACAAGTGGAAGACAGCCTTTAATACCAGGGATGGCCACTACCAATATCTGGTCATGCCCTTCGGCCTTTGTAATGCGCCTGCTGTCTTCCAGGATTTCGTCAACGACGTCTTCCGCGATATGCTCTCCA
This sequence comes from Dendrobates tinctorius, assembly GCF_039654945.1. Taxonomy (NCBI): domain Eukaryota; kingdom Metazoa; phylum Chordata; class Amphibia; order Anura; family Dendrobatidae; genus Dendrobates; species Dendrobates tinctorius. Next base: position 647,723 of record NW_027361748.1, on the reverse strand, counting down.
CCTCGGTGGTGGTCTATCTGGATGACATCCTCATCTTCTCACCAGATTTGACCTCCCACCGGAGAGACGCCTGCAGGGTCTTCAACCGTCTGCGTCCTTGCAATTCCTGGGCTACATCATCTCGGCCCAGGGGTTGGCTATGGATCCGGCCAAACTGCAAGCGGTAATGGACTGGCAGGAACCACACTCACTCAAAGCGGTGCAGCTCTTCCTAGGGTTCGTCAACTATTACCGCCAGTTCATACCTCACTTCTCCACACTGGTAGCTCCTTTGGTTGCTCTCACAAAGAAAGGGGCTAATCCTAATGCTTGGTCTGAACAGGTCTCCAAGGCCTTCTCGTCTCTAAAATCCCATTTTGCTGGCGCTCCCATCTTACACCGTACCAATGTGGATAAACCGTTTATCCTGGAGGTAGATGCATCTTCCGTCGGTCAAGGAGCAGTCCTTTTCCAGAAGGATGCTCAAGGTCAGAAGCATCCCTGCTTCTTCTTCTCTAAGACCTTCTCACCGGCGGAGAAGAATTACTCCATCGGGGACAGGGAGCTGCTAGCAATGAAGTTGGCCTTTTCCGAGTGGAGACATCTCCTGGAGGGAGCCCGGTTTCCCTTCCAGGTGTATACGGACCATGAAAATCTGGTCTATTTACAAACGGCCCAGCGCTTGAACTCTCATCAAGCTAGGTAGTCGCTCTTCTTCTCCCTCTTCCGCTTCACCTTGCACTATCTCTCTGGAGAGAAGAACGTCCGAGTGGATGCTCTCTCGCACTCGGTGGTCTCAGCGGAGGAAGGGGAGGCTGAGCCACGGTTAATTCTCCCTTCGGAGAGCTTTACGACCGTGGCTCCAGTTGCTCTCGAGTCAGTGCCATTGGGCAAGACCTTTGTGCCTCCTCAGCTACGGCCGGAGGTTCTCGCCTGGGCACACGCGTCCAGGGCGGGTGGTCACTTTGGCAATAAGCGGACCACAGAACTCCTGGCAAGGTCGTATTGGTGGCCGCACATGGCTTGAGACACTAAGGAATACATACAAGCATGCGTCTCGTGTGCACGGAACAGGTCCTCTAGACAGAGGCCGGCTGGGTTATTGTATCCTCTGCCCGTGGCGGATAGACCTTGGGAGATGGTTGGCATGGATTTTGTGGTTGGCCTGCCCAAGTCTGGTGGCAGTACGGTCATCTGGGTGGTCACCGACCATTTTTCTAAAATGGTGCATCTGGTGCCACTCGCACGGTTGCCTTTCGCTCGTGGTCTTGCCACACTGTTCATAAAACATGTATTCCGTCTGCATGGCATGACAGACAAAATTGTTAGTGATCGAGGTCCCCAGTTCGTGTCCTGGTTTTGAAGGGAGCTCTGCAGCCTACTCAGCATTGAACTAAACCTGTCCTCCGCTTACCATCCCGAGACGAACGGCTTGGTTGAGAGAGCCAAACAAACCTTGGTCACGTACTTGCAGCATTTCGTCTCTGCCAGGCAGGATGACTGGGCATCCTTGCTACCGTGGGCTGAATTTGCCCTGAATAATGCGGTGGCTGATTCCACTGGTCAGACGCCGTTCCTTCTAAATTACGGCCAACATCCGCGCGTCCCTGTCCCGATGCCGGTGTCCTCCGCTGACTCCAGGGTGGCAGACTGGGCAGTGGAGGCTCGCGACATTTGGGATCGCACTTAGGATGCTAGTCGTGCCTCTAAAGAAAGAATGAGGACATCCGCCGACACACATCGGCGACCCGCTCCAACCTTTTCCCCCAGCGACTTGGTGTGGCTTTCTGCTCGAAACATCAAGCTGCGGCCCGAGTCCACCAAGTTCGTGCCGCGATACATCGGACCTTTTAAGGTTCTCGAGCGAATCAGCTCGGTGGTCTACCGCCTGGCTCTTCCTCCACATTTAGCCATTTCTGACATTTTCCACGTGTCCCTTCTCAAACCTGTTCACATGGCCCGGTTCTCTGAGTCATCTGCCGGGTCATCAGACTTGTCTTCGCACGAGTTTGAGGTTAACGCCATTGTGAGAAGCAGGATTGTCCGTGGCAAAAAGTTTTATTTGGTGGACTGGAAGGGTCATGGTCCAGAGGCCCAGACCTGGGAGCCAGTGGAGAACATCCACGCTCCGCTCCTGATTGCGGCCTTTGGGCGTAGCGAGGCTCAGAGGGGGGGGCCAATGTTGGATTCCTGCAGCTACACAGCAGGAATCCAGAGCCATACATCCAGCGGTCTCCCATTCCTTTCTGACTGCTCAGGGACCTGCACAGCAATCTCGGCGATCCAGGCGCCCTGCTCAGACCAGCTCTCTGGGTCTGGATGTTGCTGCCACCTCTGGACCAGCAATGGTAGCCAACCTGCTTTGCAGGGAACCACTCCAGAGGCTAAGTCCTCTCACCGCGTTACTGGGCATGCCCACGAGACGATCTCCCAGTGGAGATCGGGGGTCACGTGCTCAGGTCCTTCTCCTGATCTGATTGGCCCATCTCAGAGGTCTGGAAGGTCCCGGAAGCGCATGGCTATAAAAGGCCCGCATGGCCGCTCGGCCATGCGCTAGTATGGACTATACTTGCTATGTGTGAATGGTGACGGATGTATGATTTTGGTGACTGACTCATTTGAAACCCCTTCCCTCTGATATTACATATGTGGTTAGGGAGTTAGTGTTATAGTCAGCGCCAGTCAGTGGCAAGCCATACGCCACAGTGCATACCGCACCGCTACACTAGCGTACGATAGTGTGATGCCTCACGGCACTGTCGTACAGCGGCAGTATTGACCGCCGCGCTGCAGTTAGCAGCACTTACCGGTGTCCGCGGTAGCGACGCCGCACGCACGGTAGTTCAAGACGGACACCGACCTCTGCCTTGGGCCGTGTCCTGTGACCATATACCGTGTGTGCATGCCAGCTGAGATCTGTGAAGCTAACAGGCTCGGCGTTTATGCTTTATGCTAAAGCGCCTCTGTGAGTTTAACAGAGTCCGCTCTGCGCACCTCGGGTGACGTTTAACCAGAGCGCAGTATACCGCCATATAGCGAGTCTGCCATTACTCAGCAGCGGTCGTTACACCTACTGCATGGTGGACCACGGGAGGCGAACGCACTTCCTATTATTTATATTTAGTGCGTTCCGCCGTCCCTAACACTCCTTCCCTCTGCCAGGACATTTAAAATGGGTCGTGGCTGGGTCTTCCAGCAAGACAATGACCCAAAACATACAGCCAATGTAACAAAGGAGTGGGTCAAAAAGAAGCACATTAGGGTCATGGAGTGGCCTAGCCAGTCTCCAGACCTTAACCCCATAGAAAACTTATGGGGGGAGGTGAAGCTCCGAGCTGCCAAGTGACAGCTTCAAAATCTTAATGATTTAGAGATGATCTGCAAAGAGGAGTGGAGCAAAATTCATCCTGACTTGTGCACGATCCTCATCATGAACTACAAGAAACGTCTAACTGCTGGGTGTCATGGTTTGAACAGGGTTCTTGCCCTGCACTCACAGGGTTAAGTGTTCGTGGCCTCTTTCTGGATCTGGGAGGGGTATTTATACTCACTCTTTACCAGGGTTCTCTGTCAGCTATACTGTTGTTCTGGTGTGTCTGACCCCTGGTGTGTGTGTATCTGCGTTGCTTGTTTGCTTCCCATGTATGACCCGGTCTGTCCCCTCACTCTGTGCTCCGTCTCTTGCTTTGGTACTATTGTCTTCTCCGGTTCTGACCTCCTGGCTTGGCTATCGTTACTCCGTTACAGTTTGTCCCTTTTGTACCGTCCATTGCCCGTTCTGGTTTTCTGATCTATTGCTACATCCTGACTATCCATTCTGTCTAACCCTTTGGTACTGTCCTGCTATCTCGTGCTTTGACCCGGCTTGATCTGGGTTACGTCCCTGTCTATGCCCCTTGGTAACATTGTCCTGTAGTTACCTTTCTAGGAGTTTCCCTGCAGCTCCTAGCTCTGTGGAGCTGAGGCCACGCCCCCAGCAGTCACGTGCTTCAGGTCCTGATACTCTGAAGCACGCATCGTCACCGCTGCTGTCCCGCTCCACAGGTATCTTTGAGCACTGTTTTTGTACTCAGGACACCCGCACTAGCTTAGTGAGCAAGTGCAGTGCGGGGCTCCTGACATTATAGCTGACCATTTCAGTTTTTTTTCCCTCTGAAGGAAAAAAAAAAAAAAGTGTTATCCTCATGGATCCCATACAAGCTTTGGCTGATCAGGTCAAGCACCTGACCCAAATATTCCACAAACGTAATGTGGAAGAGTGCACGATGGCCCAGACCCAGCAACAGTTGGTGGATACTGTGCAGGGGGCTTTCGCTGCAGGGGCTCCTAGTGCTGGGGATAGGGATGTGTCATTGGCATCCCCCGAATCTCCGGTCAAATTGCCAGACCTTTTCTCAGGGGATAAAAAGGGTTTAGGTCGTTCAGAGAAGGATGCAAGCTTTTTTTTTCTCTGAGGCCCCGCTCCTCCGGGGATGAGTTCCAGAGGGTGGGGGTCGTCATTTCCCTACTTCGGGGGGCTCCACAGGCATGGGCTTTCTCTCTCTCGTCCTCTGCTCCTGAACGTATGTCTGTGAATTTGTTCTTTGAGGCTCTGGGGCACATTTATGATGAGCCTGATAGAGTGCGTCTGGCAGTGGATATGGTGATGAGTGTGACACAGGGGTGGCACTCTGCTGAATGCTTCTGCTCTGAGTTCAGACGCTGGGCAGCGGAGGTCTCCTGGGATGATGCTGCCCTCCGGGGTTTGTTCTGCAGAGGCCTGTCCGAACGTTTGAAAGATGCCCTAGCCCTTCATCCTCCACCAGATTCTTTGGAGGACGCTATGATCCAGGCTGTCCGCATGGACCGTAGGCTGCGGGCGAGAGGGGTCATGCTGCAGGAGACCCCTTTATTCTCCAATCTGAGAGACTCTGCATCTAGTCCTGAGCCCATGGAGGTTGGTGCCACGTCATTGGAGGAAAAAGAGAGGAGACACCGAAGAAACAACCAATTGTGCTTTTACTGTGGATCCGCTGGACATTGGAGAAGGAACTGTCCTTCTTGCCCTTCTTCAGTGAAGCCATCAGGAAAACGACTGAGTCTGGGTAACAATCGAGGAGGTTGCCCAGACTCCCAGGTACCCTTTTCCTCACTTACTAAAATTCTGCTTCTGGTGGAACTAGAACTTACAGGCGGTCCAGTTGTGACTACCGCCTTTGTTGACTGTGGTTCTTCTATTAATCTGATCGATGCCAAAGTTGTGACTTTTCATAAGATAGGGACAGTCAGGTTAAAAGATCCTGTTAAAATTGTGGCAATTGATTCTTTTCCTATCACCCAGGAGGGAATTTGTTTCATGACTGATACCTTTTCTCTGAAAGTGGGTTCCACTCATGTGGAAAAATTAAGGTTTTGTTCTAAATAATCTGCCGGCTGGACTGGTACTGGGTATGCCTTGGCTTCAACGTCACAATCCTACTATTGACTGGGTCATGGGGGAGATCATCCAGTGGGGTTGTATGGCTAACGGTCTATGTTGTAACTTGACAACTCTTGTCACCCCAGTAAAATCTGTGTCAGTGTCGTCTGTCGATCTGGAAGGTATTCCAGAGTATCTGAAAGATTTTGAAGACATATTTTCTGAAAGTGAGGCTGAGGCGCTACCACCACATAGACCCTTTGATTGTGCCATTAATCTAGTCCCTGGAGCCAAGTTACCCAAGGCTCGCCTGTTCAATTTGTCCGGGCCCGAACGTCTAGCCATGAAGGAGTACATTACCGAGAGTCTCCGCAAAGGGCATATCAGGCCTTCTGTTTCTCCTGTGGCAGCGGGCTTCTATTTTGTTAAGAAAAAAGATGGTGGTTTGCGGCCGTGCCTCGACTTTCGGGAATTAAACAAAATTACTGTGAAAAATACATACCCTCTCCCCCTAATTCCTGATCTATGTAACCAACTCACCGGGGCCAAGTGGTTCTCTAAACTGGATTTACGTGGGGCATATAACCTTATAAGAGTCCTGGAAGGGGACGATTGGAAAACAGCATTCCTGACGACTGAAGGGCTGTTCGAAAACTTGGTTATGCCCTTTGGTCTCACCAACACTCCTGCTGTTTTTCAGAATTTTATTAATGTAATTTTCTCTGATTTAATTGGTCGTTTTGTGGTCATCTATTTGGATGACATTCTGGTGTACTCGGTGGACAGTCAATCTCGCTTGCACCATTTGCGGATGTTCTCATGAGACTGAGGGAGAATCATTTGTATGCCAAGTTGGAAAAATTTTCATTTTTCATGCAAGAAGTATCCTTTCTGGGGTTGATTGTGTCAGGGGAGGGGTTCCGCATGGATCCTAAGAAGGGCCAGGCTGTTACGGAGTGGGTGCAGCCTCATGACTTGAAAGGGTTGCAGCGATTTTTGGGCTTTGCCAACTTTTATAGGAAATTTATTAAGGGCTTCTCGCAGGTGGTAAAGCCTCTAACGGACCTCACTCTCAAGGGAGCTGATGTAAAAAATTGGTCTGTAGCTGCAAAAAATTCTTTCATGACATTAAAAAAGTGCTTTTCTTCAGCCCCTGTATTGGTACAACCCGACCCATCAAGACCTTTTGTCGTGGAGGTTGACGCCTCGGAAGTAGGGGTGGGGGCAGTTTTGTCTCAGGGCCCTCCTACCCTTACTAATCTGAGGCCTTGCGCCTTCTTCTTTAAAAAATTTTCCTCTGCCAAGAGAAATTACGATGTCAGCAATAGAGAGTTGTTGGCGGTAAAGTTGGCTTTTGAAGAATTGAGGCATTTCCTGGAGGGGGCTGTTCATCCCATTACAGTCATCACTGATCACAAAAATTTGGCCTATATCGAGTCTGCCAAGAGATTGACCCCAGACAGGCTCGGTGGGAGCTTTTTTTTTTCTCCATTTCAGTTTACCATCACATTCCGCCTGGGATATAAAAACATCAAGGCTGATGCCTTATGCCGAAGCTTTGATTCGGTGTCCCCTCCAGAACCTCCCTCCTCCATTCTTCAGCCAGGAGTAGTGGTGGCCAAAATCTCATCTGAGTTACAGAGAAGGAATTTGGAGGCCCAGGCTCGGGCTCCGGTTGGTAAACCCCCGGGTAAATTGTTTGTACCGGATCGTTTCAGTCTCGGACTTATGCAGGAATTCTATGTTGAGTGCTCATCCTGGGATTGCAGCTATCCGGGGGGCTATTGCGAGGGGTTTCTGGTGGCCCTCTATGGTAACAGATATGAAAAAGTTTGTGACTGCATGTGTGGTGTGCGCTCGTTCTAAAAGTTCTCAGGTCCGGCCGGCCGGGGAGTTGGTGCCTTTGCCAATTCCGGATAGACCATGGACACATTTGTCCATGGATTTTATCACAAATCTTCCTCCTTCCAGGGGCAACTCGGTGATATGGGTGGTGGTGGATAGGTTTTCAAAACAAGCTCACTTTGTACCTCTCCCCGCGTTACCATCTGCTGAAACCCTGGCCCGCTTATTTATGCAGCATATAATTAGGTTGCATGGAGTGCCTATGAGGTGTCAGACAGAGGGGTACAGTTTGTATCCAGGTTCTGGAGGGCTTTTTGCAAAAAGCTGGGGATTTCGTTGTCCTTCTCCTCTGCCTACCACCCAGAGTCTAATGGACAGATGGAGCGCACGAACCAATCGTTGGAGCAGATTCTGAGATGCTTGGCCTCTTCCAGGCAGGAGGACTGGTGTGAGGTATTGCCCATGGCAGAGTTTGCATTCAACGGTCGTGTGAGCCAATCTACTGGGAAGTCTCCCTTTCAAATCAACTATGGGTTTAACCCACATTTTGGAGAGTTTTCCCGCATGGATTCAGGTTGTCCTGGAGCTGAGGGTGCGACACAACGTCTTAGAATTCTTTGGAGTGAGGTTCAGAGGAATATTTCCAAGGCCCAGGAAAACTATAAGTGGTTTGCTGACAGGAGGAGAGGGCCAGGTCCAGCATTTGCAGTAGAGGAGAAGGTGTGGCTATCCACCCGCAATATCAAGCTTAAGATACCATCTATAAAGCTGGGCCCCAAGTTTATTGGCCCATACAAAGTTGTGGAGCTTGTTAACCCAGTAGCCTACCGACTGCAGCTGCCCACCTCCTTTAAAATTTCTGATATCTTCCACAGGTCCCTGTTAAAGCCTGTGGGGATGGTGAGAGAGGATCCCTCATCAAATGCTCCGCCAGTGCTGGTAGAGGGGCAGCTGGAGTACGAGGTAGGGCGCATTGTTGACTCCCGGTGGGTGCGCCGGAGACTCCAGTATCTGATACACTGGAAGGGGTACTCTCTGGAGGATTGGTCATGGGTTCCGGCCAGTTCGGTGCATGCCGATCGTCTGGTGCGGGCTTTCCACGCCAGATACCCAGACAAGCCTGGGGGTCCAGTGGCCCCCCGTTAAGAGGGGGGTACTGTCATGGTTTGAACAGGGTTCTTGCCCTGCACTCACAGGGTTAAGTGTTCGTGGCCTCTTTCTGGATCTGGGAGGGGTATTTATACTCACTCTTTACCAGGGTTCTCTGTCAGCTATACTGCTGTTCTGGTGTGTCTGACCCCTGGTGTGCGTGTATTCTGCATTGCTTGTTTGCTTCCTGTGTATGACCTGGTCTGTTCCCTCACTCTGTACTCCGTCTCTCACTTTGGTACTATTGTTGTTTCTGGTTCTGACCTCCTGGCTTGGCTATCGTTACTCCCGTTACAGTTTGTCCCTATTGTACCGTCTATTGCCCGTTCTGGTTTTCTGATCTATTGCTACATCCTGACTATCCATTCTGTCTAATCCTTTGGTACTGTATTGCTATCTTGTGCTTTGACCCTGGCTTCATCTGGTTTCTGTCTCTGTCTATGCCCCTTGGTAACATTGTCCTGTAGTTACCTTTCTAGGAGTTTCCCTTCAGCTGCTAGCTCTGTGGCGCTTAGGCCACACCCCCAGCAGTCATGTGCTTCAGGTCCTGATACTCTGAAGCACGCATCGTCACTGCTGCTGTCCCGCTCCACAGGTATCTATGAGCACTGTTTTTGTACTCAGGACACCCGCACTGGCTCAGTGAGCAAGTGCAGTGCGGGGCTTTTGACACTGGGCTTGCCAACAAGGGTTTTACCCCCAAGTATTAAGTCTTGTTTGCCAGAGGGATCAAATACTTATTTCTCACTGCAAAATGCAAATACATTTATATAATTTATACAATGTGATTTTCTGGATTTTATTTTTTAAATCATAGAGAGCGATGTGGGAAAAGCAAATGTTTTAAATACTTTTTTCTCAACAGTGTTCACACAGGAAAAGGATTTGCCAGGGGAAATGCAGAGTGATAATGTAAACTCCCCATTAAGTATTACCTGCCTAACCCAGGAAGAAGTGCAGAACCGCTTTAGTAAGATTAAAATTGACAAATCACCAGGCCCTGATGGCATTCACCCTCAGGTATTAAGGGAGTTAAGTAATGTGATAGACAGGCCTCTATTCCTTATATTTAATGACTCTATAGAAACAGAGTCTGTTCCTTTTGATTGGCGGCAAGCAAATGTGGTGCCAATATTCAAAAAGGGGTGTAAAAGGGAACCTGGAAACTATAGGCCGGTAAGCTTAACATCTGTTGTGGGTAAAATTTTTGAATGGTTTCTAAGGGATACCATTATGGAATATCTCAATGTTAATAAATGTTTAACTCCTTATTAACATGGATTTATGAAGGATCGCTCCTGTCAGACTGATCAGCTTCTATGAGGGTGTAAGCTCTCAAATGGACCCAGGAGAATCATTGGATGCCATTTATTTCGACTTTTCTAAAGCATTTGACACTGTCCCACATAAAAGATTGGTAAGTAAGAGGAGAAAGCTTGGGCTAGGGGAAAATGTGTGTAGATGGGTAGGTAGCTGGCTTAGTGATAGAAAACAAAGAGTGGTTATTAATGGGGCATCCTCAGATTGGGCCAGGGATACTAGTGGGGGACCACAGGGGTCTGTATTGGGCCCTCTACTTTTTAATATATTAATGATCTAGTGGATGGCTTACACAGTAAAATATCAGTATTTGCAGATGATACAAAACTATGTAAGGTAGTTAACACAAAGAAGGACAGTTTGCAACTACAGACAGATTTGAGTAAATGGGAGAATTGGGCAGAAAAATGGCAAATGAGGTTTAACACAGATAAGTGTAAGGTTCTGCACATGGGAAGGAGAAACAGATGCTACAATTACTTACTAAATGGGAAACTGCTGGGGAAATCAGACATGGAAAAAGACTTGGGCATCTTAGTCAATAAGAAGCTAAATTGGAGTGCCCAGTGTCAGGCAGCTGCCACTAATATGTTGCTGTTGTGCCCCTAAGTCTTGTGTGGGAATAAAGTGGTCACTACTTCTATTCCTCCGGTGTCTGCTGCAGGACCATTAGTATCCGTACAACCTCGGGGACCGGTCCCCGGCCTTGCGCTTAGGACTTGGGAAGGGTTCTCTCGTCCAACCCTGGTCCTTGTTCTCTTATTCTCCTCACGTTCCGTGCTAATCCTTCTTCCCAATGGAGAATCAAGCTTCCTTTCTCTGTCTCTTTCCTGTGCCAGAAAACACACTATGATGGCCACAAAGTAAGCTCACCATAAAGAAGCGAACCACAAAATTACATGAAAATTGTTTTTATTAGCAAAATCATATACATTAAAAGGGCCACATACCCATAATTACAAAAATACCCCAAAGAGGGGACTACAGCATTATTTTACTAATATATTACACAGGTAAAAAAATGTGTTGATATCCTGAGGGTATGTCCCATATCAATCTACAGTACAACACCATATATCGATATGTAAAGTAAATATTTTCACTAGTGCTAAAATTAGCATCTATTATAAATGATATTATCACTATTTAGACAGTGGACCACCCTCAGGAAATCAACATGTATTTTTCCACATATAATCTCTCATAACTCCTCCATTTCATAAGGCAAGGCATATGACATCATACATTAAATCTTATATGCTATTCCTGACGCCAGTAAACCACGCCCCCGGAAGAAGCAGCAGGGCGAAACGCGCGTCGGGGCGCAGGGGACAGCGGCTGGATTACACATAGCACATTATAAGGTATCTATATTATGTCTCTATTTATTTAAAAAACTCCTTACTGGTGGTTGAATATATTGGCTCGCTCCACTTGTACATTGTATAGGGGAGTGTGGGGGCTAATGCTGTGGATTTTACCTAGCACTGATTAACTATACCTCCTTTGTTGCCATGATGGGTATTGTTCTATAATTTGATATATAGGCTTGACTCTATACTACCTTATAAGGTGTTAATAGATTTTTTTAATGTTGGGAATAGCAGATAAGATTTCATGTATGACGTCATATGCCTTGCCTTATGAAATAGAGGAGTTATGAGAGATTATATGTGGAAAAATACATGTTGATTTCCTGAGGGTGGTCCACTGTCTAAATAGTGATAATATCATTTATAATAGATGCTAATTTTAGCTCCAGTGAAAATATTTACTTTACATATCGATATATGGTGTTGTACTGTAGATTTATATGGGACATACCCTCAGGATATCAACACATTTTTTTACCTGTGTAATATATTAGTAAAATAATGCTGTAGTCCCCTCTTTGGGGTATTTTTGTAATTATGGGTATGTGGCCCTTTTAATGTATATGATTTTGCTAATAAAAACAATTTTCATGTAATTTTGTGGTTCTCTTCTTTATGGTGAGCTTACTTTGTGGCCATCATAGTGTGTTTTCTGTCTTGTTTTGAAGTGCCATTTTTTTTTATAATTGGACACTTTGTTGAAATATATTCTTTCCTGTGCCAGCAGATCCAGATCACTGTGGCCTGCTGCAGCACTTCCTTCTTCCATCCCTCTCCTGGGGATCTTCTCTGTCTCACACTCTGTCCTTCTACATCTTCACTCACTGACTGAATGAAAGACTGACTGACTGACTCAACTCTTCCCGCTCTTTTGGTGCGAACTAAACTCCACGCACCTCCCAGCACGTTTCGTGTTCCAAGCAGGGAGCCACCAAGGGGTGCTTTGCTATACTCCAAGCAGGGAGCCGCCAAAGGTTCTTTGCTACACTACTTTGTGGTGTGGGGTGCAGGTGCTGGAGTGTGGTCAGGTGTTTCCACCTTACCTGGATGGTGGGGCACCACACCTCAGGAGGAGGTGCAGTACCTCTGTGGCAACTGAGCCTCAGGGGCGCCACATACCCTCCGTTAAACACAGCACGTCCGCGGGCTGCAAGGAAACAAAGTTGACAATACAGGAACATACAAATTTTTATATTGCATAATGAACATATCTTATACTAAACTTCCCAATGTGGGAGGCACTGTTTCTTGAACGTTACAAACAATTTAACTGTCTATCTATATTTAAAGTTATGCTACCTAATTTAAAGTGCTATAGAAGCCAATTCACTATCAGCTTGAGTAACACATTTTCTAGCAACACATTTCTTTTCTGTTATCTTTCACATTTTCTACTCTCTTCTTTCCTTTTGTCTTAGGAGTGACAACCGTTATTGCCTGATTCGTCATCTGCATATTTTTATTCAATTCTCACATCTTTATTCAAACATTGTTAAACATTCACTGTATTTCTGTCTCAATTAAACCCTATGAAATGTCATAATACTTTCATTTTCTAGTTTCTTGTTCAAAAATACTAAGCATTATCAATAAGTGCAAAGAGTAGACATTGGATCGGCTATCATGTCTGGAAATGTCCTTATAACGAGGTAGTCCTTGTTCCAAGGGCAGGTTCCTATGTAAAACCAAGAGAAAGCACCTAAAGAGGTGCAAACTATTTACAGTTACAGTTCTGGATCACTCAGCGTCCATAATCTCCATAGTTCAAGTGTAAAGGCTGCCAATCAAACTGGGCAACAACTGGGAAGGAAACAAGAAAACAAAAAACATGATAACCAAAAATAGAAAAATAGAAAACAAGAGCAAAGGGTGCAAATACCCTCCACGGTAACAAAGTTAGTTAATAGGGCTAGTTATCCCCTCCTGGGGTTCCAGAAGCTGGTTGCTTGGGCTGCTTCCAGGGGAGATGCTCTGGGTGTTTTGATGGGTTGAGGAATCGCTGATCTTCAATAGTGATTTGTACCAAGGGACGCTGGATTGGTACAAACGTAGCTTGGTTTATGGGCGTGGGTACCAACACAGTTTTGGTGATCACGGTGGGAGGTACCGGGGAAGCGCAGGCCTTTTCCTTCTTAAAGGTGGGGAGGAAATCCTCGGGTATCCGGCGTACATTTAAAGTGTACCAGCCACGAAGTCCTTCATGCCGTGTGAAAGTCACATATTCCCCCCGGTTGTAAGTCTCGAGCAGGGTGTTCCTTCCGGAGATGAGACTCCATGTCTCTCCGGCTAAAGAACAGGTCGGAGATTCGAGTAGGGTCGGCAATGAAACCGAACCCTCACTCGTGGTTCACATTAAGAACATGGCCCCATCCTGCCGAGTCCCGGGACCCATAGTGACCAGCACGGGCTTTCTCCTTGCGGTCCAGATCAGGGCCCAGCACAGCCAACCTCCACTGTTCTCTCTCCCGCTGCTTGGCCGCCAACTGGCGGAGGCTCTCCTGGAATCGGGCTTCTGTTTCCTCCTCCTCTTCCCGGGACCGGCCCCTGCTCACTGTGGACCGCGGCACCACGGTCAGGGGTTCAGGTGTTTCCCCCCGGGGACTGATATCCCGGTCCCAAACCAAGTCCAGCACCACCTGTCCGGCCGCTGTAGCCGGCGGGCACCCAGTGGCTTCCCTAACTTCAGGGCCGACGGGCATACCTGGTGCTTCCTGGTGGTGTTGCGGTTCCGATGCAGGCCTGAGACGGTGGGCAGCTGCAGGGGTATCCACCCGGGTAGCGGGTCCAGATGCCGGCGGTGGTGGAGCAGATAGCGGCTCCGGGTCTGCGGGGGTTCCTGGTGGGACCTGCGTGGCTGCGTCAGGTCCAGGCGGGAGCTCCTCTTCAGCTCCCAATGCCTCACACAGCGGCGGTGGTAACGGAGAGATTGCAGGGGATGCTGCCGGTGGTGTTGCAGCGGTCGCAGGCTCTACAGGGTTTGTCTGGGGGAGATCCGGTGCAGCGATGGCGGGTACCAGTAACTGGGGTCCCGCGGGTGTAGGCCACTCCAGGGCGGGCTGCCACTTCCTCCAGAGCGCCTCCTGCTTCAGTCGCAGTTCGCGAGTCAACCGGGCAATCTCCTCCTCCAGCTGTTGACAGTCCATCCTGGAAGCCGGGTCAGAGCCTTCAGCCATTGCGCCGGGGAGATTCAGCTCAACCTCCTCGCGCTCCGCAGGCCTCCTCCCTTCTCCTTCCAATATGGCGTTCTGGCATTCTCCTTCCCACCTTGGCTCTCTTCCCGCCACTGGCTTCCGCTCCTCCTTCTGGGGGCGGCGTCTTCTTCCAACTCCTCCATACCAAGCCAGTATACGAACCCCTTGGGGGGTGGGCCATGTCGCTGTCGCATAGAAGTTCAGACAAGGGAGGCCCAGGACAGTTCACGGTCTTTTCTTAGGACCACTCAGGTTGTCACTCCCATCTTCACCTCGCCGGCGGCCATTTTTAGCATTCATTTCACAGTCTATCAAATTAGGTCTTCTGCACATTTCCAAAAGTTTTAAGTCCAAGAGATCTCAGGCACACAGAACCCGATGGCATCGGGTCTCGTCATCCTGTTCATGACGCCAAAATGGGACGCCCTCACACCCAGGGCTGTGGGGTACTCGGTACCGGGCCCGATGAGCTTCAGTGGGAGATGTCACTGCAGCTGGGACCCGGTCCGTGGCCCTGGGCGCCCATTGTAAAAGGGGGTTGTTTCAGTGTGCTTATGGTAGTGAAAGTTTATAAGTGATTTGTGACGCCACCTGTGGTATTCGGCAAAAGAGATGTAAGCCGATGCTGCAGACAGATCCTCTGGGACAGATGGTGTGGTGCAGCAGTGATGTTATAGCCCTCCACAGGCAGGGCTGTAGTCCCAGGGCAGTGTAGGTGAAGTGACACTTAGATGGTGTAGTGTCAGGTGCGAGGGATGTAGCAGTGCTGGGCAGGTTGGCGCAGGAATAAGTGGAGGACACCAGGGCATGTAGTTCCAAAGCTTTACTCACAGTCTGTTGTACAAACAGGTGCCCGCTTCCGTGCCGTGTCCTCCGGGTTAGGGACTCAGTCAACCTCCAGGCCAGATGGAATACTCCTTTCCAACACTCCGCCAACATATGTGCCTTTTCTGAACGTCTCCTCTTATAGCGCCTTTGAGTGAAGTACTCCTAGTACTGAGTTACACTGGAGTTCCTCCTGTCAGATGTTCCTATGAACTCTACTTGTATGGCAGACAGCTGTAGCCTGCTTCGGGGACTCCTTGCTATTAAGTCCCAGCTCACTAATATGTTGCTGTTGTGCCCCCAAGTCTTGTGTGGGAATAAAGCGGTCACTACTTCTATTCCTCCGGTGTCTGCTGCAGGACCATTAGTATCCATACAACCTCGGGGACCGGACCCCGGCCTTGCGCTTAGAACTTGAAAAGGGTTCTCCTCTAACCCTGGTCCTTGTTCTCTTATTCTCCTCACGTTCCGTGCTAATCCTTCTTCCCAATGGAGAATCAAGCTTCCTTTCTCTGTCTCCTTCCTGTGCCAGCAGACCCAGATCACTGTGGCCTGCTGCAGCACTTCCTTCTTCCATCCCTCTACCGGGGATCTTCTCTGTCTCACACTCTGTCCTTCTACATCTTCACTCACTGACTGAATGAAAGACTGACTGACTCAACTCTTCCCGCTCCTTGTAATGTAAACTAACTCCACCCACCTCCCAGCACGTTTCGTGTTCCAAGCAGGGAGCCACCATGGGGTGCTTTGCTATACTCCAAGCAGGGAGCCACCAAGGGGTGCTTTGCTATACTCCAAGCAGGGAGCCACCGAAGGTGCTTTGCTACACTACTTTGTGGTGTGGGGTGCAGGTGTTGGAGTGTGGTCAGGTGTTTCCACCTTACCTGGATGGTGGGGCACCACCCCTCAGGAGGAGGTGCAGTACCTCTGTGGCGACTGAGCCTGCCACACTTGCATATTAGGAAATTGTGCAGGACCACACAAGCTTTCACCACCTCATCCACAGTCTGAGTCTTCAGTTTAATAGCGGCCAACACAACTCGCCATTTGGAAGTTAGAATGCCAAAAGCGCACTCCACCATTCTCTGCGCTCTTGTTACGCAATAATTAAAGACTCTTTTCATTGGCGTCAAGTCACTACTCCCGTATGGCCTCAGCAGGTGTTGCGAATGTTGGAACTCTTCATCCCCAACACATAGAAAGGCATCGGTGGCCCAGAGGTTCCAGGGAGCGGTCTTGGGGGTGGAAATTGGAAGGTGTTTCCTTATAAATGACGCCCCATTGCAGAAAATGTAAACACTTGAGAGTCATTGGAGCAGCGATAGGCCCCAATATCGACTGCTATGAACTTGTATTGTGTGTCTGCAATGGCCATAAGCATGATGGAGAAATACTTCTTAGGGCTCATACTCACTTGTGAGAAACTCGCACGATTTTTGTGCGAGTCTCTCGCATGAGAACCTGGCACTGCCGCCAGCACTCGGACCGGAGCATGCGGCTGCATAGAAATACATGTAGCTGCATAGAAATACATGTAGCCGCATGCTCCGTTCTGAGTGCCGGCGGCAGTGCCAGGTTCTCATGCGAGTCTCTCACAAGTGAGTGTGAGCCCTTATAATTAAAATATTCAGAGCCAGATGCAGCAGGTTTGACGATCTGACTATGTTTACCGTCCACTGCACCCAAGCAATTGGGAAACTGACACATTTTTTGAAAGTTTTCAGCAATGTCCAGCCAACGCTCCGTTGTGGGATGTGGGATATATTCCTCATGTAGACAGTCCCACAATGCGCGGCAGGTGTGTGTAACAATCCTCGATATGGTGGAAATCCCGAGTCGGAATTGAAAATGAAGTGAGGAAAGGGATTCGCCAGTTGCAAGGAATCTGTAAAGGCAAGACAATAATTACTACAAACTACCAGCAACAACATTACAGTTATAATAATAATCTTTATATAGTGCTAACATATTCCGCAGCGCTTTACAGTTTGCACACATTATCATCACTGTCCCCAATGGGGCTCACAATCTAAATTCCCTATCAATCACTATGTCTTTAGAATGCGGGAGATAACCCGAGAACCCAGAGGAAACCCACGCAAACACGGGGACAACATACAAACTCCTTGCAGATGTTGTCACGGGTGGGATTCGAACCCAGGACTCCAGCGCTGCAATGCTAACCACTGAGCCACCGTGCTGCTCAGTTATAAGTCTGCTTTAAGAGGAGGAGATACAATAGAAATCAGTTACCGAAGGGTAACCATAAGCGCTCCGCCGGTGAAATTGAGAAGCGACAATACGTGTCATTTCCACGGATGACTTCTCCAACACGTGCAACCAAAATATCGAAGTTTTCCACTTTCATCTGAACATAGTTAAAAAACTCCTCTGGGTTTCCTCTCAACTCCATATACAACGTACCATACACCCCACGGGTCATTCTCTGTGCTGTGATTGGGTGGATCCAAAAACGACGCCGGCGCAGACGCATGACGCGCTGTCTTTGTCGCCCCTTTTCAAGAACAATCACCTTCCAAACGATTCGCCTCAAAAGTAAAATCCACATACATCTTCACAATGTTCGCAATCACAGCTTCCATTTTCGGCACTTGCTCTACAACCTGTCAAAGATGGGGTGTAAAAACACTGAATACAGTATATAGATTTCCAGTAGCCAATAACATTTTGGGAGCCTCCCATTGGGCATTTTTAAAAAACGGATCCGTCAAAAAACGGAAGCAACGGATGACAAAACTGATGTGACGGATCCGGTTGTTCACATTCTGCGACTGATCCGTCGAGCCAACAGATTGCAACTTGTGCAAAAAAACTGAAGTGTGAAAGGGGCATTAAATGTGCGAAAGGTCTAACCCTTGATAGGGTCCACTCTGGTGAGACGCGACCTGGGGGAAGTGATGCTCCGGCGTTGGTTACTGTAGATGTGGAAAAAGCGTTTGATGATGTTAAGTGGGCAGGCTATTCAATGTCCTATCCAGAATGTCTTTGTCGGGTCCCTTCCTTGAATATATACGCGCTTTATATCGCTCCCCCAGTGCACAGGTCTACACCCTGGGATTTCTCTCTGGTCCTTTTCTTTGAAGGAGAGCACTAGGCAGGGGTGTCCGCTTTCCCCACTTCTGTTTAACCTGGCAGTCAAACCACTGGTTTGTATCCTATGGAAACCGTCAACTTTTGAGGGTGTACAAATTAATAAAAAAGTTATTGCAGACAGCTTTTTTCGCAGACGATGTTATATTGTTTATGGCCAACCCAAAAGACCACTTACTTAATATTATAACCCTACTTCAGGAATTCGGCACGTATTCAGGTTTTAGGGTCAACTCAGACAAATGTGAGCTTTGCCGCTAACAAAGGGGGGGAGACTGTGCTACGAAAAATCCCTCTGGGGGCATTACCATTGTCTGATCTTATATCGCGTATCTAGGTATTAAAATTGGCAGAACACCTTCATCTATATATACTTTAAATTACCCCCCCCCCCCGCTGACCAAAATCTCGAACCAATTGAACACGTGGCAGGATCTCCCACTCTCACTCATGGGAAGGGCCCACCTTATTAAGATGATTAGTATGGCCAAACTGATGTATCTTCTTCAAACAATACCCCTCTTGCTCAAACACTCCGATATCAACTCTCTTAATAGTGGAGTTAGTCAATTTATCTGGAGGAATAAGCGTCCCAGAATTGGCTTGTCGAAATTAATGGCCTCCAAAGAGGATGGAGGCATAAATTTCCCTAGTGTTAGGAATTATAACTTGGCTTGCAACGTGCATTATATCACTGATGGGATACATAATAGACACTCATACACAGACACCGCTCCGGAGGCAGACTTCGCTCATCCCCTAGAGCTGACGGCTATTTTGCTCTCACGTCTCTCTTCCCTTCCCCCCTTTTTTTAAAAGAATCAGTTTTATTCAGGGACAAAATCTCAACATGGAAGGCAGTGAGGAAAAAATATAGCCTTTCATTTAGAATTTCTAAATATCAACCATTAAGGGCTAATCCAGAATTGCCCCATGGTATAGAGACAAGACTGTTTATCGCCTGGCGATGGAAGGATATTTCTAATATCTCGCACCTCCTTGGTTAACGTGCTCTGAAGAACTCGAGAAATATCAACTACAGCCCTCCCATTCCATTCAGTATGAACAGATCAAACATTCGATTATGTCAAGCCTACATAATGTTAAATTCAAATCGAGGCAATGTGCTGGACGACTTCAACACCCAACGGGGACCTCTACAATCTACTCTATTAGGAAGCCACACTTACTAGACCCTCAGCCAGATACTTTTCATAAATATTGGAGGTTACGATTGGATGACGTGGAAGCTCCCTCTGTGATTAGAAAGAATTGGTCTCTTTTCAGGAAACACATAATAAATGAGACTTGGAGAGAGACTCAATTCAAAATCATGCACGGAGCTATATATGCCTTCAACATCCACAAATCAGATCCTAATTCTGACAGACTTACAGCCCCAGGTGCCAACTACCCGGCTCTGACCTGACGCATGGACTGTGGTCGTGTCGTTCTGTTGCCTCTTTCTAGGATTCAGTCCCAGGACTGATAGCTAAATTACGGAATAATGTAACACCGCTGTCTCTGTCAATGGCAATCCTACACTCTTGGGGAGAACTGGAGATGGGAGATTGTAGAGCGGAGGACCCCCAAACCTTTTACACAATATCCTGATTTGGGCTAAAAAATTGATTTTCAAGCAGTGGCTCAGTCCTTCTACCCCACAACTATCAGATTTGATATCCCAGCTGCATCACTATATGATTCTAGAACAAGGAGATGCACTCACGAATGAAGAGACGCAAGCAGGGAGACAATTTATTGGTACATTTTGTGGCACTGAAGAGATGAAAAATAATTGAACCATTTTCCTCAACGAGATGGTACCTAATGGAGAGCCTTAAGAATAGTCTAGGACCCCTCCGGTTGGCAGATTAATGCGCCCTAAATGAACTGGTGAGAGATATCTTCTGGTCGGGAGAGGAGTGAAATAAGCGTTTGGTTTGGAGAATTCCCCCCTACCCCCCACTTTCCCCCCTCTTTTTTCTTTTTGTTCTTGATGCCGTCTTTATTTTTTATGCTGCTCCTGGAATTGTTATATAGGGAAGAAAGTATTGTAAGGACAATTTTTTTTTTCATTCTTGTCAGTAGGTCATCTTTAAATTTTTCATTCTCTGTTTGAAATGCTCGAAGTAAATATTCAGAATATTGTAATCTCATTAAGTCTTGAAATGTCACACTGCACCTTTGACATAGACAGCGCTTTCTTTGTTGTTACCCTTTGTTGTGAACATTTTCAATAAAAATTATATATTAAAAAAAAGTTTGTAGAATGTTTCCCTCATTGTGCGCAGTTCAGACCCTCTTGTCAAGCTCCGCTCAGTCCTCTCCAACTTCTCCTTGTTCCACAAGAGCTATGGGATGAGATCTCTATGGACTTAGTTACTGATCTCAGGAGCGTCAGCCTAGGGCTTGCTTGCCTCTACACAACACAGACCACAGAAAAAAAAACTGGCTGGACATTTATTTCCCCAGCCACACCCTTGAGGTGGAAATATGGTGAGTAAGGCATCCCACCCATCTCTTACCTACGCACCTAAAAACCCGTCCATAACATGGCCACTTAACTCAGCACATACCATGCTGAAAGGAAACTTATGGTTTTCTACATCACGGAGGAAAGCAACCTCCATGACACATATCTCCCCTCACATATCATGCCAGTGACCTTGTCACATATTTCCCCCCCCTGCCCAAAACCGGGGGCTTTTGCACCTTCAGACACCAAACAGAGAATTCAGGAGAGGTCATCTGCATTCCCATGTGACTTCCCAGGCCTGTGTTCTACATGGAAATTGAAATCCTGGAGGCCTAAGAACAACCTAGTCACCCGGGCGTTCTTACATTTTTTCTTCCTTTAACCATCTCAGAGGGGCATGATCGGACACAAATTGTATCCACGGCCCATTTTATGGCCAGACACTGCTCCTCGACGATGGCGTAGTTCTTTTCGCATGATGAGAGTTTCTGGCTCAAATACAGAATTCGATGTTCTTCTCCATTTACTACTTGAGACAGCATGGCTCCCAAGCCAACTTCTGACGCATCCATCTGGACCACAAACTCTTTGCTGAAGTCTGGTCCCACCAGAACTGGATGTTTACACAGAGCTCTCTTCAGTCCCGGGAACGCTATCTCTGTGTCATCAGACCATTTAACCATCGTTGATTTGGTGCCTTTAAGAAGATCTGTCAATGGTGCGGCGAGTACCCCACAATTCCAAAAGATGTCCTCACTTGCTTCTTGGAAAGTGGTTGTGGCCACTCTTGGATCGAATCAATCTTGTTGATTTGCGGCTTAATTTCACCTCTCCCAACGACATAGTCTAGGTACTTGGCCTCTTCCTTCCCTATGGCACATTTTTTGGGATTTATCGTGAACCCTGCATTCCTCAAAGCATCCAGAACCGTCTGTACTTTTGGTAGATGACCAGCCCAGTCAGGGCTAAAGACCACTATGTCATCGAGGTATGCTGCAGCATACTTCTTTTGCGTAGCCAGGATCCGATCCATCTCCCTCTGGAAGATGGCCTGGGCCCCCTGTAGATCGAAGGGCATCCTGATGTATTGAAAACACCCATCAGGCATCGAGAAGACTGTATTCTCCTTGGCACTCTGGGACATGGGGATCTGCCAATAGCCCTTCGTCAGGTTCAGGGTTGTAATGTACCTTGCGGGTCCAAGTCTCTCAATGAGTTCGTCCTCACAATTCATTGGGTAAGCATCAAAACTAGAGACTTCAGCTTGCGGTAGTCATTGCAGAACCGCCACTCACTGTCGGGCTTCGGTATGAGGACGATAGGACTCGACCATCCACATTTCGACTCCTCTATCACCTTGAGGTCTATCATCCTCTTCACCTCATTGGATATCAATTCTCTCTGTGCTTCCGGAATTCTATATGGCTTGAGGTTCACCCTTACGTGTGGTTCTGTAAACACATCATGCTCGACCACCTGCGTATGCCCCAGCAACTCTGAGAATAGATCCCGGTTCCGCTGCAACAGCTCCCGACACTGTTGCCTCTGGGCCGGCGTCAGAGTCTCTGCAATGGTGACATCGTCCAGGGTGACTTTGGGACTGGCTCCCTGGCAAGGGGTGTTCAGTGATTCTCGGTCTCTCCAGGGTTTTAGCAAGTTCACATGATAGACCAGGTGCGGCTTCCTTCACCCCAGCTGGTGTACCTTTTAATTAACTTCGCCCAGTTTTTCCACCACCTCGTATGGTCCTTGCCACTTCTCTAGGAACTTGCTGTCTGCCGTGAGGATAAGCACTTGGGTCACCCTCCCAGGGCTGTGGTGTTATGATTGAGTCACCATAGGAGGCAGACACAAAAATAGAAGCTACGTCCAGAAAACCAGAGAAGTTGGCAACTATCAGATTGCAGACCCCTGAACCTATCAACACAACTAGCAGTAGCCGTGGGGGGTTCCTACGATGCCCTAGACCCCTCGATCACAGCCGGAGCGCTAAATAGCCTAAAGACAGAAAAGGAAATCTAAACTGCCCCAGAGCAGACCCCAAAGTAAAAGGCAGCCCCCAACATATAATGACGGTGAAGCAAGATGAAAAAACACTCACACAGATAGAAAGATAGACTGAGCAAAGACGGGGCCCAAGCTAACTAAACAGAACAGGAAAGGAAGGTTGCTGTCTGCAATCTGCCAAAACCCTATCAAAGACATAAGCCAACAAGCTGATATGAAAAAGACCCTGAAGCAGCTAGGCTTCAAAAACTAAATCAGCACTCAGGTATTTTCAGAAGACAGAGCTAAAGGAATTCAGCACACCCCAGCAGGGAATGGCAGAAATCCAGAAAAACAAAGCAAAACAAAGTCAAAGCAAGAATGCAAAAAGCCGAGCAGAAAACTTAGCTTTAGAAGAGCAGGAATTCAGACTGGTCTCCAAGGATCCCACAGAGAAATCACCCGCAGGGCAGAAGGGCGTCGGCAGCCTTATATCTAGTCAGTAACTCCACTCAGCCAGTCATCATCATCAGACTCAGGTGTTTGATAATCAGGCTCACTACCTTTCTTTACCAGAAGAGGGAGTTCCTCGGGCCTCAGTAGTGAAGGGGAAAATGAACTCACAACACTGTGGGGTACTTGGTACCAGGCCGGTGTCAGGGGAATGTGTCACAGCAGCAGTGACCCGGTCTGTGGCCCTGGGCGCCCAAGTAATGGGGGTTGTAGTTAATGGAATGGTTCGTGACGCCACCTGTGGTGTTCGGCAAGGGAGATGTTAAGCCGACGCTGCAGACAGCTCCACTGGGACAGATGGTGTCGTGCAGCAGTGATGGCATAGCCCTCCACAGGTAGGGCTAATGTCCCAGGGCAGTGTAGAGGTGGATGGCACGGTGATGTAGCAGTGCCGTAAGGGTAGGAAGCAGACAAGACACAGCGGGGTGCAATTTCGGTACCTTTACTTGATAACTGCAGTCCAGGGTCCTGATTACAGATGGTATTGGAGCAGGCTAGCCTGGAAGCAACTCAGGGATTCTCTCTCACAGACGGGCTGTGCAGTCTCCTTCCTAGCGCTTTGTGGTGTGAAGCACTCCAGTACTTAGTTACTCTGAAGTTCCTCCTGTCAAATGTTCCCAAGAACCTCACTTACACGGCAGACAGCTATAGTCTCTCTCGGGGACTCCTCTCTAGTCCTGGCTCTCTATCCAAGCTGCTGTTGTGCCTCAAGTCTTAGATGGGAGTAGGGCATTTACAGCCTCCTACTCCTCTGGTATCTGCTGTAGGACCTTTAGTATCCGTACAGCCGTGGAGACCAGGCTCCAGTTCGTGCGCTTTCAGCTGAGGGAGCTCTCCTTCCTAGCTCAACCTCCAGCTTCGTTCCACATGTCTGCACTCTTCACCCTCCGCAGACTCTCTGATCACTCCTTCCTCTTGGCCCTCAGAGGGCACCCCTCCCCTTAATCCTGGTTCAGAGCTCCCCCTGCTGGCCTGGAGTGGAACTGTGTTGCATGTATGGATTGACTGCGAGAGAGACCCATCATTTCCTCCAAGCCCGGCATTACCCTCCCCTGGAGGAAGGCAAAGCCACTGTGGCGACCATACTGCTGGGGGCACCACATTCCCCCCTAGTGTAAGTCAGCACTCCTGGACTGAACAAAAGAAAACATGAATAACATATAAACAGTTGAACAATAATAATTTGTACAAGATTTGAAAAAGGGAAAAATGTACAAAAACCAAGAGCTCAAAAATGGTCCTATGATGATAAGTCCAGCATCAATGTCCATGGTCCATTCCTGGGCAAATGGTAAAAGTTTTTGACCACACACAAGTCCTGTGGTTCAGTGTCCATAAACAAATTCCAAAGGAAACTCTTACAGGTTACCTGTAGGCAGACCCCTAATCCTATCACACAACTAGCAGTAGCCGTGGAGTGTTCCTACGGTGATCCTAGACACCTCGTCACAGCCGGAGATCTACATAAGCCTAAAGAGAGAAAAGGGAAAAACTGACTGCCCCAGAGCAGACCTCAAAGCAATAGGCAGCCCCCAACATATAATGACGGTGAAGCAAGATGAAAACACTAACACAGATAGAAAGATAGGTTGAGCAAATGATGGGGCTCAAGCTAACTAAAAAGGACAGGACAGAAAAGCTGCTGTCTGCAATCCGAGAAAACCCTGCTAAAATATTACCAACACAACTGATAAGCAAAAAGGACCCTGAAGTCACTAGAGTTCAAACACTATATCAGCACTCAGAATATTCTGAAAGCAGAGCAAAAGAGAACACTGATCAAGGAAAAAGAATCCAGCACACCCCCGGCCAGGGATGGCTGAACTCAAAAAACAAGGTAAACAAAACCAAAACTAATAAGTTCAATAGCAGAGCAAAAACTTATCTTTGGGAAGCAGGAATCAGACTGGTCTCCAAGAATCCAGCAGAGAAATCACCAGCGACTCAGAAGGGAGTTGGCTGCCTTATATCCAGTCTGAAGTTCCCGTTACCCAGTCACAATCCACCTGATCAGGTGATTGGTTTCTTTCATCCAAATCAGCCTCACTACCTTCCTTCACCAGAAGAGGGAGATCCTCGGACACAAAAGGTGAATGAACAGATGAGCTCACAACAGTACCTCCCCCTTGAGGAGGGGTCACCGAACCCTCATCCAAGCTACCAGGCCGATCAGGATGAGCCCGATGAAAAGCACGCACCAATCTTTCGGCATGAATATCAGAGGCAGAGACCCAGGAATTATCCTCCTGACCATAACCCTTCCACTTAACCAAATACTGGAGTCTCCGTCTAGCCAGACGGGAATCCAGTATCTTCTCTACCTCATATTCCATGTTACCTTCAACCAACACAGGGTCAGGAGGTGCCGCCATAGGAACCACTGGTTCAACAAGCCTCTTCAACAAGGACTTATGAAACACATTATAAATCTTAAATGTGACAGGAAGAGCCAACTGAAAAGAGACCGGATTAATAATCTCCAAAATCTTGTAAGGTCCAATAAATCTAGGTTTAAACTTTGGAGAAGCTACTTTCATAGAGATATTCTTTGATGACAACCAGGCCATATCACCCACCTTAAACCGGGGACCAATGGTCCTATGCCGGTTAGAAAACCGCTGGGCCTTTTCCTGGGAAAGAGACAACTTATCCGCCACTTGGTCCCAAATCTGCTGCATTCTTTCCACCACAGTGTCAACCCCTGGACAGGCAGAAGACTCCACCTGCCCTGAAGAAAATCGAGGATGAAACCCAAAGTTACAGAAAAAGGGTGACATCAAAGTGGCAGAATTGGCTCTATTATTTAAAGCAAATTCGGCCAAGGGTAAAAATGAGACCCAATCATCCTGATCAGCAGATATAAAACATCTCAAATAAGCCTCCAAAGTCTGGTTTGTTCTCTCCGTCTGCCCATTGGTCTGAGGGTGAAATGCATAGGAAAAGGACAACTGAATTCCCAACTTGGAACAAAAGGTCCTCCAGAATCTAGAGACAAACTGAACTCCTCTGTCCGATACAATGTTCTCAGGAATCCCGTGCAAGCGAACCACCTGTTGCAAAAACAAGGGCACCAACTCTGAGGAAGATGGCAACTTAGGGAGTGGTACAAGATGGACCATCTTAGAGAATCTATCACAAATCACCCAGATAACAGTCATCCTCTGAGAGACAGGCAGATCAGAAATAAAATCCATTGAAATATGGGTCCATGGCCTCCTGGGCACCGGCAAGGGCATCAACAACCCACTAGAACGAGAACAAGGCTTAGATCGGGAGCAAGTCCCACAGGACTGCACAAAATTTCTGACATCACGAGACAAGGCAGGCCACCAAAAAGACCGACTGACCAAATCTCTAGTACCAAAAATACCTGGATGACCAGCCAACGCGGAGCAATGAACCTCAGACATCACTTTCCTCCTCCACTGGTCAGGAACATACAACCTACCACTGGGACAACGCTCAGGCTTATCCTCCTGAATCTTCTCCAGAGCACGTCTCAAATCGGGCGAGATGGCAGAAAGAACCACCCCCTCACCTAAGATGGTAGCAGGCTTGGTCACAATAGGAGAATCAGCCAAAAAACTCCTAGAGAGGGCATCAGCCTTAACGTTCTTAGTGCCCGGAAGAAAGGAGACCACAAAATCAAAATAAAAACGTGTGAAAAACAAGGCCCACCTGGCCTGTCTCGGATTCAAGCGTTTAGCCGACTCAAGGTAGATCAAATTCTTGTGGTCAGTGAGGACCACAACTTGTTGTCTAGCTCCCTCCAACCAATGTCTCCACTCCTCAAATGCCCACTTCATGGCCAACAGTTCTCGATTCCCCACATCATAGTTGCGTTCCGAAGGAGAGAACTTTTGGGAAAAGAAGGCACAGGGGTTCATTTTAGATGTTACAGGATCCTTTAGGGACAAAACAGCTTCTGCACCAGTCTCTGAAGCATCCACCTCCACCTGAAATGGAAGTGAGACATCGGGTTGTCGCAAAACCAGAGAAGAAGTGAACCTCCGCTTCAGCTCCTGAAAAGAAGAAACAGCCTCTGGAGACCAATTCAGCAAATCAGCGCCCTTCTTAGTCAAATCAGTCAATGGTTTGGCAATAACAGAAAAATTGGCTATAAACTTACGATAAAAATTAGCAAACCCCAAAAACTTCTGGAGAGCCTTCAAAGAAGTGGGCTGAACCCAATCATAAATGGCCTGTACCTTGGCTGGGTCCATTTCAATAGTTGACAGAGACAAAATAAATCCCAAAAGTGAAATCCTCTGTACCCCAAAAAGACATTTCGATCCCTTAACATACAGGGAGTTTTCCCTCAAAATCCGGAACACAGTCCGAACATGTTCCACATGAGAGTCCCAATCCCTGGAAAAGATCAAAATATCATCCAAATAGATGATCAGAAACTTATCCACAAAGTCCTGGAAAATATCATTCATGAAGCACTGGAAGACAGAAGGGGCGTTAGTGAGCCCAAAAGGCATCACCAGGTACTCAAAATGTCCCTCCGGAGTATTAAACGCTGTCTTCCATTCATCCCCATGTTTAATGCGAATAAGATTATACGCCCCCCTGAAGTCAAGCTTGGTAAACCAGCAAGCACCTTCAACTCTAGAAAATAGGTCAGAAATCAGGGGTAACGGATACTGATATTTAACAGCAATTTTGTTAAGGGAGCGATAGTCAATACAAGGCCTTAATGAACCATCCTTCTTGGCCACAAAAAAACCCCAGCACCCAAGAGTGAAGAGGATGGTCTAATATGACCCTTCTCCAATGACTCCTTAATATAAGAACGCATAGCCTCATGTTCGGGTACAGATAAATTAAAAAGTCGACCCTTGGGAAATTTACACCCCGGACTCAGCTCAATTGCACAGTCATAACTCCTATGAGGAGGCAAAGACGCAGACTTACTCTCACTAAACACATCATAAAAATCAGCCAAATAGTCAGGAACCTCATGCGACTGGGGAGAGGTGGAGAAAACAGGAGTGTCACTAAGAGCACACCGACAACCCCAACTCACCACAGACACAGATTTCCAATCCAAAACTGGATTATGGATTTGCAACCAGGGGAACCCCAGAACGATGGTATCATGCAAATTATGCAACACCAAAATTCTGCAATTTTCTTGATGGTCTGGGGCGACCCGCATTACCACCTGGCTCCAAAACTGAGGTTTATTCTTCGCCAAAGGAGTAGCATCAATACCCCTCAAAGGAATAGGCGTCCGCAGGGGTGTCATAGGGAAACCACAACGTTTAGCAAAATTCAAATCCATTCAAGGCCGCTCCTGAGTCCACAAAGGCTTTAGCGGAAAATGTAGACAGGGAGCAGATCAGAGTAATTGCCAGAAGAAACTTAGGTTGTACACCACCTACAGCAAATGTGTGCGCAAAACGTTTCTCTCGTTTAGGGCAGACAGAAATAATATGAGAGGCATCTCCACAGAAAAAACACAGCTTATTACGTCTTCTAAACTCCTGACGTTGCGCCCTAGACAAAATTCTATCACATTGCATAGGTTCAGACACTTGTTCAACAGGTGGCAACATTTCCCGTGTAATTTTACGTTCACGTAAACGCCGATCAACCTGAACGGCTAATGACATAGAATCGTCAAGACCAGAGGGAACAGGAAATCCCACCATAGTATCTTTTACGGTTTCTGACAAACCCTTCCGAAAGAGAGCTGCCAAGGCACCATCGTTCCAAGTGGTGAGGACCGCCCACTTTTGGAATTTTTGACAGTACAGTTCTGCAGAATCTTGACCCTGGCTCAATGCCAACAGGGTCTTTTCAGCTTGATCAATCGCATTAGGTTCATCATACAACAACCCCAAGGCCTGAAAAAATGCGTCCACATTTGTTAGAATAGGATCATCTGGTATTAAAGAAAACGCCCAATCCTGGGGATCGCCGCGCAGCAAGGAGATGACAAGTTTAACCTGCTGCGCAGAACTCCCTGATGAGTTAGGCTTCAAGGCAATAAATAATTTACAATTATTCTTAAAATTCAAAAATTTAGACCGATCCCCAAAAAACACATGTGGAGTGGGGATTTTTGGTTCAGCAGCGTGTGAATGAGCAAGATAGGCGGAAATTCCTCGCACTTCAGCAGCGAGCTGCTCCACACGATCAGACAATTGCTTAAACTCCATCGGAAAAAATATTCCTCCTACGGCCTCAGAGAAAAAGAGGAAAAAATATACACACAAAAAAAAAAAATTCTGACACTTTTTTTTCTTCTTTTTTTTTTTCCCTTTTAACAATTCCTTCCTGCTTTTGAGTACCCTAGAATCTGCGGTATGGCTGGTGATTCTGTTATGATTTAGTCACCGAGGAGGAAAAAACAAAACACAAGCTCAGCCCAGAAAATCAGAGAGGTTGGAAACTAGCGGATTGCAGACCCCTAATCCTATCACACAACTAGCAGTAGCCGTGGAGTGTTCCTACGGTGAACCTAGACACCTCGTCACAGCCGGAGATGTACATAATCCTAAAGAGAGAAAAGGGAAAAACTGACTGCCCCAGAGCAGACCTCAAAGCAATAGGCAGCCCCCAACATATAATGACGGTGAAGCAAGATGAAAACACTAACACAGATAGAAAGATAGGTTGAGCAAACGATGGGGCCCAAGCTAACTAAAAAGGACAGGACAGAAAAGCTGCTGTCTGCAATCCGAGAAAACTCTGCTAAAAATATTACCAACACAACTGATAAGCAAAAAGGACCCTGAAGTCACTAGACTTCAAACACTATATCAGCACTCAGAATATTCTGAAAGCAGAGCAAAAGAGAACACTGATCAAGGAAAAAGAATCCAGCACACCCCCGGCCGGGGATGGCTGAACTCAAAAAACAAGGTAAACAAAACCAAAACTAATAAGTTCAATAGCAGAGCAAAAACTTATCTTTGGGAAGCAGGAATCAGACTGGTTTCCAAGAATCCAGCAGAGAAATCACCAGCGACTCAGAAGGGCGTCGGCTGCCTTATATCCAGTCTGAAGTTCCCGTTACCCAGTCACAATCCACCTGATCAGGTGTTTGGTTTCTTTCATCCAAATCAGCCTCACTACCTTCCTTCACCAGAAGAGGGAGATCCTCGGACACAAAAGGTGAATGAACAGATGAGCTCACAACACTCACCTAAGGTACGACAGGTTCACCACTGGCAGGGCGAGGGTTCTCTGGCTCCACTGCTGGTGTGACATCTGCTACCCGATTTTCCTGATGCTCTTGAGTCACATCTTCCTGTGCTACCAATTGGGGAAAACGCAACACTGGCACCACGATAGCATCGTTCACTCTAGTCCAATTCGCAGGGAATTCTCCAAGCACTGTGCTGACCTTCTCTTCTTCCACTAAGGGTTGGATGTTATCTGGTTCTTCTTTCCTTTCCTTCAACTGGTCAGGACACAACTTCAAGTGATCTCTCGATACCGCTGCTGAGGTCTCTCCTCCATCTTTACTCACAAGGCATACCATCGTATTATCAAAGTTCGAGGGCAGAATGGTATAAGGTTCAGCTTCCCACTGATCATCCAATTTGTGCATTCTTCTCTTTCTTTTCAAGACCTGTTCTCCTGGCAACAAAGGGGCGGCAGGTGCACTTTGATTGTAAAGCTTCTCCTCCTTCTGCCTTGCTTGGGCCAGACTCTTCTCCACACATTCCTGAACTCTTCTGTACTGCTGCTGCCTCTCCATGTCCCAATCAGCACCTGGGAACGCCACTTCAGGTGTCAGGACTCCCGTGTCCAAGTCAATAGGCAGCTTACCAGGTCTTGCTCTCATTAGATAGGCTGGGGTACAGTTGGTGGAGTTCACTGGGATATGGTTGTAGAGGTCCACCAGATCGGACAACTTCTCCGGCCACAGATTCCTCTCCTCCAAGGGCAAAGTCTTCAGGAGGTCAATCACCACCTGGTTCATCTTCTCGCACATGCCATTGGTCTGTGGGTGATACGGTGTTGTCCGGATCTTCTTACAACCATACAGGTTACAGAATTCTTGGTACACTTCTGCCTCAAAAGCTGGACCTTGATCTGCCAGCACTCTTTCAGGATACCCATGTGGTCTACAGAAGTGCTGCTGGAATGCTCTGGCTGCTGTCCTGGCAGTTTGATCTTTGACAGGCACAACTACCAGGAATCTTGAGTAGTGGTCCACAATGGTGAGTGCACAGATGTAGCCTGACCGGCTTGGAACCAGCTTCACATGGTCCAGGGCTAACAGCTCAAGGGGCAGTTTGGTGATGATTGGCTGTAGAGGAGCTCTCTGGCTGTCTCGATCCTTTCTGCGCAGGTTACATTGTCCACACTCCCGGCATCACCTCCTCTCAATGGCTTTCCTCATACCAGCCCAGTAGAACCTCTCTCGGAGCAATACTTCCAACTTCTTCCATCCAAAGTGTCCAGCTCCATTGTGGTATGCTTCCAGGACCATTGATGCCTCCCTCTTTGGGACTAACACCTGCCAAACCAACTCATGAGTGCGGGCATTGATACTCCTCCGACACAGCTTCCCTTCATAAATGAACAACCAGCCTCTCTCCTTCCACAACTGCTGAGTTTCTTCAGGAGCATCCGACTCTGGACGTGAGTCAGCTCCTGTCAGCAGCTCCTTCACCAGGCGGACTGCAGGGTCAGTATCTTGCGTTTCTGCCCAGTCATGATGGGGCAACAGGTTCACGGTGACCTCCTTCAAGCCAGACGGTCTGTTTCTCACGCTGGGCCGCAAGTGGCCGGTGGAAGGGAGGTAGCTCTATCTCCTCAAGAGCCTCAGGGTCTTCTCCAGCATCTGGTAGGTTAGGCATTCTGGACAGTGCATCAGCATTGGCATTCTTGTGCCCTGCCCGGTACTTGATGGTAAACTCATAGTTCGATAGCCGAGCCATCCATCGCTGTTCCAGTGCACCTAGTTTTGCAGTGTCCAAATGCGTCAACGGGTTGTTGTCCGTGAAGATAGTGAACTTGGCAGAGGCTAGGTAATGTTTGAACCTTTCAGTGACAGCCCAGACTATGGCAAGGAACTCCAGCTTGAAAGAACTGTAATTATCAGGGTTCCTTTCAGTGGGGAGCAGCTTCCTGCTGGCATAGGAGATCACTCTTTCCTTTCCATTCTGTACCTGCGACAGTACTGCTCCCAGTCCCACGTTGCTGGCATCCGTGTACAGCACAAAGGGTTTGTCATAATCTGGGTAGGCCAGAACTTCATCACCTGTGAGAGCCATCTTCAATCTGGTGAAGGACCTTTCCAACTCTTCAGTCCATTCAAAGGTGGAATTTTTCTGTTTGGTCTTCCTGGACTGCCCCACCAGGAGATTTTGCATAGGTGTGGCTATTTCAGTAAAGCCCTTGATGAATCTTCGGTAGTAGCCTACCAGTCCAAGGAATTGGCGTACTTCATGAAGGTTGCTGGGCTTCGGCCAGTCCCGGATGACTGTGACCTTGTCAGGATCTGGCGCCACACCTTCTGCACGGACCACATGACCAAGGTACTGCACCTTGGGCTTCAGGAGGTGGCACTTGGAGGGCTTCACCTTCAGGCCAAAATTGGATAAAGCTTCAAACACTTCAGCCAGGTGCTCCAGATGATCTTCACAGGTTTTGGAGAAAACAATGACATCATCCAGATACAACAGGACCGTCTCAAAGTTCATGTGTCCCAGGCAGCACTCCATCAGCCGTTGAAATGTTCCTGGGGCAGTGCAGAGCCCAAATGGCATATAATTGAACTCACAGAGACCCATTGGGGTGGTAAATGTGGTTTTCTCCTTATCTGCCTCTGCCACGGGAACCTGCCAATACCCACTGGTGAGGTCCAAAGTGGAAAAGTAATTAGCAGTTTTAAGTGCAGCCATTGATTCCTCAATCCTAGGTAATGGGTAGGCATCCTTATGTGTAATGCTGTTAATTTTCCTGTAATCAACACACATTCTCATGGTACCATCCTTTTTCTTTACAACCACTATTGGAACTGCCCAGGGGCTACAACTGTCTCTGATGACCCCTGCCTCCTTCATCTCCCTCAACATACTCTTAGCACACTGGTACTGTGTTGGGGGGGTATAGGTCTGTACCTCTCCTTTATGGGTGGTGGTCTCCCGTGGGGATATGATGTTGAACCCTCTTTGCCTGCCCAAAATCTAGTGGGTGTTTGCTGAATACCCGCTCATACTCTTGTGTCACTCTGTAAACCCCATTTTTCTGGATGGAGGGCGCAGAGTCAGTTCCCACCTGCAGTTGCTGACACCACTCCTCCGGCTTCTTCACAGAGCCATTGTCCTCCACCTGATCGGATGAGACCAAGGGTTCTACTGCCTGCAAAGAGTTGTTATTGACAGTGAGCAGCTTAGCAACTGTGGCGTACCGAGGTATTGTGGCTTCCTCTTCCCCACAATTCAAAAGGTGTACAGGTACTCTCCCCTTTCGTACGTCGACCACCCCTCTGGCTGTCAGGACAGAGGGCCTTCTCTCGGAGTATACTGGTTCTACCAATGCCTGGTAATCTCTCCCTCTAAGACCTATAGCTGCCCGACACCAAACCAACATTTCACATCTGGGGGGTATTGCAATGGGAAAAGCATCACTCACTCAGATGCTGCCAATCTCTCCGCCAGAGAGTTCTACCTGTTGCCTTTGCATCAGGGCTCAGATCTCCTTCTGCAGGACTCGTTGTTCTCCGGAACCAGCAGTCTCAGCCACCTGTTGCAACAAGACAATAACCTCGGACAGACAGTTTTCAATTACATTTGTACCAAGAGTCATCATGGGATTACAATAACGTCGGTCAATATCAACAACTACTAAACCTTGAGTCCTTCAATGAACTGCTCCTTCAACAGTTTATCTTCTTCCTTGATGCTGTCAGGATCAACTTGCTTGACTGCTCGCAGCGCCTCCTGCAGGTTGAGAGCATAGTCCCTGATACTGTCCTGCGCCTTCTGTTTACAGCCAAAGAACCTCATCTTGATTTCTGCCGCAGTGCGGGTGTCAAATGTACTCTTCAGTTTGGCCAGGACTTTTGCAACAGTCTTTTTATCAGTGTCCTGCCAGGCTTTCACTTCTCTCAGCGCTGCACCCAATAGCTGTCCAATCAGGATATTTACTTTCTGGCTTTCAGACAGAGGGTAGACTTTGAACAAACTGCACAGTATCTCTTTAAATTCACTCAGGGTATGTGACTCACCCAAGTACTGCGGTAGCCAGGCCGCTCCCGGGATGTAGGGCATAGATAGCGGCATTATGGGAACTGCTGCGGCGGGTGCTCCTCCTGGCGGTACTGCGGGGTTAGCAACGGCGTCCGCCGCTGCATTGGCTTGCGGCACGGACATCTTCTCCCCCTCTAGTTAACGTTAGCCAGGACCGGGGGTTGTGTGAGCTCACCAGCGGCCGCTTCACAGGCCCGACGCTCCGGGCTGTAGGCCTCAGCTCCTCCTCTCGCGCGCTGTCCTCTCTTCCCGCGCTGCACTTAACTTCTTTGCGCTCTGCGGCAGGCTCCGCCCACGAAGGCCCGCCTCTTTCTTCCTGTGCGCGCCAAGCAGCGCGACAATGGTCTATGACACACAGAACCCAGGGATACTGGGCTCCGTAATCCTGTTCGTGACTCCAAATTGGGTCGCCCTCCCAGGGCTGTGGGGTACTCAGTACTGGGCCGGTGTCAGGGGAATGTGTCACAGCAGCAGTGACCTGGACCGTGACCCTGGGTGCCCAAGTAAAGGGGGTTGTAGTTAATGGAATGGTTCGTGACGCCACCTGTGGTGTTCGGCAAGGGAGATGTTAAGCCGACGCTGCAGACAGCTCCGCTGGGACAGATGGTGTGGTGCAGCAGTGATGGTATAGCCCTCCACAGATAGGGCTAATGTCCCAGGGCAGTGTAGAGGTGGATGGCACGGTGATGTAGCAGTGCCGTAAGGGTAGGAAGCAGACAAGACACAGCGGGGTGCAATTTCGGTACCTTTACTTGATAACTGCAGTCCAGGGTCCTGATTACAGATGGTACCGGAGCAGGCTAGCCTGGAAGCAACTCAGGGATTCTCTCTCACAGACGGGCTGTGCAGTCTCCTTCCTAGCGCTTTGTGGTGTGAAGCACTGCAGTACTTAGTTACTCTGAAGTTCCTCCCGTCAGATGTTCCCAAGAACCTCACTTGCACGGCAGACAGCTGTAGCCTCTCTCGCGGACTCCTCTCTAGTCCTGGCTCTCTATCCAAGCTGCTGTTGTGCCTCAAGTCTTAGATGGGAGTAGGGCATTTACAGCCTCCTACTTCTCTGGTATCTTCTGTAGGACCTTTAGTATCCGTACAGCCGTGGAGACCAGGTTCCAGTTCGTGCACTCTCAGCTGAGGGAGCTCTCCTTCCTAGCTCAACCTCCAGCTTCGTTCTACACATCTGCCCACTTCACCCTCCGCAGACTCTCTGATCACTCCTTCCTCTTGGCCCTCAGAGGGCAACCCTCCCCTTAATCCTCGTTCAGAGTTCCCCCTGCTGGCCTGGAGTGGAACTGTGTTGCATGTATGGATTGACTGCGAGAGAGACCCATCATTGCCTCCAAGCCTGGCATTACCCTCCCCTGGACGAAGGCAAAGCCACTGTGGCGACCATACTCCAGGGGGCGCCACACACTAGCACACGGTTCCCTGGCTGGAACTGCCTCAGCCTTGCTGATCAGTTATACACCCTTGCCTTTGACTCCTGTGCCTGGAGAAGATGTTCTTTCACTATAGGCATCACTTTCGCCATTCTCTCCTGCAGCTGGATGACATGCTCTATGATGCTCAGGTGTGATGTGACCTCAGCTTCCCACGTTTCTTTGGCGATGTTCAGGAGCCCTCGTGGATGTCGACCATACTGGAGCTCGAACAGTGAGAAGCCAGTAGAGGCCTGGGGATCTTCCCTGATGGAGGAGAGCAGAAATGGAAACAGGTAGTCCCAGTCTCAACTGTCCTTCTCAATGACCTTTTTGAGCATGGCTTTCAGGGTTTTATTGAAGCGCTCTACTAGGCCGTTGGACTGTGGATGATACACTGAGGTTCGCAGCTGGGCAATCTGGAGGGCCCTACAGAGTTTTTTCATAACCTTGCTCATGAAGGGTGTTCCCTGGTCTGTCAGAATCTCCTTCGGCAGGACTGTCCTAGCAAAAATATGGACAAGTTCCTGAGCGATACTCTTAGCCAAAGAGTTCCTTAGGGGTACTGCTTCAGGGTACCAAGTCGCATAGTCCATTACCACTAGGATATATTGGTGCCGTCGTGCCGACTTAACTAATGGACCTACTAGGTCCATGGCAATTCACTCAAACAGGATCTCTATTAACCGGTAACAGGACTAGAGGACTTTGGAAGCGCGCAGAGGTAGCGGTTATCTGGCAGGTGGGGCAGGAACCTACAATAATTCCGGATCTCTCAATAACATCCTGGCCAATAGAACCTCTGCAGTATTCTGTCCTGCATTTTCTGCACCCTCAGATGTCCCCCTAAAACATGTAAATGGGCCATGTCTAGAACCTTCTGCCGGTATGGCCCTGGAACCAACTATTTCACCTCCCCTCAATATCGTCACTGTATACAGCAATTCTCTATTGACTGCAAAGTGTGGGTACCTGGTGTCAGCCCCCGACTCTTGAGCAACCCCATCAATCACAGTCACATTTTCAAAGGCCCTGTTTATGGTAAGATCCCACATTTGAGCAGTCCCAAAATTTTCACCAGAAACCCCCAGCTCAGGAACCTCGGCCTAACTGAACACCGATTCGTCCGATTATCTTAGGGTGCAGCAAGTCTCTGACTACCCTGACCTCATGTAACTCCGTACCATGGCTCATTTTAATCATCACTTTGGGAACAGGGTAGTCTTTGTCATCCACGTGGATACAGCGGATGCCTACATGTTTCCTTGTGATCAACTGGTGAGGAAGTGTGGCCCTTTTCAGGGTAACCAGGCTCCCGAAGTTCAAGAGTCCTGACACCAGTACTCCTTTTATGGTCACGGGACATGACTTTGGCCCCTCTCCGGGGCTGATAATCCACACTGCAGGCTGGGTAAGCATAATACTAACAGCACCTGCCTAGACTGCAATCCATCGGCTTGGCAGACAGGACAATGGGATGCTATGTGTCCAGGACTGTGACATCACCAGCAGATCAGGTCTTTAGCAGCAGCCTTTGGTAGCCCCTCAGTGGCTCCTTAGAACCTTGGATTCCCCCCAGTGGTGGCTCTGTTACCCCTCATTTTGGGACTCGGGCTCCCGCTAGGTATCCCAGTTTGGAGATGTAACCCCGCCCATGGCTTCCTCAGGGACCTCTTGACCACCTGGTACCTTTCTACGAGGCCCACCAGGTCATCCGCATTCTGGGGCTCTCCTTGGGCAACCCAGGTCTGCATCGGCCTGGGGAGAGAGTGAATAATTTGGTCCATGACGACCCGCTCAACCATCTGGGCTGGAGTGGAGGACTCCGACTGCAACCATTTCTGGGCCAAATGCAACAAGTAAAACATTTGTGAGTGGGGAGGTTTGTCACCATGATACGCCCAGTGATGAACCCTTTGGGCTCTGATAAACATAGTGACCCCTGAGTGTCCCAAAATCTCCGTTTTCAACTTGGCATAGTCCTGGACATCCTGCAAGGCCAAGACATAATAGGCTTTCGGGGATTCACCTATCAGATAGGGGACCAGCATCCCTGGCTGGAGGTAGCGATGTTGATTTAAGCCAAAAAAGTGAGGTTAAAAGTAGTACAGTCAATAGTAGGTAAGCTTAACTTTTCTTGCCGAATAATGCCAATGGGCTGGATATTTTCCAGGCGGTTATCAGCAACCATGTCAGGGAAGTCTTTACCACATCATTTTATTCTCATTACCCAGGAGATCAGGGCGGTTTTGGAGGTGTGGGATGCCTTTTTAAGGGACTACAATGGCTGCAACGTTGAAAGTTTTTCAGAAAGGGTCAGCAAGCCAGGATAAAAGAAGGTCGGTTTCCTTGGTACAGTTGAGTCGGTTGCCTGGTTGTTTGAGTTTGGTTTGTTATTCTCAATACGAGGTGTTGTTTGCCTTGGCCTTTTTTGGGGCATTTCATATCATTGAGTTGGTGAGTCCTTCACGGTTGTTTGATGGGGGTTTACATTTGTGTGACATTCACTTGTTAAATGACAGGGTGGAATGCGTAGTACGACTCTCTAAGACGGATCAGTGTGGTCGAGGAAGGCTGGTGGCGGTATATGCAATGTCGGGTCATGAGGCCTGCCCTACTGTGTGATAAAACATATTGTGGAGATCCAGGGTGGTTTTATTGGTACATTTTTAAGGCAAAAGTATAGTATACTATGTGGCTGTGCTATATACTATGGGCTGTGATATATTATGTGGGCTGCATTATACTGAATCGAGGGCTATGGGGAATACATTATACTATAAGAAGAACTATGGGGTGTATTATACTATGGGAAGTGAATTGTACTACATGGGTGACTATGGTGGTGCATTGTGCTATATGGAGCACTAGGAGTGTATTATACTATGTAGAGGACTGAGCAGTGTATTTAATATACAGTAACATAGTTTTGAAGGCTGAAGGAAGACCTTATGTCCATCTAGTTCAGCCTATTGTTAGTGCAGCTGTTCTGCATTATTGATCCTGGGGAAGGCAAAAAACCCACAGAGTAGAAGCCAATTTTCTCCATAGGGAAAAAAGTTCCTTCCCCTAAGCTGGGTCAACCATCTACCTATAATATTCTGTTATTCGTAACCTTCTATACTGTTACTCACAAGAAAAGCCTCCATTCCTTTCTTACATTCATTCGGTTAGTTGGCCATCACCACTTCCTCAGGAAGAGAATTCCAGAGCCTCACTGCTCTTACCGTGAAGAACCCTCTTCTATGCTGGTGCAGAAATTGTCTTTCCTCCAAACGAAGAGAATGCCCCCTTGTTCTTGTCACAGTCCTTGGTACAAACAGTTCATTGGAGAGATCTCTGTATGGCCCTCTGATATACTTGTACATATATATTAGGTCTCCCCTAAGTCTTCTCTTTTCTGGAGTAAATAGACCTAATTTTGATAACCTTTCTGGGTATTGTAGTGAACCAACTCCATTTATCATTTTAGTAGCCCGCCTTTGAACCCTTTCAAGTTCAGTAATGTCTTTCTTGAGCACCGGCGTCCAAAACTGCACACAATCCTCCAAGTGTGGTCTGACGAGTGATTTGTACAGAGGGAGAATTATGTTTTCATCTTGTGTCCCCAGACCTCTTCTAATGCATCCCATCACCCTATTTGCTTTGGTGGCAGCTGCCTGACACTGGGCACTCCAATTTAGCTTCTTATTGACTAAGATGCCTAAGTCTTTTTCCATGTCTGATTTCCCCAGCAGTTTCCCATTTAGTAAGTAATTGTAGCATCTGTTTCTCCCTCCCATGGGCATCACCTTACACTTATCTGTGTTAAACCTCATTTGCCATTTTCTGCCCAATTCTCCCATTTACTCAAATCTGTCTGTAGTTGCAAACTGTCCTCCTTTGTGTTAATTACCTTACATAGTTTTGTATCATCTGCAAATACTGATGTTTTACTGTGTAAGCCATCCACTAGATCATTAATAATTATATTAAATAGTAGGGGGCCCAATACAGACCCCTGTGGTCCCCCACTAGTAACCCTGGCCCAATCTGAGGATGCCCCATTAATAACCACTCTTTGTTTTCTATCACTAAGCCGGCTACCTACCCATCTACACACATTTTCCCCTAGCCCGAGCTTTCTCATCTTACTGACCAATCTTTTATGTGGGACAGTGTCAAATGCTTTAGAGAAGTCGAGATAAATGACATCCAATGATTCTCCTGGGTCCATTTGAGAGCTCACATCCTCATAGAAGCTGATCAGGTTAGTCTGACAGGAGCGATCCTTCATAAATCCATGTTGATATGGAGTTAAACATTTATTAACAGTGAGATATTCCATAATGGTATCCCTTAGAAACCCTTCAAAAATTTTACCCACAACAGATGTTAAGCTTACCGACCTATAGTTTCCAGGTTCCCTTTTACACCCCTTTTTGAATATTGGTACCACATTTGCTTGCCGCCAATCAAAAGGAACAGAC
Source organism: Dendrobates tinctorius (assembly GCF_039654945.1). Classification (NCBI taxonomy): domain Eukaryota; kingdom Metazoa; phylum Chordata; class Amphibia; order Anura; family Dendrobatidae; genus Dendrobates; species Dendrobates tinctorius. The sequence goes on along the minus strand of NW_027361748.1, from coordinate 607,448 downwards.
CCTGTTTCTATAGAGTCTTTAAATATAAGGAATAGAGGCCTGTCTATCACATTACTTAACTCCCTGAATACCCGAGGGTGAATGCCATCAGGGCCTGGTGATTTGTCCATTTTAATCTTACTAAGGCGGTTCTGCACTTCTTCCTGGGTTAGGCAGGTAATACTTCATGGGGAGTTTACATTATCACTCTGCATTTCCCCTGGCAAATCCTTTTCCTGTGTGAACACTGTTGAGAAAAAAGTATTTAAAACATTTGCTTTTCCCACATCGCTCTCTATGATTTCACCCTCATTGTTCTTTAAAGGGCCGACACCATCAATTTTAATCTTTTTACTGTTTATATAATTAAAGCATAGTTTGGGGTTTGTTTTACTTTCCTTAGCAATGAGTCTCTCAGTTTCCACTTTTGCTAAACGTATTTGTTTTTTGCACATTTTATTTTTTTCTCTATAACTCTTTAATGCTTCTTCATTGCCTTCTTGTTTTAGCTTCCTAAATGCCTTGTTCTTGTTATTTATTGCCCTTTTTACATCCTTATTTAGCCACATTGGTGTTCTCCTGTTCCTAGCCCTTTTATTTCTGTACGGTATGGTTAGCTCGCAGTGGGGGTGTAAAACTGATTTAAATATTTCCCATTTATTTTCTGTGCTCCTATTTTTGAGGACATTGTCCCAATCAATTCGGGGAAGGTCCTCTCTAAGCTGATCACACTTTGCTTTCCTGAAATTCAGCGTTTTGGTAACCCCCTTCCAGGGCGCCTTACTGATGGACAAGTGGAGTTGTATTATATTGTGGTCACTGTTGCCATCGACTCGGACTTCTGTTATTCTATCTGGCCTGTGGCTTAACATTAAGTCCAGAAGGGCCGTCCCTCTAGTTGGGCCCTGCACAAGTGGGGACAGATAATGATCCTTGGTCACTGACAGAAATTGGAGGACTGAGGACTGTATTTTCATATATGGAGGACTATGCGGAGTGTATTATACTATATGGAGGACTATGGGGTTTGTTATACTAAACAAGCAAAATGCTGCCTATTCATCGAGTGATTGGATTGTTTAGGCCGGAACAGAAATCCTTGTTCTCAGCAGCACATCGCCGCCGGTGTAAACTGCAGATATTCTCCTGCTGATAACATGATACTGTATGGTGATCTTTTAGTGATTCTTCTGTCCCCATCATTCTTTCTCAGACAGTGGAAAGAGGCTGGGAAACAAGTGTCGATAGACTTCAATATTGGTGATCACACTCATTTAGCGGCAACTAAAATGCTTCTGTGTGAGGTGCAATATGTCAGCATTTGGGGCCCTATTTTAAACTTTGCCTAGGGCCCCACTTTGCCTAAAACCAGCCCTGGTGGGATCTTATACCTTCTGCGCCCGTCTGAGCCTGGCTTGCTGCCTTGTGTGCACTCATTGCTCTGCGGTCCTTTACTCCAGCAATATATAAGCTAGGTGCATGGAGGCGCTGCTCATCTGTTCCCTACCATTGGGAGCTGAGTGTCTCCATTTTTGCAGTGAGCCTGGTCAGTTTTGTCCTGGGCATTAGACCCTGGTGGGACGGATATGTTCTGTGTCATGGCGGACACCGTGCACATTAACCTGCTCCTCCTGATGGCAGGGATCTCTCGCTCTTCTGTTGTTGCTCCTGCTTAGCCCATAGCAACTCCACCTTCGTGTGTTTCTCTGGGCAGAGGAGCAGGGTGGAGACATCACAGCCATCTCTGTGATAAGAGACATGCTCGTGTCTGCGGCGCTGGTGTATGGTGATCTGCCCAAGTCTGCTCCACTGCACTCCATTGTAGGCACTGACCGCAGAGACAAGAGACTGGTCCTGAGCCATCCAGAGCCAGGATGGGGGTCATGTATTAGAAATTACCCTGACCTCAACTTGAGCCCAGAAAATGTCCAAAACCAGATTTACTGGCCTTGTCCTGGGGTCTGTTTAGATCAAATGGCGGAGACTCTCCTGCAGGATTGTGGTGTGGATGGTCCTGCAGGTAATTGTGGAAGGTCCTGGTGTGGATGGTCCTGCATGTCATTCTGGCATGTTGCAGTGTGGATTGTCATTCAGGGTTTAGCCCGAAGTGGACAGTTCTGCAGGTCCTGATGTGGACGATCCTGCAGGTCATAGTGGAAGGTCCTGATGTGGACGATCCTGCAGGTCATAGTGGAAGGTCCTGATGTGGATGGTCCAGCAACTCATAGTGGAAGGTCCTGATGTGGACGATCCTGCAGGTCATAGTGGAAGGTCCTGATGTGGACGATCCAGCAACTCATAGTGGAAGGTCCTGATGTGGACGATCCTGCAGGTCATAGTGGAAGGTCCTGATGTGGATGGTCCTGCATGTTCATAGAATCATAGAATCGTAGAGTTGGAAGGGACCTCCTGGGCCATCTGGTCCAACCCCCTGCTCAAAGCAGGATTCGCTAAATCATCCAAGTCAGATGTCTGTCCAGCCTCTGTTTGAAGACTTCCATTGAAGGAGAACTCACCACTTCTCGTGGCAGCTTGTTCCACCATTGATCACTCTGTCAAAAAGTTTTTTCTAATATCTAATCTGTGTCTCCTCCCATTCAGTTTCATCCCATTGCTTCTAGTCTTTCCTTGTGCAAATGAGAATAAAGTTGATCCTTCTACAATGTGACACCCCTTTAGATATTTGTAGACAGCTATTAAGTCTCCTCTCAGTCTTCTCTTTTGCAAACTAAACAATCCCAAATTATGCAACCTTTCCTCATAAGACAGGGTTTGCAGACCGGACACCTTTCTGGTTGCTCTTTTCTGAACTTGCTCCAGTTTGTTGATGTCTTTTTTAAAATGTGGTGCCCAAAATTGGACACAATATTCCAGATGAGTTCTGACCAAAGAGGAGTAGAGGGAAATAATGACTTCACGTGATCTAGACTGTATGCTTCTGTTAATACATCCTAGAATTGCATTTGCCTTTTTTGCTGCTGCATCACACTGTTGACTCATATTCAGTCTGTGATTTATTAGTATACCCAAGTCTTTTTCACATGTGCTGTTGCTTAGGCCTATTCCTCCCATTCTGTATATGCTTTTTTCATTTTTATTGCCCAGATGTTGTACTTTGCATTTTTCCCTGTTAAAAACCATTCTGTTAGTTGCTGCCCACTTCTCCAGTTTATTTATATCTTTTTGAATCCTCTCTCTCTCTTCTCTAGTATTAGCTATCCCTCCTAGCTTTGTGTCATCAGCAAATTTAATCAGTTTACCCTCAATTCCTTCATCTAACTCGTTGATAAAGATGTTGAACAATACAGGGCCCAGGACAGAGCCCTGTGGTACCCCACTTGAGACATTCTTCCAACTGGATGTGCAGCCATTTACGACCACTCTTTGGGTCCGATCACTAAGCCAGTTATGAATCCACCTAACAGTTGCCTTGTCCATTCCATACTTAGTCATTTTTTCAATAAGGATTGTATGAGAGACTTTGTCAAATGCTTTGCTGAAGTCAAGATATACTATATCTACAGCATTTCCTTGATCCACCCAATCAGTGATTCCGTCATAGAAGGAAATTAAGTTAGTCTGACATGACTTATTAGATACAAACCCATGCTGACTCTGTTTAATCACTTCATTCTTATCCAGGTACTGACATACATGTTGTTTAATAATTTGTTCAAAGATCTTTCCTGGTATAGAAGTCAGACTCACCGGCCTATAGTTGCCTGGGTCCACCTTCTTCCCCTTTTTGAAGATAAGAACAACATTTGCTCTTCTCCAGTCTTCTGGGACTTCTCCTGTTCTCCAAGAATTTTCAAAGATTATGGAGAGGGGTTCAAAAATTTCTTCTGCTATCTCCTTCAGTACTCTGGGGTGTAATTCATCTGGACCTGGAGACTTGAATTCATTTAGGTTAGCTAAGTGTTTCCTCACTATCTTTCTGTTTATAGATATCCTGGATTCTTCTATTCCCTTAATAGGACAGTGAAGAACAGTTGATGTTACATTTCCTTTCTGAGAGAAAACAGATGCAAAATAGGAATTTAAAAGTTCGGCCTTCTCAACATCCTGTCTTACCATTTCATCATTTTTATCCTGTAAAAATCCTATAGCATCTTTGACTTTTTTTTTACTTTTGACATATCCCCAAAATCCTTTATTATTGCTTTTGACATCTCTTGCAAGCCTCAATTCATTGTCAGCTTTAGATAATCTGATTTGTGCCCTGCAGGTTCTGCAGACAGCATTATATTCTTCTTTAGATATGCCTCCCTCTTTCCATTTTATAAACATTTTTTTCTTCCTTTTTAGCATGTGCTTAAGTTCTGCATTCATCCATCCTGGCTTCCTTAAATGCTTCCTATTCTTCCCTCTTTTCGGAATTGTTAACAATTGTGCTTTGAGAATTTCATTTTTCAAGATTTCCCATCCTTCCTGGACATTTTTTTCCTTAAGGATATCCAGCCATTGGATCCCTCCAATTCTCTTTTTGAATCCCTTGAAATCTGCCTTTCTGAAATCTAACCTTGACATCTGAGTCTTCACAGGTCTTCCTCCTCTAGTTATCCAAAACTCTAAAATAGCATGGTCGCTACCTCCTAGGGTCCCAGCCACTTTTACCTCCTCAACCATTTCCTCCCTGTTTATAAGGATTAGATCCAAGGTAGCAGTTCCCCTTGTTTTCTCCCTTACCTTTTGGAAGATAAAGTTGTCAGCAAGAGAGGATAAGAATTTCCTTGACCTGTTAGTTTTGCCTGAGAGAGATTCCCAACAAATGTCTGGATAGTTGAAATCTCCCATGACAACTATGTCATATTTTTTGGAGAACTTGGCCATTTGATGCATAAAGAGTTCATCCATATCTTCAGCTTGCACAGGCGGCCTGTAGTAAATGCCTACAATGGTGTCCTTTCCATTGTTCTGTCCTTGTATTCTTACCCAAACAGTTTCCACAGAACTCCCAGTCTCTGAAGCTTCAATCTCTGTGCAGATATACGCGTTTCTAACATACAATGTGACACCCCCTCCTCGTTTATCAAGTCTGTTTCTTGCAGATAAGTTGTATCCTTCTAGTCTTGTATTCCAATCATGTGTATCGTCCCACCAAGTTTCAGTGATTCCAATGACATCATATTTCTTTTCCTGTGTTAGTAGTTCCAATTCTCCTTGTTTGTTGCCCATACTTTGTGCATTAGTATAGAAACATTTTAGTTTGTGATTGGTTTCTCTTTCTCCAATATTTTTATTAATTAGATTCTTTTGTCTTTGTTCTTACTTTCCACTTCTAATAGTAGAGTTCTCAATAGCATTTGTCAGGTGTATGGCTTTTTCTGGTCTTTTGCTTCCCTTCCCATGTTGTTCTAGTTTAAATCTCTCCTTACAAGTGTAGCAAGGCGACTTCCAAATACATGTTTTCCAGTCTTCGTAAGGTGCACCCCATCTCTAGCAAGTAGTCCATCGTATAAGTAGTTCACTCCGTGATCCAGAAATCCAAATCGTTGCTGACGGCACCATCGACGTAGCCAGTTGTTCACCTGCAGAATCTTATTCCACCTCCTTGTTCCATGGCCATCCACTGGGAGGATGGAAGAGAAGACCACCTGCGCTCCCATTTCTTTCACTTTCTTGCCTAAGTCTTCAAAGTCTCTGCAGATGGTTTCCAGGTCGTTTCTTGCGGTGTCATTTGTCCCCACATGTAGTAGCAGGAATGGGTAGTCATCTGTACGTCTGAAGAGTCCTGATATCCTGTCAGACACATCTTTAATTTTTGCACCTGGAAGACAGCACATATCTCTTGAAGTTATATCTGGTCTGCAGATAGCGGCCTCTGTTCCTCTCAACAGGGAATCCCCCATGACCACCACTCTCCGTTTCTTCTTCACAACATTTTTCTTTCTCCATCCAGGAGGACTCTGAGGGCGTACAAGGTTGCTGTTTGTGGGCAAAGTCTTATCCTGATGTATTTCTTCATCGTTTTCCTGCGTGAGAGCCTGGTACTGGTTTCTGAGAAGTATGGGTGCTGACTGCCTCCTGATCCTCCTGTTATACTGCCATGTTGCAGTGTAGATTGTCATTCAGGGTTTGGCCCGAAGTGGACAGTTCTGCAGGTCCTGATGTGGACGATCCTGCAGGTCATAGTGGAAGGTCCTGGTGTGGACGGTACTGCAGGTCATAGTGGAAGTTCCTCATGTGGAAGATCCTGCAGTTCATAGTGGAAGGTCCTGGTGTGGATGGTCCTGCAGGTCATAGTGGATGGTCCTGATGTGGATGATCCAGCAAGTCATAGTGGAGGGTCCTGATGTGGACGATCCTGCAGGTCATATTGGAAGGTCCTGATGTGGACGATCCTGCAGGTCATACTGGAAGATCCTGGTGTGGACGGTGCTGCAGGTCATAGTGGAAGTTTCTGATGTGGACGATCCTGCAGGTCATAGTGGAAGGTCCTGATGTAGACAGTCCTGCAAGTCAAAGTGGAAGGTCCTGATGTGGACGATCCTGCAGGTCATAGTGGAAGGTCCTGATGTGGACGATCCAGCAATTCATAGTGGAGGGTCCTGATGTGGACGATCCTGCAGGTCATAGTGGAAGGTCCAGATGTGGACGATCCTGCAGGTCATAGTGGAATGTCCTGATGTGGACGATCCTGCAGGTCATAGTGGAAGGTCCTGATGTGGACGATCCTGCAGGTCATAGTGGAAGGTCCTGTTGTGGACAATCCTGCAGGTCATAGTGGAAGGTCCTGATGTGGACGATCCAGCACGTCATAGTGGAGGGTCCTGATGTGGACGATCCTGCAGGTCAAAGTGGAAGGTCCTGATGTGGACGATCCTGCAGGTCATAGTGGAAGGTCCTGATGTGGAAGGTCCTGCATGTTATATTGGCATGTTGCAGTGTGGATTGTCATTCAGGGTTTGGGTCGAAATGGACAGTTCCGCAGGTTCTGATGGGGACGATCCTGCAGGTCATAGTGGAAGGTCCTGATGTGGATGGCCCTGCAGGTCTTAGTGGAAGGTCTTGATGTGGACAATTCAGCAGGTCATAGTGGAAGGTCCTGATGTAGACAGTCCTGCAAGTCAAAGTGGAAGGTCCTGATGTGGACGATCCTGCAGGTCATAGTGGAAGGTCCTGATGTGGACGATCCAGCAAGTCATAGTGGAGGGTCCTGATGTGGACGATCCTGCAGGTCATAGTGGAATGTCCTGATGTGGACGATCCTGCAGGTCATAGTGGAAGGTCCTGATGTGGACGATCCTGCAGGTCATAGTGGAATGTCCTGATGTGGACGATCCTGCAGGTCATAGTGGAAGGTCCTGATGTGGACGATCCTGCAGGTCATAGTGGAAGGTCCTGATGTGGACGATCCTGCAGGTCATAGTGGAATGTCCTGATGTGGACGATCCTGCAGGTCATAGTGGAAGGTCCTGATGTGGACAATCCTGCAGGTCATAGTGGAAGGTCCTGTTGTGGACAATCCTGCAGGTCATAGTGGAAGGTCCTGATGTGGACGATCCAGCACGTCATAGTGGAGGATCCTGATGTGGACGATCCTGCAGGTCATAGTGGAATGTCCTGATGTGGACGATCCTACAGGTCATAGTGGAGGGTCCTGATGTGGACGATCCTGCAGGTCATAGTGGAATGTCCTGATGTGGACGATCCTGCAGGTCATAGTGGAAGGTCCTGATGTGGACGATCCTGCAGGTCATAGTGGAATGTCCTGATGTGGACGATCCTGCAGGTCATAGTGGAAGGTCCTGATGTGGACGATCCTGCAGGTCATAGTGGAAGGTCCTGTTGTGGACAATCCTGCAGGTCATAGTGGAAGGTCCTGATGTGGACGATCCAGCACGTCATAGTGGAGGATCCTGATGTGGACGATCCTGCAGGTCAAAGTGGAAGGTCCTGATGTGGACGATCCTGCAGGTCATAGTGGAAGGTCCTGATGTGGATGGTCCTGCATGTTATACTGGCATGTTGCAGTGTGGATTGTCATTCAGGGTTTGGGTTGAAATGGACAGTTCCGCAGGTTCTGATGGGGACGATCCTGCAGGTCATAGTGGAAGGTCCTGATGTGGACGATCCAGCAAGTCATAGTGGAGGGTCCTGATGTGGACGATCCTGCAGGTCATAGTGGAATGTCCTGATGTGGACGATCCTGCAGGTCATAGTGGAAGGTCCTGATGTGGACGATCCTGCAGGTCATAGTGGAATGTCCTGATGTGGATGATCCTGCAGGTCATAGTGGAAGGTCCTGATGTGGACGATCCTGCAGGTCATAGTGGAAGGTCCTGTTGTGGACAATCCTGCAGGTCATAGTGGAAGGTCCTGATGTAGACAGTCCTGCAAGTCAAAGTGGAAGGTCCTGATGTGGACGATCCTGCAGGTCATAGTGGAAGGTCCTGATGTGGACGATCCAGCAATTCATAGTGGAGGGTCCTGATGTGGACGATCCTGCAGGTCATAGTGGAAGGTCCTGATGTGGACGATCCTGCAGGTCATAGTGGAATGTCCTGATGTGGACGATCCTGCAGGTCATAGTGGAAGGTCCTGATGTGGACGATCCTGCAGGTCATAGTGGAAGGTCCTGTTGTGGACAATCCTGCAGGTCATAGTGGAAGGTCCTGATGTGGACGATCCAGCACGTCATAGTGGAGGGTCCTGATGTGGACGATCCTGCAGGTCAAAGTGGAAGGTCCTGATGTGGACGATCCTGCAGGTCATAGTGGAAGGTCCTGATGTGGAAGGTCCTGCATGTTATATTGGCATGTTGCAGTGTGGATTGTCATTCAGGGTTTGGGTCGAAATGGACAGTTCCGCAGGTTCTGATGGGGACGATCCTGCAGGTCATAGTGGAAGGTCCTGATGTGGATGGCCCTGCAGGTCTTAGTGGAAGGTCTTGATGTGGACAATTCAGCAGGTCATAGTGGAAGGTCCTGATGTAGACAGTCCTGCAAGTCAAAGTGGAAGGTCCTGATGTGGACGATCCTGCAGGTCATAGTGGAAGGTCCTGATGTGGACGATCCAGCAAGTCATAGTGGAGGGTCCTGATGTGGACGATCCTGCAGGTCATAGTGGAATGTCCTGATGTGGACGATCCTGCAGGTCATAGTGGAAGGTCCTGATGTGGACGATCCTGCAGGTCATAGTGGAATGTCCTGATGTGGACGATCCTGCAGGTCATAGTGGAAGGTCCTGATGTGGACGATCCTGCAGGTCATAGTGGAAGGTCCTGATGTGGACGATCCTGCAGGTCATAGTGGAATGTCCTGATGTGGACGATCCTGCAGGTCATAGTGGAAGGTCCTGATGTGGACAATCCTGCAGGTCATAGTGGAAGGTCCTGTTGTGGACAATCCTGCAGGTCATAGTGGAAGGTCCTGATGTGGACGATCCTGCAGGTCATAGTGGAGGGTCCTGATGTGGACGATCCTGCAGGTCATAGTGGAATGTCCTGATGTGGACGATCCTGCAGGTCATAGTGGAATGTCCTGATGTGGACGATCCTGCAGGTCATAGTGGAAGGTCCTGATGTGGACGATCCTGCAGGTCATAGTGGAAGGTCCTGTTGTGGACAATCCTGCAGGTCATAGTGGAAGGTCCTGATGTGGACGATCCAGCACGTCATAGTGGAGGATCCTGATGTGGACGATCCTGCAGGTCAAAGTGGAAGGTCCTGATGTGGACGATCCTGCAGGTCATAGTGGAAGGTCCTGATGTGGATGGTCCTGCATGTTATACTGGCATGTTGCAGTGTGGATTGTCATTCAGGGTTTGGGTTGAAATGGACAGTTCCGCAGGTTCTGATGGGGACGATCCTGCAGGTCATAGTGGAAGGTCCTGATGTGGACGATCCAGCAAGTCATAGTGGAGGGTCCTGATGTGGACGATCCTGCAGGTCATAGTGGAATGTCCTGATGTGGACGATCCTGCAGGTCATAGTGGAAGGTCCTGATGTGGACGATCCTGCAGGTCATAGTGGAATGTCCTGATGTGGACGATCCTGCAGGTCATAGTGGAAGGTCCTGATGTGGACGATCCTGCAGGTCATAGTGGAAGGTCCTGTTGTGGACAATCCTGCAGGTCATAGTGGAAGGTCCTGATGTGGACGATCCAGCACGTCATAGTGGAGGATCCTGATGTGGACGATCCTGCAGGTCAAAGTGGAAGGTCCTGATGTGGACGATCCTGCAGGTCATAGTGGAAGGTCCTGATGTGGATGGTCCTGCATGTTATACTGGCATGTTGCAGTGTGGATTGTCATTCAGGGTTTGGGTTGAAATGGACAGTTCCGCAGGTTCTGATGGGGACGATCCTGCAGGTCATAGTGGAAGGTCCTGATGTGGATGGCCCTGCATGTCATACTGGCATGTTGCAGTGTAGATTGTCATGCAGGGTTTGGCCCGAAATGGACAGTTCTGCAGTTCCTGATGTGGACGAACCAGCAGGTCATAGTGGAAGGTCCAGGTGTGGATGGTACTGCAGGTCATAGTGGAAGTTCCTGATGTGGACGATCCTGCAGTTCATAGTGGAAGGTCTTGGTGTGGACGGTCCTGCAGGTCATAGTGGAAGGTCCTGATGTGGACGATCCTGCAGGTCATAGTGGATGGTCCTGGTGTGGACGGTCCTGCAGGTCATAGTGGAAGTGCCTGGTGTGGATGGTACTGCAGGTCATAGTGGAACTTCCTGATGTGGACGATCCAGCAAGTCATAGTGGAAGGTCCTGGTGTGGACGGTACTGCAGGTCATAGTGGAAGTTCCTGATGTGGACGTTCCTGCAGTTCATAGTGGAAGGTCCTGGTGTGGATGGTACTGCAGGTCATAGTGGAACTTCCTGATGTGGACGATCCTGCAGTTCATAGTGGAAGGTCCTGGTGTGGACGGTACTGCAGGTCATAGTGGAAGTTCCTGATGTGGATGGCCCTGCATGTCATACTGGCATGTTGCAGTGTAGATTGTCATGCAGGGTTTGGCCCGAAATGGACAGTTCTGCAGTTCCTGATGTGGACGAACCAGCAGGTCATAGTGGAAGGTCCAGGTGTGGATGGTACTGCAGGTCATAGTGGAAGTTCCTGATGTGGACGATCCTGCAGTTCATAGTGGAAGGTCCTGGTGTGGACGGTACTGCAGGTCATAGTGGAAGTTCCTGATGTGGATGGCCCTGCATGTCATACTGGCATGTTGCAGTGTAGATTGTCATTCAGGGTTTGGCCCGAAGTGGACAGTTCTGCAGGTTGTAGTTGAGAGTGGTGCTGTAGACAATCCTGCAAGTTGAGGGTTTTGGATGGCAATGTGTGTATATAACTGCGATTTGTGGTGCGGATGGCCCCCTGGGGGTTGCGGTGTGAACAGTACCCTGGGGGTTATGGTGTGGGCACTACCCTTGGGGTTGCGATGTGGATAGTACCCTGGGGGTTATGGTGTGGGCAGTACCCTGGGGGTTGCGGTGTGGACTGATCCCCAGGAGTCACAGTTGCAGTAGGGACACACAGTTGGAGCTTTGTGCAAGATTTGCTGACATCTAGTGGCCGAAATGGAAAGTGCAAGATTCCTGGAAAGCGGCCAAAAATTATCCCCATAATCTTTCAAAGAGGAGGATCAGGAGAGGCCTGATGGACGAAAGAGGAAGCCCCAACAGCGTGGCCAATGCAACAAGAATGAATCCCTGTGCATCTTATTATAGTGGAGGCCCTCCAGGTCCAAGAAAAGGCTTAACTTATTACTTCAGAAAGAAGCAGAACCGATATGTCGATAGCGTGGTTAGCACTGTATGGTGGCTCAGTGGTTAGCACTGCAGCCTTGCAGCGCTGGGGTCCTGGGTTCAAACCCCATCAAGGGCAACATCTGCCAGGATTTTGTATGTTCTCCCCACGTTTGCGTTGGTTTCCTCCGGGTTCTCCGGTTTCCTTCCTCATTCCAAAGACATACTGATAGGGAATGTAGATTGTGAGCCCCATTGAGGACAGCGCCAATAATTTCTGTAATGCGCTGTGGAATTAATAAATCAGTAAAATAAATAAATAGTGTTACCTGGACCTGGCGATGTTTCTAGGTCGGACCATCAACCGACCATCTCTTCATCCCTCAGACTGACTTCACTATATCCCTTTACTATGTCTCCTTACTCCACAATAGATCTTACGAATTCCAGAATACCTCATCAGGGACCCTAAACATGTCATCCTCCTCCATACTACCCTTCCTGGAAGGATTCATTCCTCTGAATAACTGTGTATGTGGCCATACTGGCAAGTTCTCTTTGGGGCAGGATACGTCATGGCTGCCCTGCTCACTAACACATCCAACTCTTTATCTCCTTCTACACCCTAACTCTTTCCTGATCATTACATGGTCCAAAGAAGACCCAGAGAGGACCAATACTACTCAAGAGCTGGAGTCAGCACCCTGCACACCAGGGCAAGTGTCGGGCCCCTGAACTGGCAGGGACCCCACTCGCAAGCACGCCAGAATGCTATGGGGGCTTAGTTGCTTGCAAGACTTGCCTCTCCCCACAATCTATGGGGCCCATCATATACTTTATGGAATATTATATGGGGCCATTATATGTTTATGGAGCAATATACTGGACCAATCATGTACTGTATAGAGCACTATATGGGGCTCATTGTATATGGAGCATTATATGGGGCCCATCATATACTGTATGGAGCATTATAAGGGGCCTATCATGTATGGAGTATTGTTTGGGGCCTATTATATATGGAGCATTATTCTGAGCCCATTATATATCGATCAACATATGGGGCCCATCATATACTGTATAAAGCAATATATGGGGCTCATTATACTCTATGGAGCAATATATGGGGCTCATTATACTGTATGGATCAATATATATGGGCTCATTATACTGTATAGAGCAATATAGGGGGCTCATTATACTGTATGGAGCAATATAGGGGGCTCATTATACTGTATGGAGCAATATAGGGGGCTCATTATACTGTATGGAGCAATATATGGGGCTCATTAAACTATGGAGCAATATAGGGGGCTCATTATACTGTATGGAGCAATATATGGGGCTCATTAAACTATGGAGCAATATAGGCAGCTCATTATACTGTATGGAGCAATATATGGGGCTCATTATACTGTATGGAGCAATATATGGGGCTCATTATACTGTATGGAGAAATATATGAGGCTCATTATATTGTATGGAGCAATATATGGTGCTCATTATACTGTATGGAGTGTTATATGGGGTTCATTATTTTGTATGGAGCATTATATGGGGCTCATTATACTGTATGGAGCAATATATGGGGCACATAATGTATGGCTCAATATATGGGGCCCATTATACTGAATGGAGGCATGTGTGGTGCTCATTATACTGTATGGAGCAATATATGGAGATCATTATACTGTACTAGCTATGAACCCTTACTACGCCCGGGTGGCGGGCATTTTTGTTGGTATATGGTCTCTCATCCAGGTATGTGCTGCACCCCTCATCCCTATCCTGGTATGTATGGTACCCTCACCCCCCAATCCTGGTATGCATGGTCCCCTCACCACCCTATCCTGGTATGCATGGTCCCCTCACCCCCTTACGCATATCGCGATCTCCTGGGGGGATGCGTCACTCTGTGGGGGATGCGTCACTCTGTGGGGTCCAGACTGCGCAGTCTATAAAGGCTTTTTACCATACTTGTCTGATACTCCTCATTCTCCTATTGTTCTCATGAGTCTTGGAGTTGGTTTTGTTCTTTATAGGGTGGGTCACTATTAGTGCCATCACCCGGGGATCCAGTATGCAACTGGAAATTTTGTTTATACTAATCCCAGACAGATGTCTGTCCAGCCTCTGTGTGAAGACTTCCATTGAAGGAGAACTCACCACCTCTCGTGGCAGCCTGTTTCACTCATTGATCACCCTCAGTGTCTAAAAGTTTTTCTAATATCTAATCTGTGTCTCCTCCCATTCAGTTTCATCCCATTGCTTCTCGTGTTTCCATGTGCACATGAGAATAATGATGATCCTTCTACAATGTGACAGCCCTTTAGATATTTGTAGACAGCTATTACGTCTCCTCAGCCTTCTTTTTTGTAGCTTAACATTCCCAGATCCTTTAACCGTTCCTCGTAGGACATACTCTGCAGTCCGCTCACCATCCGGGTCGCTCTTCTCTGAACTTGCTCCAGTTTGTTGATGTCTTTTTTACTATGTGGTGCCCAGATCTGGACACAGTATTCCAGATGAGGCCGGACAAAAAAGGAGTAGAGGGGGTAATTACTTCACATGATCTAGACTCTATTCTTCTCTTAATACTTCCTAGAACTGTGTTTGCCTTTTTTTCTGCTGCATCACACTGTTGACTCATGTGCAGTATGTGATCTATTAGTATACCCAAGTCTTTCACATGTGCTGTTGCTTAGTTCTATTCCTCCCATTCTGTACATGTAATTTTCGTTGTTTCTGCCCAGATGTAGAATCTTGCATTTCTCCCTGTTAATATCATTCTATTAGTTGCTGCTCTTTGTGCAAGTTTATCTAGATCCTTCTGAATCCTGTCATCTCTAGTGTTAGCTATCCCTACTAGCTTTGTATCATCTGCAAATATGATTAGTTTATCTTCAGTTCCTTTATCTAGTTCATTTATAAAAATGTTGAACAACACTGGGGCCAGGACAGAGCCTTGTGGTACCCCACTTGTAACACTGTGGCCAGGACAGAGCCCTTTGGTACCCTATTTGAAACACTCTTCTAATTGGATGTGCAACCATTTTTCACCACTCTGAGTACGATCACTGAGCCAGTTATGAATCCACCTAACCGTTGCCTTCTCACTCCCATACTTGGTCATTTTTCCAAATAGGATAGTATGAGATACTTTTTCAAAGTCTTTGCTGAAGTGGAGATATACTATTTCTACCGCATTTCCCTGATCCACCCAGTCAGTGATTCCATCATAGGAGATTAGATTAGTCTGGCATGACTTGTTTGCTAAAAACCCATGCTGACTCTGGTTAATTACTGCATTCTTATCCAAGTACTTAATTACATGCTGTTTAATAATTAAGTCACAGATCTTTCCTGTTATAGAAGTAAGGCTCACTGGCTTGTAATTTCCTGGCTCCGTCTTCTTTCCGTTTTTGAAGATAGGGACAACATTTGCCCTTCTTCTGTTCTTTAGGATTTTTCATAGATGCTGGCTAGTGGTTACATTGACGTTAACCATCTTCACCTGGGTGATTTGATAGAACATGGAATAATTGAGCTTGTTTATTGGGAGACTGATTAGAAAATAGTTGATGTTATGACAAAGTCATTTTCAAGAGCCAAGTTTGAAGAACTTAGAACCATTATGGGATGAGCAGAATAACTAGCTTCAGGGTTCGAGTGTTGGTATAATGCTTACTAGGGCTCATACTCATCTGTGAGGAAAACGGACGACTGCAATCTGATAAAAAATCTGATTGCACTCTGACCACTCGTATTCTATGAGGCTCTGCTCATCTGCAATTTTTTTCTCAGTTGAAATCGGACTGAGACAAGAATCGCAGCATGCTACGATTGTAATCATATATTGGATGAGACTCGCCAATGCAAGTCAACGGGTGTGATAAAAAAAAATTGCGCACACTCGGACAATGCACGTGTTGTCCCCATTTTAGTAACCAGGAAAGGCTAAGTATATATCTGTGAGCTGATATTAATAGGCTGAGATGCTCCATGGGTATTACTTGCTTCCCAGCCTATAAACATCAGTCAACAGCTGTTTGCTTTTCCTCTGCTGGTTACTAAAATGTCATTTTTTTCAGAAAATTATTTATTAATAAAATACATGAACAGTAAACTACACACACAAAGCACTTATTATATAACATATTTATATCTATCTGTATAAGAGAGAAAAAGAAGAATATTTCCTGTGTGTAAATTACATGGAGAATTACTCCATGTAAAAGCTTCTGTTAAAATCACATTGTAATTGGATCATATTTGCATATAAATCAGATACTAGGTGATAAAAATCGGACTGAACTCACATGAAAAATCACATGACACTCGTCCCACTTTCCTGGACCGATATCTGACTTTTTTTTTTACGGTGATGAGTATGAGCCCTTATTGCAACAACTGCTACTTACTGCTGCTTAGTGGTGGATGAGCTTCTGTCTCCAGCAGTGTTATATTGCCAGTAATACATTGTTAAAAAATCACCAGGGACTTCCTGCTCACTGTGTGTGTAGCTGGAGCACAATTCACTTTACAAGCTGACAGACGAGATGCTAAGATCCTAAGCTATAAGAAATACCGGTTGTAAGCTGTTATCTGTGTTCCAGAATAAATATATATTCACTGTCGATCGGCTGGAGAAGACAGAGATTAATCCGCTGCTATCAAAACGTTCCTGGCATTATTAATGTCCAGATCTGTACAATCAAGAGGATGCCAAACATGCAGAGCATTTTTTTTTAAACTGAAATTTTTTTTAAATTTAAATAAATAGCTAAATCCTGTATTCTGAGACCCGTAGTGCTTACATTCGTCAGGATATGGACTGTATGATTGCTCGTTTTTGTGCCCTGAGCTGGCGTTTTTATGGATACCATTTTTTGGTAGATTTGATCTTCATAAGACCTCCAGTCATTATGGGAACTCATCAGCATTGTGCAGTCGCATCACAGGGGCCCCAATGTTAGAACCGTGCATTTCCCTGCCGACACGCTGTAAATGCCGCTGTCAAGACAGCAGCGGGTGGAGCAGCGGGTGGAGCGCCACTCCATGTCTGGCAGCAGAGGCAGATGATGGCTGAATATCACAGCAATCATCTGTTGGGGAAGATGCAGGCTCGGCTTGTGAGCCTGCATCAAAGTCATGGAGCTGCAATATGACATAACTGTACACCCTATTGGGGCAAATTGCTAAGGAAGCAGACAATTTTCGTGTTTTACCCCTTGTTCTAGGAGCCTTAACTTTTATTGTTACATACCCGTATGCCGGCTTGTTGTTTGAGGAACGAGTTTTGTGACATCAGTCAAAATTCCAAACTCCTATGGAGACCGGCCTGGTGGTGGCAATCATCGGCACTGTGTGATCACGCCATAAGGTCACTGGAAGAGACGGGCAGGATCACATGGCTTACGGAGTTAGCAGCAGATGCCATGCAACACAGCCCGCACACTCGACTCCTGAGCCCGCTCCACAGCCGTCCCCTCTATGACGGTCTCCTCGGAAGAAGATAAAGGGAGGATAGAGGAGGAGGCTGCGGTGACAGATGGCTTCTTGGCAATGGACATGTGGATGTACTTGGGTTATTTACCTGCTGTCACGTTTCTGTATTTAATGTACTATTCCGTTTTTACCACTTTTGAGATTGAACGGGAGGAAGGAGCTCGACTAGTTTTTAAATGTAAGCTGCCTCCATGTTGATGCTTTCCAGTCTCCACCGATTCGATCATTAAAGGGCTTCTCCACTGTGTGAACATTTTGTTTCCTTCCATTGGTGGCCCTTAGGATGGCGATAGAGCTTTATGTATATAGGACAGGTCAGGAAGGAGCAATGATAGAAAATATTGGAAGAGCAAATCAATCCAGAGGACGCAGGACCCCATTTCATCTGAGGTTTCATCTAGTCCATCTTTGGGTCTAAACCCTGTAGATTCAAGGTCAAGAATAATTCAGGCTAGTTGAGGGGCAATTGGTGGTCCAGCCTCATGCTAGATGGCTGGATGTGAGAAGTGGTCACTGAGCCACATAAAAGGACTTTATCATGGATCCAATCTTACTTAGAAATAAGGATCTCAAGACGAGTTCGACCTTTATTAGAAAACCAAAGCCTTCAGAGACTCACAGAGGAACGTTGGAGACATCAGCCACACAACAAGGTACAGTTCTACTGAGCACTGTCAGTGATAAACCGTAATAACGGCTGATTTCTGCACATCATAAGATCAGCTTCACATGGAGAACAAGCAGCAAGACCAAAGCGCAAACCAAATCTGCATTAGTAGAAGCCACAAAGTGGATTTTAGCGGGGAATCCCTCAATCTCCTCACACCATATAGACATGTCAGAAAACACTGGTGGGAGGCCATGAGCTCGGCCCTCCACCATCTTCCATGGTGAAGATCCCTGGAGCGACCCAGACTCATGAAAAAGCCAAGGTCAGAGATTTCCGAGTATTGATATGGGCCCTCTCCAAAATCCTACCAGACTTCATGGAATAGATAAAAGAACATAGAGTTCCCCTCTAACTGGCACCAGATAATGAAGTTGTAACAGTAGTTTATAGCGAGCCCTGTCGCTGATAGGCATTACTTCATCATTCCTGGCACCTGCCGGAGCAGCACATTCACACGGTCGACATGAAACACAATGCTGTAGAGTGGTCATTATAAAAGGTCAAACATTTCTGGGGTCTAGAAACTTCTTTGGACCTCCCACACTTCTCCGCTCAGAGCATTGGCAGCCCCCTCCAGGGTCCATGTGAAGAGGGCGATCTGCCTGCGAAGTTCATTATCATTAATAGTATCCTTGTCCTGCCTGAGATGTTCCATCAAAGCCTCCAGGGTGTGCTCACCCCGGCCGAGGAGGATGTGGCGGTACGGAGAACTAATGGCCGATACATACTGGGAGAGGAAGTAAAACTCCACCTGTAGAAGACGAGAAGGGCGAAGCATTCAGAAGTAGATCAGAAAAAAATGTCAGCAAGAAATCTCATCCAAGAAGTGGGACAGATGCTTCAACTGAGCTAACCCGCCCTCATAATGCTCTCATAAACGGCACCCACCCTCACAGTGCACCCACAATGGACACCCACCCTCACAGTGCACCCTCAGAGGGGGACAACTACCCTCACTGTGCACCCACAGAGGAGGACACCCACCCTCACAGTGCACCCACAATGGACACCCACCCTCACAGTGCACCCACAATGGACACCCTCCCTCACAGTGCACACACAGAGGAGGACAACCACCCTCACAGTGCACCCATAGAGGTCACCCTTCCTCACAATGCACCCACAGAAGGCACCTGGCCCCACAATGCACCCACCCTCACAGTGCATCCACAGAAGGCATCCACCCTCACACAACACCCAAAAAGGATACCCGCCCTCAAAATGCACCCACCCTCACAGTGCACCCACAGAAGGCTCCTGCTCTCACAATGCACCCACAAAGGACCTCAAACATTACAGTGCACCCACAATAGACACCCACCCTCACAGTACACACACAGAAGGCTCCTGCTCTCACAATGCACCCGCAAAGGACCCCCAACCTCACAGTGCACCCTCAAAATGCACCCACGGAGGACACTCACCCTCATAATGCGCACGTTGAAGAACTGGATGACCCTCTCATTGTGGATATCGGACTGGCTGATGGCCTTCTTCAGTCTTTGTGTAGCTCGTGTGTAATCACCTCGGGCCGAGTACAACCAGTCAAGAGTGAGACCCCGCGACTGCATGAAATCCAGACACGAGTTATTTTTATGCCCTTCTGACAGCCTCCCTCCTGATTTTGAAGTGGATCTGAGCATTAGAAGTTAGCCATGGACAGCCAAGGCCATAGACTGAGTTTATCCTCTCAATCTACGATGTTTCTGGAGTGTGTGGGGGGTCTTACTACTTCGTGGACTATCTCCAGTAATGGACTACTAATAGTAAGAAGATTTCTGAATGATCCCATAGGCCTACGTGACTACCTGTAGGATGCCCCTAAAAGAGACCTACTGGGTTTATGCCCTCTTAACCACTTGTCATGTGGCTAGGCAGTGTTTGGGGGCACTCCGTCCTACACACTACAGAAGGGACCACCAGCTTGAACCCTTACCTTCAGCTTCTTCTGATAACCTTGCAGCTTGACCAGATGCTTCAGCAGAATATCATTGTATGCTGTGTAATCCAGGGGAAGGATGTGATCATGGGAAAGCTTGATCAGGGCAAGTCCAGCGACTTCTGCAACACTGACCGCAACCGATGGAAGGCGGCCATTTGTCACCAGGTCCAGGTTATCATATGTATCCTGCTTCGTGTCCAGGAATTTATATGGCTGCAAGTTCTAGAAGATATGAGAGTAGAACCATTAGATGATGCGGACTTGTGCAAGGTCAACTGCAGGGATGGGAAGAGAGAGAACGGTGGCGTCACCTCAAGAAATGAAAACTCCAGCGCGGGAACCCCGGCAAATGCAGTAAATGCAAAGGCGCTGCTGTCCTTCACCAGAGGAACGATGCTGCAGAAAGAAGAGAAGTCCTCAATATCGAGAGGGATTACCCCAGGAGAACACGTCCGCCTACTGATGACCTGTCATCAGGCCACTCGCAGCGGGCTTCACACCACTCGCAACGGGCGTCACACCACTCTGTCATAGATGTCATGGTAAAATCTATAAGCCATTTCATAGTGGATGGAAAATATTGAAGCACGGGTATGATCTCCAGATGACCCAAGTGCAAGGGGACCCCTTAATGTATCAGGTAATTAAAGAGTATTATCTGATGGACAGAGGACCAGGCAGCACTGACAGAGGAATCTTGGAATATGACAGATTTATGGCCAGTTGAGATAACCCATCATCTCTAGCCTCAGAGTGAACTGAAAGGCAAGCAGAGTGCTTAAGTTAGACCCCAGTTATGTATGAATATGGAGGCTGTAATGGACAGCATAGGGATGACAGATATGAGAGACATCATTTTGGCAATGTGATGAAGTGGTGGACGTGACAGCAGTGTCTTACATCGCTGGTCGGTCACGGCAACACCTCCAAATTAATACCGAGCAGATGGATGACAATATCCATGCCAAGTTTTCGATCTAACATCGTGATATGAAAACTGATGGTGATGTCTCCTTCCTGGGACTTCCAGGGGCGAAGATTCCATAATTGTCTGAAGATCAGCCACATCACTGACCAGCATTGTTAAAAGTCACAGGAGGGGAGGTACAGTGGGGAAAAAAGTATTTAGTCAGCCACCAATTGTGTAAGTTCTCCCACTTAAAAAGATGAGAGAGGCCTGTAATTGACATCATAGGTAGACCACAACTATGAGAGTCACAATGAGAAAACAAATTCAGAAAATCATCTTGTCTGATTTGGTAATATTTATTTGACAAATTATGGTGGAAAATCAGTATTTGGTCACCTAAAAACATGCAAGATTTCTGGCTCTCACAGACCTGTAACTTCTGTAAGAGGCTCCTCTGTCCTCCACTCATTACCTGTATTAATGACATTTGTTTGAACCTGTTATCAGTATAAAAGACACCTGTCCACAACCTCAAACAGTCACACTCCAAACTCCACTATGGAAGACCAAAGAGCTGTGGAAGGACACCAGAAACAAAACTGTAGCCCTGCACCAGGCTGGGAAGACTGAACCTGCAATAGGCAAGCAGCTTGGTGTGATGAAATCAACTGTGGGAGCAATAGTAAGAAAATGGAAGACATACAAGACCACTGATAACCACCGTAACAAAGGCTACCATCTGTAACACACTACGCCGCCAGGGACTCAGATCCTGCAGTGCCTGACGTGTCGCCCTACTTAAGCCAGTTCAGGTCCGGGCTCATCTGAAGTTTGCTAAAGAGCATTTGGTTTATCCAGAAGAGTATTGGGAGAATGTCATATGGTCTGATGAAACCAAAGTAGAACTGTTGGAAGAAACAAAACTCGTCGTGTTTGGAGGAGACACAATGCTGAATTGCATCCAAAGAACATCATACCTACTATGAATCATGGGGGTGGCAACATCATGCTTTGGGGCTGTTTCTTTGCAAAGGGACAAGGATGACTGATCTGTGTACATGAAAGAATGAAAGGGGCCATATGTTGTGAGATTTTGAGTGCAAACTTCCTTCCATCAGCAAGTGCACTGAAGATAAAACATAGATGGATCTTTCAGCATGATAATAATCCCAAGCACAATGCCAGGGCAACAAAGGAGTAGCATTGAAAGAAGTGTATGAAGGTCCTGGAGTGGCCTAGCCAGTCTCCAGATCTCAATCCCATAGAAAACCTTTGGAGGGATTTGAAAGTCTGTATTGCCCAGCGACAGGCCCAAAACATCACAGCTCTAGAGGAGATCTGCATGGAGGAATGGGCCAACATATCTCAACAGTGTGTGCCAACCTTGTGGAGACTTACAGAAAACGTTTCACCTCTGTCATTGCCAACAAAGGATATATAAGAAAATATTGAGATGAATTTTTGTTAATGACCAAATACTAATTTTCCACCATAATTTGGTGGAAAGTCTGCAGTGTGTATCCTATGAGTGTGAGCTATAAATTAATCCAGAATTCAACCAGAAGGGAACTGAACTGAAGGTAACTGGATACAGTCACTGTAAACAATGTTTGTTTGTTTTCACTCTCACCCCTATAATCCTTTACTTTCTGCTAACCCCCCTAATCCCTACACCAAGCAAGGAACTGTTCATCTCTTCTTCAATCCTCCCCATCCATCTCACCTCCTCCTCAGAACTGTTCCTCAACATACAGTCCTTTGTCTCCAAACACAGACAGACCCTCATGCCTTCTCCTGCTCCCGCCTGCTAACACTTTCTCTGCTCCTTCTCACTGCTGGTGATATCTCTCCAAATCCTAGTCCTCCTCACCACATCCCCACAGTCATTTCTACCTCCCATCCGCGCTCTATCACAACTTTCTGTAACCTCTATAACCTTATACCCATTTGCCTGGCCCCCACTTCCCCATTCCCACAAACAGGAGCTCTGTGGAACTCTGGCTCTGTCTGCAACAGAGTTGGTTTTCTCCTGTCAGATAACTGCTCCTTCACCCCAATCGCACTGCCACCCTCTGTTACCCTCCCTTTGTTTGAGGTGCACTCTGTGCCCATCTACTCCCCCGTCAACCTCCGACTGGCTGTCAGAAACCGCCTTCCAGGGCCAGCCCACCACCTTCTTTGACCACTTCACCACCTGGCTACATTTCCTCTCTGCTGACATCCCCACTATCATCATGGGCGACTTCAACATCCCCATTGACACTTCCCTCTCAGGTGTCACTAAGCTTCTATCTCTCACTCCCTCCTTTAGCCTCACTGAATGGTCTTCTGCAGGCACTCACAAAGATGGCCACACACAGGACCTCATCTTCACCCTCCTCTGCTCCCTATCTAGCCTCTCTAACTCACCTCTTCCTCTTTCTGACCACAACCTACTTACATTCTCTTCTCTCTCCACTCCAGTTCCACAATCCCCACCCCACAAACTTGCACACCCTCGCAGAAATCTTCAACACCTCAAGCTACACTAACTGTCTGAATCCCTCCTCCCTCTTACAGACATAAGTTTCCTACACAATGCAGATGCCGCTGCCGCTCTATATACCACCACAATAGCTGCAGCTTTGGAATCAGTTACCCCTCTCACACATACCAAATCTCGCAAAATCAACAGACAACCCTGGCACACCAGTCTGACCAAAGAACTGAGGCGGGCTTCCAGGGTTGTTAGGCAGAGATGGAAAAGATCCCATTCCAATGAGGACTTCATCACATTCAAACAGTCCCTCACTACTTTCAAGGCCACACACACTGCAGCAAAACAAACCTACTTCTCATCTCTTATATCCTCACTGTCTCACAACCCTAAACAGTTATTCAACACCTTCAATTCTCTCCTCCGCCGCCCAGCAACTCCTCCCTCTCCAATCATCTCAGCTGAAGACTTTGCTTCATTTTTCAAGCAGAAGATTGACAACATCAGAGACAGTTTTGGTCGACAACCCCCAGAACCCTTCCCCCCAACTACCCAGCCCTCCTCCTCCAAAACCAACTTCTCCACCATTACAAAAGATCGACTCTCCACTCTACTCTCAAGATCACATCTCACCACCTGTGCACTTGACCCGATCCCATCCCACTTCATCCCAAACCTCACCACAGTCTTCATCCCAACCCTAACCCATCTCTTCAACCTATCACTAACAACTGGTGTTTTCCCCTCATGTTTCAAACATGCCTCAATCACACCTATCCTCAAAAAGCCCTCTCTTGACCCATCCTCTGTATCTAGCCATTGCCCCATATCACTTCTCCCCTATGCCTCAAAACTACTGGAACAACACGTCCATCTTGAACTGTCCTCCCACCTCTCTCCTTGCTCCCTCCTTGACCGATTACAATCTGGCTTCTGGCCAAGCCACTCCACTGAAACTGCCCTAACTAAGGTCACCAATGACCTACTAGCCGCCAAGGCCAAGCGACACTACTCTGTCCTCCTCCTCCTGGACCTGCCCTCTGCCTTTGACACAGTGGCCCATTCCCTATTACTACAGACCCTCTCATCTCTTGGTATCACAAACTTGGCCCTATCTTGGATCGCGTCATACCTAACAGACCGGACATTCAGCGTCTCCCACTCGCACACAACCTCCCCACCTCGCCCCCTGTCTGTCGGAGTCCTGCAAGGTTCAGTCCTAGGGCCCCTGCTCCATTTACACCTTTGGCCTGGGACAGCTCATAGAATCTCATGGCTTTCAGAATCACTTCTATGCTGATGACAGATCTACATCTCTGGACCAGATATCACCTCCCTACTAAACAGAATCCCACAATGTCTGTCTGCTATTTCATCCTTGTCCGCTAGATTTCTAAAACTTAATATGGACAAAACAGAATTAATCATCTTTCCCCATCTCACGCGACCCCGCCACCAGACCTATCCCTTAAAGTAAATGGCTGCCCACTCTCTCCAGTCCCACAAGCTCGCTGCTTCGGGGTTATCCTTGACACTGATCTCTGCTATAAACCACACATCCGAGCCCTTTCCACTTCGTGCTGACTTCAACTCAAAAATATTTCACGGATCCGTACATTCCTCAACCAAGAATCTGCAAAAACCCTAGTCCATGCCCTCATCATCTCCCGCCTTGGCTACTGCAACCTCCTGCTCTGTGGCCTCCCCTCTAACACTCTCGCATCCCTCCAATCTATTCTAAACTCTGCTGCCCGACTAATCCACCTGTCCCCCCCGCTATTTCCCAGCCTCTCTCCTCTGTCAATCCCTGCACTGGCTCCCCATTACCCAAAGACTCCAGTTCAAAACCCTAACCATGACATACAAAGCCATCCACAACCTGAGTCTTCCATACATCTGTGACCTCGTCTCCCGATACTTACCTGCACGCATCCTTCGATCCTCACAAGATCTCTCCTTCCCTCTTATCTCCTCTTCCTACAGTCGCATACAAGACTTCTCCCGCGCATCCCCCCTACTATGGAACTCTCTACCACAACATATCAGACTCTCGCCTACCATGGAAACCTTCAAAAAGAACCTGAAGACCGACCTCATCCGACAAGCCTACAACCAGCAGTAACCACCGATCCACCAAACTGCTGCACGACCAGCTCTATCCTCGTCTACTGTATCCTCACCCATCCCTTGTAGATTGTGAGCCCTCGCGGGCAGGGTCCTCACCCATCCCTTGTAGATTGTGAGCCCTCGCGGGCAGGGTCCTCACCCATCCCTTGTAGATTGTGAGCCCTGGTTGGCAGGTTCCTCACCCATCCCTTGTAGATTGTGAGCCCTTGCGGGCAGGGTCCTCACCCATCCCTTGTAGATTGTGAGCTCTCGCGGGCAGGGTCCTCACCCATCCCTTGTAGATTGTGAGCCCTGGTTGGCAGGTTCCTCACCCATCCCTTGTAGATTGTGAGCCCTGGTTGGCAGGGTCCTCACCCATCCCTTGTAGATTGTGAGCCCTCGCGGGCAGGGTCCTCACCCATCCCTTGTAGATTGTGAGCCCTCGCGGGCAGGGTCCTCACCCATCCCTTGTAGATTGTGAGCCCTCGCGGGCAGGGTCCTCACCCATCCCTTGTAGATTGTGAGCCCTGGTGGGCAGGTTCCTCACCCATCCCTTGTAGATTGTGAGCCCTTGCGGGCAGGGTCCTCTCTTCTCCTGGACCAGTCGTGACTTGTATTGTGTAAGATTACTGTACTTGTATGTATTATGTATACCCCTCCACACATGTAAAGTGCCATGGAATAAATGGCGCTAGAATAATAAATAATAATAATAATTGGAAAAATAAATCTTACCAAATCAGACAAGGTGATTTTTTGGATTTGTTTTCTCATTGTGACTCCATAGTTGTGGTCTACCTATGATGTCAATTACAGGCCGCTCTCATATTTATAAGTGGGAGAACTTGCACAATTGGTGGCTGACTAAATGCTTTTCCCCCCACTGTATGTAGGAGTAAGGTATGCTAATAGAAGCAGATGCTGAACTATGATCAGTGTCAGTCCTGGGAGACACCGTGCGCTGTGGTTCTGTCCATGCCCTATGGAAAGCTTCCCTCCACTAAGCTCGGAGGCATTTCCGTGCATTTCTTCTGTTTATCCTTTATATTTTATGTTGTATTGTTTTGTTCATTTTGTATCATCTTGTGTATGTTTTATAAACACTGGCTACTTTTCGGATTAAATATATAAAATGTACTGGCTCTGCTCCTCTTGCTCTGTGAACCGCACCCTGAAGCCATACGCTGCCTGTAACAGGTGTCCAATCAGCCATGTAGACGATTGGTGATGGCAGCGAGTTTTCTTTTTTATATTGCTGAGCAGGCAGCGACCGTACAGACGTACACATATTATCCATGATGTATACACCATACCCTCACTGTTCGCGCCCCAATATTCGGCCTAGTGGTAGAAGCAGCGGCGGCCTCGTCCATCACATGTCAGTCAGTTGCATAATTGTCCTGACGATTGGAGGCGGCAGAGTTGTGTTTCTTGACAAATTGGTGGCAGCGGTGGGATCGTAGCCATGAGACCACGCTTACTAGCCATCAGGCCCCTCATAGTAGCCATCAGGCCACTTGTAGCTTCTCATTTCTTTCAAGTCATAAAAACAAACTGACATCAACTCCTATGTGAAATCCACAAGTTTTAGGCTATGTGCACACGGTGCGGATTCACCCGTGGATTTTTCCGTGCAGATTTTGCACAACCCGCAGGTAAATCCGTTTACCTGCGGTTTTGCCCTGCGGTTTATCACCTCTACAATGGAGGAGATGGCAAACCGCAGCGGAATCCGCAGAAAAGAAGTGACATGTCAATTCTTTCTGTGGACTTGAAACCGCAGGCAAAACCGCGCGGAAAAATCTGCACCGTCTGCACAGCGGTTTCAATTTTCCATAGGCTAGAATGGTACTGTACATCACCTGTAGTTCTGCTGCGGATCTGCAGGGCCAAATCTGCTGCGGATGCACAGCAGAATCCGAACCATGTGCACACAGCCTTAGGATGGTTGTGGCCACAGAATTCCGCAGTGTGGTTCACAGTCTGGTGGCCATATGTACAAGATGTCACGGTGTCGGCCAAAAGACAGGTCAACCCTGAGCCTGAGGACATTCATCTAACCTGTGGTTGGCAGGAGAACCCTGCGGAACCCTGCGGTACTGGTGTACTTACACTTCAGATTTCCAGTTACCACTTTTCATCCTCACACGTTCGTATATGGATTGTTTACTCTGACGAGGATATTCCACCTAAAAGAGAGAAGAGGGACACAGAGAGGAGAGGAGCTGTTTTTTCTAGTAGAGGACACAAGAAGACGCGCCAACTAGAAAATATTTCATCCATGGAGAGGAGAGGAGCCGTGGAGAGGAGAGTAGTGAGGCACAGAACCTATGGAAAGGAGAGGCACAGAGCACGGGACTCATGGAGGGGAGAGGAGCGGAGCGTGGGATCCATGGAGGGGAGAGGAGCGGAGCACTGGATCCGTGGAGGGGAGAGGAGCGGAGTGCGGGACCCGTGGAGGGGAGAGAAGCGGAGCGCGGGACCCGTGGAGGGGAGAGGAGAGGAGCGCGGGACCCGTGGAGGGGAGTGGAGCGGAGCACAGGACCTGTGTAGAGGAGAGGACAGCGGGACCCGTGGAGAAAAGAGGAGTGCGGGACCCGTGGAGAGGAGAGGAGCGCGGGACCCGAGGAGAGGAGTGCGGGACCCGTGGAGAGGGGCGCGGGAATCGTGGAGAGGAGCACGGGACCTGTGGAGAGGAGAGGAGTGTGGGACCCATGGAGAGGAGCGCGGGACCCGTGGAGAGGAGCGCGGGACCCGTGAAGAGGAGACGAGTGCGGGACCCGTGGAGAGGAGAGGAGCGAGGGACCTGTCGAGAGGAGAGGAGCGCAGGACCCGTGGAGAGGAGAGAGGCGCGGGACCCGTGGAGAGGAGAGGGGCACGGGACCCGTGGAGGTGTGGGAGGAACGGCCCCCGTCGAGTGTCCGGGCCGGAACCAAGGTTCCGGGGGAAACTGTCCCCGGGGGACAGAGTTTGGGGATGGACCGTTGTGACAGACAGATGGGCTGGGGGAGGGACCAGTATAAAGGAGGCGGGGATTTCCCAGCAGACCGGGACAGAAGCAGGAGGAGACCGTGCGAGCGACTGAGAGCCAGAGCGACTTACCAGTGCCTGGGGAGACACTCACAGAGGACATCAGAGGGACGGCGCCGGGACGACCATCCGAGACCTGCTGCCCCGCTCCAGCCTGCGGCCGCTGCAGCCTTACCTCAGCTCGCGGTCGCTACCGCCTCGCCCCAGCTCGCGGCTGCAGCCTGTCTCCCGCCACCCGCAGCCGCCCTGCTCTCACCCGGGGCCGCGGCAAGTCCAGTGCCATCGGCAGCCACCACTGTCCCGCTCCGGTCTGCGGCAAGGGCCGGGCCTTTGCTCACCGCGGAGTCCCCATCGCAGCTGCTAGTTGCATAGGTGGCCTATCACCCGCCACCCCGCATCGCAGCCGCTTGCCCCAGTCCAGGGGCTGCGGCTCATCCGTCCAAGGACTCCGCCGGGGCCTGTGGGGCTCCAGTGTCATCAGCGCGCCGGAGCGCGCGAAGATTTCATCAACGCCTCAGCAACTGGGCCCAGCGACTACTACGCCGAAAGACCACCATCCCGAACAGAGAGGGACGTCTGGACGGCTAAGTTGACTATATAATTAAGGACTCGTAGTCGGCCATACCGCGGCCCTATAGTGACCAGCTACTGCCGGAAGTAGTCGTGTTCTACCCGTTTGTGTTTGCTTGTATAGAGCCCCTGCAAGGGCAACCCGTGTTACCCCTTTTGTTGATCAGGCCGTGACTGAGGAAAGTTCCCTCTAGTCTTATAAACGTTACTATAGAAAGCACCAAATTGTCTCACGACTCGTCACTGCATCCTGCGTACCTGCAAGCACCACATTTGGCGTAGTCGGCAGGATGCAGTCTCCGAGCGCGGACAACGAGGGCCCCTGGCCCAGTATTTCTTTGGGGGCTATGCTAAGCAATCTACCCAGGTTCTCCGGCAGCAATACTATGCTGTGGAATTGGACGGAGCTTATGCGTGGGTTATTTAGGATGCATCCGCTTGCCCCTGACCTAGAGGCAGAGGTGGCCCTGATGGCGTTGGACAGGGAAGCCCGGGATACCGTAATGTTGAGGCCCCGGGGGCAGCGAAACACCTACGGCAGGGCGCTACAGATCTTAGAAGAGGCCCATGGGGACCCGACCGATGTGGGGGAACTGAGAACCCAGATGTTTAGACGCATGCAGAAAGAGGGGGAAACAGTGACCCAGTATATGAATGTTTTGCAGGAACTGTTTTTAGCCATTGAAAGGAAGGGTGGAGTCGGTGTGGGGACCGTGGACGTAACATTACGTGACCTGTTAGTGACCGGGTTACGAGACACCTTGACAAGACAGGCTTTGTGAGAGCGGGTGCGAGTAGACCCACATCTGACCTTTTCCGAAATAGGGAAGGAGGCACGGGTTCGGGAACAGGAGCAAGAGGTGACGGTCCTTGTGGGGATGGCTCGGAGTATCGAAGCATCCGTAAGCGCCCTGAGCGAACCCCACTGGATACAAGAGGTGAAGCAAGAGATACAGAGTATTAAAGGTAAACTGGCCGAGGCCAAGAAAGCGGCCACAAGGAGTCAGCCAGGGCAGGGTGAAGGAGGCATGAACCATCGTGGCCCTCGCCCAAGTCGGTCCCCGCGACCATTCTCCTGTTACAATTGTGGAGAATTGGCTCACTCCGCCCAAGAGTGCCCGCGTTCCAGGGGGAACCTGCCCCACTGGTCAAGAAGAGCAGAAAAACCTGAGCCGTGGAGGCGCCGCCCGGAGCCGGAGACCACCACGCAGGGTGGAAGGAGTCATGAAGGCCTGGCCGCGCGGTGCCCAGTGGTATGGGCAGAGATTGAAGGCCGTGCCGTACGATGCCTAGTAGATTCGGGATTGCAAGTAACAACCATGCCAGAGACTTACTTTCAGCAGCATTTTCCCGAGGCAGTGAGACCTCAGTGGGGGACCGTGATAAAGTTGGTAGCTGCCAACCAGCTACCAATTCCTGTCGTCGGAGTAGCCTGGATGCAGGTTTCGATAAGCGGCAAATCACTCGGCCACCGGGGAGTGGTCTTGACCCAGGGAGACACAAGCAGAAAAACATAAGGTTACCCTGGGTATGAGCATACTACGAGAGTTCGGCAACCTCCTCCTCAATGAGCCCACACAAGAGACTCTGAGCCACTGGGGTTCTCGCACGGCCCAAGGGCAGGTCTTCCAGCGGTTGGTGCGGGAGGCGCGAATGCTCCAGAGGCCGCTATCTGCAGACCGGATATAACTTCAAGAGATATGTGCTGTCTTCCAGGTGCAAAAATTAAAGATGTGTCTGACAGGATATCAGGACTCTTCAGACTTACAGATGAATACCCATTCCTGCTACTACATGTGGGGACAAATGACACCGCAAGAAATGACCTGGAAACCATCTGCAGAGACTTTGAAGACTTAGGCAAGAAAGTGAAAGAACTGGGAGCGCAGGTGGTCTTCTCTTCCATCCTCCCAGTGGATGGCCATGGAACAAGGAGGTGGAATAGGATTCTGCAGGTGAACAACTGGCTATGTCGATGGTGCCGTCAGCAACGATTTGGATTTCTGGATCACGGAGTGAATTACTTATACGATGGACTACTTGCTGGAGATGGGGTGCACCTTACGAAGACTGGAAAACATGTATTTGGAAGTCGCCTTGCTACACTTGTAAGGAGAGCTTTAAACTAGAACAACATGGGAAGGGAAGCAAAAGACCAGAAAAAGCCATACACCTGACAAATGCTATTGAGAACTCTGCTATTAGAAGTGGAAAGGAAGAACAAAGATAAAAGAATCTAATTAATAAAAATATTGGAGAAAGAGAAACCAATCACATACTAAAATGTTTCTATACTAATGCACAAAGCATGGGCAACAAACAAGGAGAATTGGAACTACTAACACAGGAAAAGAAATATGATGTCATTGGAATCACTGAAACTTGTTTGGACGATACACATGATTGGAATACAAGACTAGAAGGATACAACTTATTTGCAAGAAACAGACTTGATAAACGAGGAGGTGTCGCATTGTATGTTAGAAACGCGTATATCTGCACAGAGATCCAAGCTTCAGAGACTGGGAGTTCTGTGGAAACTGTTTGGGTAAGAATACAAGGACAGAACAGTGGAAAGGACACCATTGTAGGCATTTAGTACAGGCCGCCTGTGCAAGCTGAAGATATGGATGAACTCTTTATGCATCAAATGGCCAAGTTCTCCAAAAAATATGACATAGTTGTCATGGGAGATTTCAACTATCCAGACATTTGTTGGGAATCTCTCTCAGGCAAAACTAACAGGTCAAGGAAATTCTTATCCTCTCTTGCTGACAACTTTATCTTCCAAAAGGTAGGGGAGAAAACAAGGGGAACTGCTACCTTGGATCTAATCCTTATAAACAGGGAGGAAATGGTTGAGGAGGTAAAAGTGGCTGGAACCCTAGGAGGTAGCGACCATGCTATTTAGAATTTTGGATAACTAGGGGAGGAAGACCTGTGAAGACTCAGACGTCAAGGTTAGATTTCAGAAAGGCAGATTTTAAGGGATTCAGAAAGAGAATTGGAGGGATCCAATGGCTGGATATCCTTAAAGACAAAAATATCCAGGAAGGATGGGAAATCTTGAAAAATGAAATTTTCAAAGCACAATTGTTAACAATTCCGAAAAGAGGGAAGAATAGGAAGCATTTAAGGAAACCAGGATGGATGAACACAGAACTTAAGCACATGCTAAAAAGTAAGAAAAAAATGTTTATAAAATGGAAAGAGGGAGGCATATCTAAAGAAGAATATAATGCTGTCTGCAGAACCTGCAGGGCACAAATCAGATTATCTAAAGCTGACAATGAATTGAGGCTTGCAAGAGATGTCAAAAGCAATAATAAAGGATTTTGGGGATATGTCAAAAGTAAAAGAAAAGTCAAAGATGCTATAGGATTTTTACAGGATGAAAATGATGAAATGGTAAGACAGGATGTTGAGAAGGCTGAACTTTTAAATTCCTATTTTGCATCTGTTTTCTCTCAGAAAGGAAATGTAACATCAACTGTTCTTCACTGTCCTATTAAGGGAATAGAAGAATCCAGGATATCTATAAACAGAAAGATAGTGAGGAAACACTTAGCTAACCTAAATGAATTCAAGTCTCCAGGTCCAGATGAATTACACCCCAGAGTACTGAAGGAGATAGCAGAAGAAATTTTTGAACCCCTCTACATAATCTATGAAAATTCTTGGAGAACAGGAGAAGTCCCAGAAGACTGGAGAAGAGCAAATGTTATTCCTATCTTCAAAAAGTGGAAGAAGGTGGACCCAGGCAACTATAGGCCGGTGAGTCTGACTTCTATACCAGGAAAGATCTTTGAACAAATTATTAAACAACATGTATGTCAGTACCTGGATAAGAATGAAGTGATTAAACAGAGTCAGCATGGGTTTGTAACTAATAAGTCATGTCAGACTAACTTAATTTCCTTCTATGACGGAATCACTGATTGGGTGGATCAAGGAAATGCTGTAGATATAGTATATCTTGACTTCAGCAAAGCATTTGACAAAGTATCTCAAACAATCCTTATTGAAAAAATGACTAAGTATGGAATGGACAAGGCAACTGTTAGGTGGATTCATAACTGGCTTAGTGATCGGACCCAAAGAGTGATCGTAAATGGCTGCACATCCAGTTGGAAGAATGTCTCAAGTGGGGTACCACAGGGCTCTGTCCTGGGCCCTGTATTGTTCAACATCTTTATCAATGATTTAGATGAAGGAATTGAGGGTAAACTGATTAAATTTGCTGATGACACAAAGCTAGGAGGGATAGCTAATACTAGAGAAGAGAGAGAGAGGATTCAAAAAGATATAAATAAACTGGAGCAGTGGGCAGCAACTAACAGAATGGTTTTTAACAGGGAGAAATGCAAAGTACTACATCTGGGCAATAAAAATGAAAAAAGCATATACAGAATGGAGGAATAGGGCTAAGCAACAGCACATGTGAAAAAGACTTGGGTATACTAATAGATCACAGACTGAATATGAGTCAACAGTGTGATGCAGCAGCAAAAAAGGCAAATGCAATTCTAGGATGTATTAACAGAAGCATACAGTCTAGATCACGTGAAGTCATTATTTCCCTCTACACCTCTTTGGTCAGACCTCATCTGGAATATTGTGTCCAGTTTTGGGCACCACATTTTAAAAAAGACATCAACAAACTGGAGCAAGTTCAGAAAAGAGCGACCAGAATGGTGACCGGTCTGCAAACCCTGTCTTATGAGGAAAGGTTGCAGGATTTGGGAATGTTTAGCTTGCAAAAGAGAAGACTGAGCGGAGACTTAATAGCTGTCTACAAATATCTTAAGGGCTGTCACATTGTAGAAGGATCAACTTTATTCTCATTTGCACAAGGAAAGACTAGAAGCAATGGGATGAAACTGAATGGGAGGAGACACAGATTAGATATTAGAAAAAACTTTTTGACAGTTAGAGTGATCAATGAGTGGAACAAGCTGCCACGAGAAGTGGTGAGTTCTCCGTCAATGGAAGTCTTCAAACAGAGGCTGGACAGACATCTGACTGGGATGATTTAGCGAATCCTGCTTTGAGCAGGGGGCTGGACCAGATGGCCCAGGAGGTCCCTTCCAACTCTACGATTCTATGATTCTATGAGTGCCAGGAGGGTGAGGCGCTGGGCAAAGTCGTCGCGCCGGCAGCTCCCCCGCTCGTGCTTCCTCCAGGGCAGACGGTGGTGGCCCTGTCAATCCGCGCCCCGATGCCACTGGAGGGCGTGGAGGTGCAGGTGGAACTCTGCTACTCAGAGCGCCTGCACCCTGGCATACTGGTAGCCTGCTCCCTGGCCACGGTGCTGGAGCGGACCGTCCTGGTGCGTTGTGTCAACCTGGAAGACCAAGATATCGCCCTGAAGCCGC
Organism: Dendrobates tinctorius; assembly: GCF_039654945.1. Classification (NCBI taxonomy): domain Eukaryota; kingdom Metazoa; phylum Chordata; class Amphibia; order Anura; family Dendrobatidae; genus Dendrobates; species Dendrobates tinctorius. Next base: position 573,187 of record NW_027361748.1, on the reverse strand, counting down.
AGGCCGAAATGGCCAAACTAGTGAGGCCTTTGGAGGAGATGCTGCCGGACCCCGCGGTCCAGTTGAGGGTGCAGCCTGAAGATCCTTGGGCAGTAACGGTACGAACCCAACAGATTGCCGTATCCTCGACCCAGGAGAAAGGTCAAGCCATCTTGGAGAGAATGCGGGCCAACCTTTCCGGCCTAGCGCCAGCCCAACTTCTCCAGGTAGAGGCACTTCTTGGACAATATTACAGTGTATTCGCCAGTCATGAGGATGACTTTGGATGTACCACGGCCATCACGCATGGGATCCCCACGGCAGGGGCGGTCCCCATCCGGGAGTGATATCGGCAAATACCACCGCAGCTATACCAGGAAGTGAAAACTCTATTAGCCCAAATGCTTCGAAAGGGGGTCATACGAGAAAGCCAGAGCCCCTGGGCGACCCCCATTGTTCTGATTCGTAAAAAAGATGGCACTCTGCGTTTTTGTGTGGATTATCGAAAGTTGAACGCCTGCACCATCAAGGATTCGTATCCACTGCCCCGCATAGAAGAGTCTCTGTCCACCTTGGGGAACGCGACATACTTTTAGATTCTAGACCTGGCCAGTGGGTACTGGCAGGTGCCGATGTCGGAGGAAGACAGAGCCAAGACGGCATTTATCCTTCCCATGGGACTGTTCGAGTTTAATCGGATGCCGTTTGGGCTGGCCAACGTCCCAGGAACCTTCCAGCGGCTGATGGAGCGGTGTCTAGGAGACCTCAACTTTGAAGCCACGTTAATATACCTGGACGATATCATTATCTATTCCGCCACGTTCGAGGACCACATGCTGTGGTTGGGGCAGGTGCTCGGCCGGCTGCAGAAGTACGGGTTGAAGGTAAAGCCCCAGAAATGCCACCTGTTCTGCACCCAGATCGAATATCTGGGGCATACCGTCTTGGCGGAGGGTGTCAGACCATCCCTGGAAAAGGCTGCTGCTATCCAGGGGTGGCCTACCCCCGAGCCGGTGAAAGACATGCAGGCCTTCCTGGGGTTGGCCGGCTACTACCGTCGGTTCGTGAAGAATTTTGCACGCCGAGCTCGAGCCCTGCAGGACCTGCTGAAGGGGGCTTCAGCCAGGGCGAATGGATGGAAGGTCCAGTGGCAACAACCACAAGAGGATGCATTTCAAGATCTCAAAGCAGCACTCTATGACGCCCCGGTATTGGCATATGCGGATTTCTCGCTACCGTTCATCCTGCATACCGACGGGAGCCTCCAGGGGCTAGAAGCTGTGTTGTCACAGGTGCAGGACGGCCAAGAGAAAGTGATCACCTATGGTAGCCGGTCGCTGCATGACTCCGAACGAAACCCAGACAATTACAGCTCCTTTAAGCTCGAGCTCCTCGTGGTAGTGTGGGCAATGACGGAGCGGTTCACAGAGTACCTGGCGGGCTCCGAGGTGGTGGTGCGGACTGATAAAAACCCATTAGCCCATTTGGAGAATGCCAAACTGAGAGCCCTAGAGCAGCGGTGGGTGACTCGGATGGCCAAGTTCAACTACAAGATCATCTACAAACGGGGAGCTGAAAACGTGCACGCTGACGCACTCTCCAGAATCCGACACACCACCCCAGGGAGGAATCGAGATGACGAATTAGAGGGAGAAGAGACGCCGTTCTCCCTCACCACCGCTGCACTTACTGCTAACGTGCAAGAAGTGGCCTATCCATAACCCTTAGGAGTAATGCTGGAACAGCCACGCAACAAGTGGATTCAGCAGCAACAAGAGGATGGAGAGGTTGGACTCCTGCGCCGATGGGTGGCCACCGGCAAATTGCCCACTGGCTCACAGAGACAGACTTTGACCCAGGATATGTTGCTGATGTTGCACCAGTGGGAGAAACTAGTCATCAAAAAGGGACTTTTATATCGGAGAGCCGTGTCACGAACAACGTCTGCGACAGTATGGCAGGTGATCGTGCCCGGAACCCATCTCAGCCAACTGGCTCGGGAAGCCCACGAAAAGGGGGTCCACTTTGGTGCTCAAAAGACTTTGTAATGGTTGCAGCAGATAGTGTACCATCCACGCTTGCACGCTGCTGTGGAAGAAGTTTGCCGAACCTGCTGCCCGAGCGAGCTCGCTAAGCCTCCCGCTCAACGAGCCCCGGTGCAGACAATTGTAACATCACCTCCCCTCGAGCTCCTCACGGTGGACTATCTGACCATGGGTCCGGCCTATCAGGGGTATGAACATTGCCTCGTTATGGTGGATCATTTCACCAAGTTTGCGCAACCGCTGGCAAGCCCCCTGAACGCTATAAACAGGACCAGTTCGTATGGCAACAAGAACTGTCGTCTCCAAAGACTAACCCGAGTCTACGAAAACCCTCACCCGAGGACTGGCGAGCATACAGGGCGGGGGAGTGTGGGAGGAACGGCCCCCGTCGAGTGTCCAGGCCGGAATCAAGGGAGCCGTCATCTAGGATCCGGGGGAAACTACAGAGTTCGGGGACGGACCGTTGTGACAGACAGATGGGCTGGGGGAGGGACCAGTATAAAGGAGGCGGGGAATTCCCGGGACGATGAGTCAGCAGACCGGGACAGAAGCAGCAGGAGACCGTGGGAGCGACTGAGAGCCAGAGCAACTTACCAGTGCCAGGGGAGACACTCACGGAGGACATCAGAGGGACGGTGCCGGGACGACCGTCCGAGACCTGCTGCCCCGCTCCAGCCTGCGGCCGCTGACGCCTTACCTCAGCTCGCGACCTTTGCCGCCTCACCTTAGCCCGTGACTGCGACCTGCCCGCGGCCGCCTCGCCCCAGCTCGCAGCTGCAGCCTGTCTCCCACCACCCGCAGCCGCACTGCTCTCACCCGGGGCCGCGGCAAGTCCAGTGCCGTCGGCGGCCACCACTGTCCCGCTCCAGTCCGCGGCAAGGGCCGGGCCTTTGCTCACCGCGGAGTCCCCGTCGCAGCTGCTAGTTGCATAGGTGGCCTATCACCCGCCACCCCGCATCACCGCCGCTTGCCCCAGTCCAGGGGCTGCGGCCCATCCGTCCAAGGACTCCGCCGGGGCCTGTGGGGCTCCAGTGTCATCAGCGCGCCGGAGCGCGCGAAGACTTCGTCAACGTCTCAGCAACTGGGCCCAGCGACTACTACGCCGAAAGACCACCATCCCGAACGGCGAGGGACGTCTGGACGGCTAAGTTGACTTTACAATTAAGGACCCGTAGTCGGCCATACCGCGGCCCTATAGTGACCAGCTACTGCCAGAAGTAGTTGTGTTCTACCCGTTTGTGTTTGCTTGTATAGAGCCCCTGTGAGGGCAACCCGTGTTACCCCTTTCGGTGATCAGGCCGTGACTGAGGAAAGTTCCCTCTAGTCTTATAAACGTTACTATAGAAAGCACCAAATTGTTTCGCGACTCGTCACTGCATCCTGCGTACCTGCAAGCACCACAGAGAGGAGAGGGGCGTGGGACCCATGGAGAGGAGAGGGGCGCGGGACCCATGGAGAGGAGAGGGGCTCGGGACCCATGGAGAGGAGAGAGGTGCGGGACCCATGGAGAGGAGAGGGGCGCGGGACCCATGGAGAGGAGAGGGGCGCGGGACCCATGGAGAAGAGAGGGGCTCGGGACCCATGGAGAGGAGAGAGGCGCGGGACCCATGGAGAGGAGAGGGGCGCAGGACCCATGGAGAGGAGAGGGGCGCGGGACCCATGGAGAGGAGAGGGGCGCGGGACCTATGGAGAGGAGAGGGGCGCAGGACCCATGGAGAGGAGAGGGGCACTGGACCCATGGAGAGGAGAGGGGCGTGGGACCCATGGAGAGGAGAGGGGCGCGGGACCCATGGAGAGGAGAAGGGCGCGGGACCCATGGAGAGGAGAGGGGCGCGGGACCCATGGAGAGGAGAGGGGCGTGGGACCAATGGAGAGGAGAGGGGCGTGGGACCCATGGAGAGGAGAGGGGGCGCGGGACCCATGGAGAGGAGAGGGGCGCGGGACCCATGGAAAGGAGAGGGGCGCGGGACCCATGGAGAGGAGAGGGGCGCGGGACCCATGGAGAGGAGAGGGGCGCGGGACCCATGGAGAGGAGAGGGGCACGGGACCCATGGAGAGGAGAGGGGCGTGGGACCCATGGAGAGGAGAGGGGCGTGGGACCCATGGAGAGGAGAGGGGCGTGGGACCCATGGAGAGGAGAGGGGCGCGGGACCCATGAGAGGAGAGGGGCGTGGGACCCATGGAGAGGAGAGGGGTGCGGGACCCATGGAGAGGAGAGGGGCGCGGGACCCATGGAGAGGAGAGGGGCGTGGGACTCATGGAGAGGAGAGGGGCGCGGGACCCATGGAAAGGAGAGGGGCGCGGGACCCATGGAGAGGAGAGGGGCGCGGGACGGGACCCATGGAGAGGAGAGGGGCGCGGGACCCATGGAGAGGAGAGGGGCGCGGGACCCATGGAGAGGAGAGGAGCACAAGACCCGTGGAGAGGAGCTGCATACCTGCTTTATTATGTTCTCTATCAGGCTTGTGAACAGAGGACTCGTTTTGGCGATAAAGTTTTCATCACCTACAGAGGTCAGAATAAGCGGTCAGTGTGAGCTGTGTGGCTGTGACTCCATCTCTGCTATCTGTCAGGGAATGGAAACCCTTTTGCTGCCATTTGATAGCAGAGATGCGCTGAGTGCAGACGGGACGTTGTCTCTCTGGGAGCCTCTGGTGTGTCTTACCTAATACTGGGGTGTCCAGGCTTACGTAGGCAGCCACCTTCAGGTGCAGCATGCTGAGGTACCCCTGAAACACAGCAGCACGGTCAGTGTGGGGGGCACCACCAGAGGGGGGCGGCCATCGCACCCACATCATACCTCCAACCACTCTGTGGCTCCAATGCTGCCGAAGTCTCCTCCGTCCCAGCTGACAAACAAGATGGTGCGGCGAGGCTGGAACCCTGGAACACACAGACACCGCGGCGTCACCGCTGCCACACTGTCGGCTCTGCTATGCCCCACACCCGGCCTCACTCACCATTGTGCACCATCATGGCCATAGTGCGGGCCAGCTCCAGTAAGATGGCTGTGCCCACGCCAGACCTTGCTGCTCCGGGGCCCCAGGAATCGCGCTGGGCTCCGACCACGATGTAGTGCTCTGGGGACACAGAGGGTTAGTGGGGGCGCAGGCGAGCGGGCGGGAAGAGACGGGCTACTCACCAGGCTCAAGGCGGCCAGTGATGCTGCCAAACACATTGTGCAGCTCCTCGCTCCTGGGCGCATTGTGCACCTGAAGCCGAACCTTGTGGCCCCTGGCGGTCAGTGTGGGGCCCAAACTATGGGGAAGGAAATTCGGAGACCTCCAAGCGTCAGGGACACTGAGACCGGACAGGCTCCTAGAAAGACAAACAGGAACGTTACACTCCAGTCACAGCCAGAGCTGCATCTAATATCCCACATTACACTCCGGTCACAGCCAGAGCTGCATCTAATATCCCACATTACACTCCGGTCACAGCCAGAGCTGCATCTAATATCCCACATTACACTCCAGTCACAGCCAGAGCTGCATCTAATATCCCACATTACACTCCACTCACAGCCAGAGCTGCATCTAATATCTCACATTACACTCTGGTCACAGCCAGAGCTGCATCTAATATCCCACATTACACTCCGGTCACAGCCAGAGCTGCATCTAATATCCCACATTACACTGCAGTCACAGCCAGAGCTGCATCTAATATCCCACACTACACTCCGGTCACAGCCAGAGCTGCATCTAATATCCCACATTACACTGCAGTCACAGCCAGAGCTGCATCTAATATCCCACATTACACTCTGGTCACAGCCAGAGCTGCATCTAATATGCCACATTACACTCCGGTCACAGCCAGAGCTGCATCTAATATCCCACACACTCCAGTCACAGCCAGAGCTGCATCTAATATCCCACATTACACTCCACTCACAGCCAGAGTTGCATCTAATATGCCACATTACACTCCGGTCACAGTCAGAGCTGCATCTAATATCCCACATTACACTCCGGTCACCGCCAGAGCTGCATCTAATATCCCATATTACACTCCACTCACAGCCAGAGCTGCATCTAATATCCCACATTACACTCCGGTCAGAGCCAGAGCTGCAGCTAATATCCCACATTACACTCCAGTCACAGCCAGAGCTGCATCTAATATCCCACATTACACTCCAGTCACAGCCAGAGCTGCATCTAATATCCCACATTACACTCCACTCACAGCCAGAGCTGCATCTAATATCCCACATTACACTCCGGTCAGAGCCAGAGCTGCATCTAATACCCCACATTACACTCTGGTCATTGCCAGAGCTGCATCTAATACCCCACATTACACTCTAGTCACAGCCAGAGCTGCATCTAATATCCCACATTACACTCCACTCACAGCCAGATCTGCATCCAATATCCCACATTACACTCCACTCACATACAGAGCTGCATCCAATATCCCATATTACACTCCGGTCACAGCCAGAGCTGCATCTAATATCCCACATTACAGTCCACTCACAGCCAGAGCTGCATCTAGTATCCCACATTACACTCCAGTCACAGCCAGAGCTCCATCTAATATCCCACATTACACTCCAGTCACAGCCAGAGCTGCACCTAATATCCCACATTACACTGTGGTCACATACAGAGCTGCATCTAATATCCCACATTACACTCCGGTCACAGCCAGAGCTGCATCTTATATCCCACATTACACTCCGGTCACAGCCAGAGCTGCATCTAGTATCCCACATTACACTCTGTTCACAGCCAGAGCTGCATCTGCACAGTTGCAGTGCTCACAATAAATGAGTACACCCCAGCATATTCCTTTGGTTTCCTATAGGGCACCGCACTACACAATACTCCACCAATGTCGGCTGCTGAGGGCAAACAAGATTTGTTATTTTTCACCAAAAATTTCCTAAAAAAAAAAATCATTCAAGATAATGCTGCAAAAATAAGTACACCCCAATGAAAGCCTTGGAAGCAAAGATAACGTTTAGACTAAAAGATTCTAATGAACAAGAATGAACGGGGGGGTAAGGGAGGAAGCAGGAATCGCGGGTGACGGGCTTCCTCCGGCACGGGGTCCTCCGCGTCACCCCGTGGGACGTCGGTGCAGACTCCCTGACACTAGGCATAACGAGCGTTTCTGCACCATCTGTGCACTTTCCCACAAACTATTTCTGCGTTATGCACTTTATTGATTTTCTATGCAGTTGCGCACTGCCCGGCGCGCTCTACAATCCGTACAGGAGGATGATACGTAACTGAAGCTGGACACTCAGGAATTTTTCGAAGGACAATGTATTTTTTGCACCACTAGGTGGCAGCATAACGAGAGTATCCTGTATACAAGACTATATCATTCTTAATCAGACCATGTCAATAACTGGAGGTATTTATACAGTGCACGCGGCTTATCCTCCCATTACAGTGGATAATTGACGGCTAGAGGTAAATGTAGGCGACTTGAGGACGACTTTGCGAGAGGAGAATTGTGCCCTGAGTCTGTCTCGTGGACACCACGGGCTGGGTAGTCGCGGGCCGTCTTTAGTGTCTCGTTATGTTATAGAAAGAACTCTCTAGCTTTTATAGTTTCCTAAGTTTTTTTGTAGGACAGTTTAATTATTGGTTGGGAAACCAAATGATGGGAAGTTCAGGAGCGGGGACAGCGCTTCCTCTTCTCCTGGAGCAGTCTCTTCGGGGACCGCGGGTTCTCGTCCTTCCTGTACATCTTCCGGTGGCTGCTCTAAGTCTTCTTCTTCTCCTCCACATTCCCCGACAGCTGGGGGCAACATTTCAGGAGCGTCGGGGGCTTCTTCCCGTTGGACAGGATCTCTTGACTGACGAGGCCGAAGCATATTCCGGTGACCCCTCGAATAGTGGGATTCTCCTCTCCCTCGGGCTGAATTTCGTATACAGGGCCTTCAGAGTGGATTCGCCGTCTTATCTGACACAAATCTTTTTCCCACCGGTTCCCCAGTTTGTCCCGAGGGCGGTCGCCAATTTGGAGATCTGTCCCTCGAAGCGGAGTTCGTTCTGCATGCTCCAACTGCTGAAATCTGGTCTGCACCAGGCGATGGAAAGTCTGTAGGCGGTGTCGATGTTCTCGGACCCAGTCGGTCACCGTGGGTAGTCCTCCTCTGGGTCCAGCTCAGTGATCCCTTTCCCTGCATGACCAAACAGTAGGGTGTATGGGGTATATCCGGTGGTCCGGTGTACCCGATTATTGCACACCCACCAGTTCTGCCACGTGCTCAGGCCACCGGACCTTCCGGGCTTCTTCCAGAGTCCTCAGCATTTGAATTAATGTCCGGTTGAACCGTTCACCCCGAGGGTGGCGCGGTGCGAGATTTTTCAATTCGGTAAATCCGGTGTAGTTGTTCCATCACTTTCCCTAGGAAGCAGGCCCCCTGGATGGATACACTTCGGACACCCGTAGATCTGGATGAAATTTCTACAGATGGCAGGTGCGGCGGATTCCGCAGTCTGGTCATGACGTGGTCCACCATTACTAGACAGTGCTCGTACCCCTGATGAGCTGGCCTGATGGTCAGAGAGTCTATCACTAAGACTATGTGCACACGGTGCGGTTTCCGCAGCGGTGGACAGTACCATGTTAGCCTATGCAAAACAAAAACCATTGTGCAGGTGCTGCAGATTTTTCCGCGTGGTTTTGCAGCGGTTTACAATCCGCAGAATGTCAATTGTTTGTGCGGAATCCGCAGCGGTTTCACACCTTATCATTATCAGGTGTGAAACCACAGGGCAAAACCTGTGGATTTCACCAAATCCGCGCGGAAAAATCCGCAGATCAATCCGCAGCGTGTGCACGCAGCCTAATAGTTCCAGAGGGGCAGATGTCATGATAGTTTGGATGGGAGCGCTCTCTTCTGGTGGTTTTGTCAACTCCCAAGTTCTGCAGAGCCTACAAGCCTCTTCCACTACAGCCTCTAGTCTAGGATGATAAACAACCACTGAAAGGTCTTCTCCAGACCAAAAGGTGCTCCCTTCTCATGTGCTTTGGTGGCCACCTCGGGTAGCAGAGTCTCCGGAATTACCACCTGCCGGGTGACTCCTAACTCCTTTTGTAATTGGACTTTCCAGTATAACAACCCATTTTTCATTTGGAGACGTTCCCATTGCCGAAGAAGAATCCGTAGAGTCTCTGAACAGAGGAGTGTTTCTTTCTTCTAATAATAATAATAATTTACATTTCGGAGGGGACTTGTACAGACAATAGACATTACAGCATAACAATAATCACATAGATCATAACAGACACCAAGAGGAGTGAGGGCCCTGCTCGCAAGCTTACAGTCTGAGGAATGAAGGGAGACACGAAAGGTGGGTGGTAACAGTTGCCCTGATTGTATGGACCAGCCATAATGTTAAGTGTGTGACAGTACAGACACAGAGGGCTAATGGATGCATAAAGCATGTGGGTACATGATGCGGGGAACCTGGTTATGGTAAAACTTTTGTCTGTGCCACACAGGGATAGATTAGGTTAATGTGTTGAGGCGGTAGGCCAGTCTGAATAAATGTGCTTTCAGGACACGCTTAAAATTGTGGGGATTGGGGACTAATCGTATTGACCTGGGAAGCCCATTCCAAAGAATTGGCGCAGCACGTGTAAAGTCTTGGAGACGGGAGTGGGAGGTTCTGATTATTGAGGATGCTAACCTCAGGTCATCAGCAGAACGGAGGGTGCGGGTAGGATGGTATACTTGCGTTTGCTCCTGCTTAGCTTCCACCGTCCTGGCAGAGTCCCCGAACTTGGGGGTTTCCTCACCTTCCAATTCATCTCTACTTCATCCAGGTCTCGCATGTTTCATGCTGGATAAGGCGTCAGCATGGGTATTCTCAGCCCCTCTTATGTAAGCGATTTTATACTGAGACTTTGCCATTCTGGCTACCCATCTTTGCATTTTCCAAATGTGCCAGCGGATTGTTGTCGGTCCGCACTAATACTTCAGACCCAGACAAGTACTGTCATGTTGGACACTGTTCGCACCAGGGTGTCCGGCAGACAGCGGTAATACCCCATCCCACCACTTGGTTCTCAGCAGCGCTGGTTGGTCTTCTGATCCGGCTTGGATTGGGTTAACCAGGTTGTCATTCTGGCTGAGGGCTTTAAATTGTCCTGCGTGACTATGGGAGTCGCCGACTATAGCTCTTGCCTTGTACTAGCGATACCGGTCTGGAGTGGTGGTCTAAGGAGCATACGGTCTCTGGTGTAGTATATTCCGTTGTTGCCATTATTTCCTCCCTGTGTTGTATTTTTTGGTTGCCCTTGCACATTACTGTATTCCCCTGTGTGTACGCGGTGTGGTGCATTTCCGTGATCCCTGTCCATACTTATTTGTGGGGTCTGGTGTTTGGTCTCCTCACTGGGTGGAGGGTGGTGGGTTCAGCTTAGGGCTGGACAGGAGACAAGGACAGGGTGGAGGCCCAGGCAGGCACACCTTCAGTGTAAACCCTGGGTTGAGGGACAGACAGGGTTTCCCCTAGTCTGAGGGACACCGCAGGGGCCCCGGGGTTTTAGCCTATAGTTACCTAGGCTTCCCATGACATTATAGTCGGCCCAAGAATTAGCTACCATGGATCCTATAGTCTCCATAACCAAGCAGCTGGAGGCTCTGTCCATACAGGTCACTGAACTGAGGGGGGTGCTCCAGCAACAAGGCCTGTCAGTCCCTGCTGTGCAAACTGAGGCGGCAGTCAGGGCAGCTGAACCCAAGTTACCTCTCCCTGAACGATTTTCTGGTGATCGCTGTAAGTTCGTTGTATTTCGTGAATCCTGCAAATTGTATTTTCGCATGCGTCCACTCTCCTCAGGAAATGAGGCTCAGCGTGTGGGCTTGGTAGTTTCCTTGCTGGGTGGTGACCCACAAGCATGGGCGTTTTCACTACCTTCTGATTCACCTGCATTTGAGTCCATAGACTTTTTTTTTTCTGCTCTTGGTTTAATCTATGACGATCCTGACAGACTGGCGTTAGCAGAGTCTAACATACGCTCTATACTCCAGGGTGAGTGACTGGCGGAGGATTACTGTACTGAATTTCGTCGCTGGGCTGTGGACACTCAATGGAATGACCCTGCACTAAGGAGTCAATTTTTGCATGGGGTTTCTGGAAGAGTAAAACAAGCTCTGCTAATGTATGAGACTCCCGCCTCTCTGGAGGCTGCTATGGTGCTTGTAGTACGCATTGATTGCCGTTTTCGTCAGAGGTCGCAGGAGACATTGCCTGTGGGGGGGCAGTCTCTGGTGAGGTCGCCTCAGGTGAATCCGTGGAACCTATGCAGATCGCTGGTATATCACATACACATAATAACAAGCATAAATGTCTCCTACCCAGAAAGCAAGGGGTCTGTTTTTTTTGTGGCAAAAAAGGACATTTTATTAATGCTTGCCCCCTGGTACCTAAGGAAGACGTGCCGGTGGAAAACTGCTAGGCTCAGAGGGTTTGGAGGAGTCTAGTCTGAGCCTTTGCATATCCTCCGTGGTGGTCTCCCAGTGTATGCTCCCTGCCAAGGTAGTTATCGGGGGCCAAGAGCTGTTGATTACTGTATTTGTGATAGTGGTTCAGCCGCTAATCTCATTGATGAGAGATTCGCGCGGACAGCGCGATTGAAGGTGGAGAAGCTGCCTAATCCTATCCGGGTGGTTACCATCAATGCCTCCCCTCTCTCACAAGGGGAGACTAAAGAGTTTGTGGCTGATGTAAAACTCCACATTGGGGTCCTACACTCTGAGCGGGTAACATGTAAGGTGCTCAGTAACTTACCTGCTCAGGTAGTTCTGAGGTTTCCATGGTTGTCTACGCACAATCCGGTGATTGATTGGAAAACCCAGGATATAATCCAGTGGAGCAGATATTGCCAGAAGAGTTGTCTGGCCACGTGTATCTCCGCTGTGACTCCCAGCATCCCGGAACCACTGCTGGACTTTGCTGATGTATTTTCTGAAAGAGGTTGTTCAGAGCTGCCACCGCACCGACCCTATGACTGTGCTATTAGGTTAAAACCGGGAGCTAAGTTACCGAAAGCCAGGATGTTTAATATCTCAGGTCCTGAGAGGCAAGCTCTCAAAGAATACATTGCAGAACGTCTAAGCAAAGGGCACATCAGGCCTTCATCATCTCCATTGGCGGCGGGGTTCTCCTTTGTCAAGAAGAAAGATGGCGGATTACGCCCGTGTCTGGATTTCAGGGAACTCAACCAGATTACGGTTCGTGACCCCTACCCGATGCCACTGATACCCGATTTGTTCAACCAGGTGTCTGGTGCCAAATGGTTTTCCAAGCCTGACCTCAGGGGGGCGTACAATCTCATAAGAGTCCGTCAAGGGGATGAATGGAAGACGGCATTTAATACCCCTGAGGGTCATTTTGAGAATTTGGTGATGCCATTTGGGTTGACGAGCGCGCCAGCAGTATTTCAACATTTCATAAATGATGTCTTTTCTCATCTCTTGGGGAAATTTGTTATTATATACCTTGATGACAGTCTTATTTACTCACGCGACCGTGATGCACACATAGAGCATGTTAGGCAGGTGTTGCAGTTGCTCAGGGAGAACAAGCTCTATGCCAAGCTTGAGAAATGTGTATTTGTCGTCCAAGAATTACCTTTTTTGGGTTATGTAATTTCCGCCTCAGGGTTTAAAATGGACACCGCTAAAGTGCAAGCGGTGCTGCAGTGGGATCGGCCTGATAATCTCAAGGCGCTTCAGCGATTCCTGGGCTTTTCCAACTATTATAGGAAATTTATTAAGAATTTTTCTATGATTGCTAAACCGCTCACCGACATGACTAAAAAAGGTACCAATTTTTCTGACTGCTTCGAGGCGGCGGTTCGCGCGTTTGAATTCCTCAAAAACAGTTTTGCTTCAGCTCCCATCCTGGTTCAGCCTGATGTCTCCCTACCATTTACCGTGGAGGTGGATGCATCTGAGGTGGGAGTGGGGGCTGTACTGTCTCAGGGTCCATCCTTGGGCGAATTGCATCCGTGTGCCTACTTCTCCAAGAAGCTGTCGCCGGCCGAGTGTAGTTACGATATTGGTAACAGGGAATTGTTGGCCATCAAGTTGGCATTTGAGGAATGCCGACACTTCTTGGAGGGGGCTGTCCATCAGATTACTGTTACCACAGACCATAAAAATCTGCTTTATTTAGAGTCTGCTAAACGCCTGTCCCCCAGACAGGCTCGCTGGGCGTTATTCTTCACCCGGTTCAATTTTTTTGTGACATACCGACCAGGTTCTAAGAATACTAAGGCGGACGCCTTGTCCAGATATTTTCCGGGTGGAGAGCCACGTGAGGATCCGGTGCCTATCCTCCAAAAGGGAGTTGTGGTCTCGGCTCTCACGACAGAAGTTGAGGCAGAGATTGCGGAGGCTGAGGAGGAGGTACCGCCGGATCTGCCTCCTAATAAATCGTTTGTGCCACTACACCTACGCTTAAAGGTGTTAGGGGAACATCACGATAGTGTCCTGGCGGGCCACCCAGGGGTTAAGGGCACTTTTGGTGGCCCAAAATCCGGCAGGACGTGGCCTCATATGTGTCAGCCTGTACCACGTGCGCACGGGCCAAGACACCACGCTCCCGTCCTGCTGGCATGTTGCATCCTCTCCTTGTGCCCAGTAAGCCATGGACTGAGATTTCCATGGATTTCCTTACGGATTTGCCCTCCTCGGCTGGGAACACGGTCATTCTGGTAATAGTTGATCGGTTCTCTAAAATGTCGCATTTCGTTGCTTTGCCATCTTTGCCCAATGCGAAGACCCTTGCTCAGGTATTTATTCGCGAGGTGGTCAGACTTCATGGTGTCCCGTCTGACATTGTATCTGATAGAGGTACACAATTTGTGGCAAAATTTTGGAGAGCTTTTTGTTCGCGCCTAGGGAATAAATTGTCTCATTCATCGGCTTTCCATCCTCAGTCGAATGGGCAGACTGAGCGTATGAACCAAAACCTGGAGCAATACTTACGCTGTTTTGTGTTTGACAATCAGGAAGAGTGGTCGGCGTTTCTTCCTCTGGCTGAATTCGCGATAAACAATCATTGTCAGGAATCATCTGGGGAATCTCCTTTCTTTTGTGTCTATGGTCAACATCCCCAATTCTGTACCTTGCGCCATGGGTGCTCTGCGGGCGTCCCTGAGGAGGACCAGTTGGGAGCACAATTGTCATCCGTTTGGAGGAGAGTAAAGCAGCGCTTGCTGAATGTAGGTTCTAGGTACAAACGTGTGGCTGACGGTAGACGTGTGCCAGGTCCGGACCTGTGTGTGGGTGATTGGGTGTGACTGTCTACAAGGAACATCAAACTCAAAATACCATCGCTTAAGTTGGGTCCCAGGTTCATTGGTCCGTTTAGGATCTCCGCAATTATCAACCCTGTGGCATTTCGTTTGGAGTTACCTGCCGTATACAAGATACATAATGTGTTTCACAAGGCGTTACTTAAGAAAGTCGTGGGTGCTGTTGAGGTTTCTCCCGTGCCACCACCTCCCGTCTTGGTGGATGGCACGTTGGAGTTTGAGGTGTCCAAGGTGGTTGACTCTCGGGTAGTGCGTCGCACTCTACAGTACCTGGTCCACTGGCGTGGCTATGGTCCTGAGGAGAGCACTTGGGTGCCGGCTTCGGACATACATGCGGACCGACTGATTACAGGGTTTCATCGCCGGGTCCTCGACATTGTGAGGTTCCTGGGGTCCCTCGTAGAAGGCAGGGTACTGTCATGTTGGACACTGTTCGCACCAGGGTGTCCGGCAGACAGCGGTAATACCCCATCCCACCACTTGGTTCTCAGCGGCGCTGGTTGGTCTTCTGATCCAGCTTGGATTGGGTTAACCAGGTTGTCATTCTGGCTGAGGGCTTAGCCACGCCCTCTGTCTTTAAATTGTCCTGCGTGACTATGGGCGTCGCCGACTATAGCTCTTGCCTTGTGCTAGCGATACCGGTCTGGAGTGGTGGTCTAAGGAGCATACGGTTTCTGGTGTAGTATATTCCGTTGTTGCCATTTTGCCTCCCTGTGTTGTATTTTTTGGTTGCCCTTGCACATTATTGTATTCCCCTGTGTGTACGCGGTGTGGTGCGTTCCCTTTATCCCTGTCCATACTTATTTGTGGGGTCTGGTGTTTGGTCTCCTCACTGGGTGGAGGGTGGTGGGTTCCGCTTAGGGCTGGACAGGAGACAAGGACAGGGTGGAGGCCCAGGCAGGCACACCTTCAGTGTAAACCCTGGGTTGAGGGACAGACAGGGTCTCCCCTAGTCTGAGGGACTCCGCAGGGGCCCCGGGGTTTCAGCCTAAAGTTACCTAGGCTTCCCATGACAAGTAATCCGCGAACCTCTCTGTCATAGCCCACACCAACGCCGGCAGCTCTAACTTAAAGGAACTATAGTTGTCCGGATTTCGTTCGGAATCGTGAATTGACTGACGCGCATATGTGATCACCTTCTCTCTCCTGTCCTGTATCTGTGACAACACGCCCCAAGTCCATGCAAACTTCTGTCAGTGTGGAGGATGAACGGTGGCAAAATATCTCCGTAAGCCAATACTGGGGCTTCCATTAGTGTCTTCTTTAGATCTTGAAAGGCCTTTTCCTGACATTCTCCCCAACAGCCTGTTTTTTTGGGGGCCTGAGGGCACTCCCTTTAAAAGTTCGAGCAGTGGATTCTCTATGTGAGCAAAATTCTTCATGAAATGCCGGTAGTACCCTGTCAGTCCCAAGAAGGCCCGGACATCTTTCACTGTTTCCAGCGTGGGCCAGTCCTGCACCACAGCAATTTTTTCCCGAGACGGCTTTACTCCTTCAGCAGAGACAACATGACCCAGGTACTCAATTTGGGTTTCACTTTTAGCCCGTGTCTCTGAAGGCGGATTAACACCTGTTCCAGTCTGAGTTGATGGTCCTCGAAGGAAGCGGCATAGAGGATAATGTTGTCCAGATAGATAAGCGTGGCCTCGAAATTTAAATCACCTAAGCACCTTTCCATCAACTGTTGAAATGCCCCGGAGTAGTGGCCCACCCGAATGGCAACCGGTTGAATTCATACAGACCCATTGGGAGTATAAAGGCTGTCTTGGGCCGATCCTGTTCCGACATTGACACTTGCCAGTATCCACTGGCCAGGTCTAAAGTTGAAAAGAATTTGGCTTTCCCCAACGCCGACAAGGATTCTTCAATTCTGAGTAGCGGGTACACATCTTTTACGGTACAGGCATTTAGCTTACGATAATCCACAAAAAATGTAGTGTGCCATCCTTTCTTCACTAGCACTATAGGGGCAGCCCACAAACTCTGACTTTCCCTGATGACGCCCTTCTGCAGCATCTGGCTAAGCATACTTTTCACCTCTTGATGGTTGTGGAGGAATTTGTCTGTATCGTTCTCTTATGGGCATGGCATTCCCTGTTGGTATCTCATGTGTGATGGCGGTGGTGCAGCTAAAATCATCCTCATGACATGTGAAGAAGTCCCAATATCATCTTAATATAGACTCCACTTGCTGGACCTGTGAGGAAGCAAGGTCAAATAGCTCAGCCCGCATCTCTTGCAGTATCTGTTGCCCTTCCTGTATATGCTGAGGCTCTGGTGCCAGTGAGGAGTCCACCGCCACTGTCCAAGGGTCTCCCTGCATTACCGTCAGTTGCACATCCTGAGGTGGTATCACTTCTTCGGGTATACCCCTAATCCGGGCTACTTCACTCCTAGTGGAAATCGTAATATTGTGCTCTCCTGAGTTGACACAGCGCACTAGGACCATTGCATCACGAACTATGGCTAGCGAATGGGCCACCAGAAGCCCGGGAGGTAGTTGTTCTGGAATAGAAGGCTCAATTTGGATCTCTACCCCTTCAAGCAGTATGCGCGCCTGGACAGGCAGGTGTAGAATGGTCTGCCCCGGTCAAAGAACTAGTTTGGTTGAAGCTGGAACAATCACTTTTCCTAATGTTCCCCCATCATTGGAGGACACCTGAGCCTGAGGTACACGGATTAACTGCTGGAACACTCATCTCTTCTCCACTGCTTCAGGATTCCATCAGAAGGCTCACTGATGAGAAGACCCCCGAACTCCTTAAGAACATTCATTCCCAGGGTGACGGCATGTCCGCTATTCACTTCTCCATGGGTCAACACCACACCCTTTCATCCCGGGTCCTTGCCACAAATGGTTATTTGCATCCACACCACTCCTGTGACCAGAATGGGCAGGTGATTAGCAGCTGTCAGCTTTATTACTGGGCCCCACTCAAGCCGCTGGGCTTCAGGAAAATATCGAAGAGGCTTCAGGCATATTAGTCACCTGCGAGCCCGTATCCACCAGATTCGGGGTACCCCCAGACTTCTTAATCTCAGCCAACCCCCCTCTAATATCTTGAAGTTCTTTCCTCAATTCTTCCACCCATTGAGGTTCGGTGATTTTGTTTATAGATACCTCTCCGCTCTGGACCTTCCCTACCAAAACTGTCACCCTCTGCTCTTATTCCCGTGCGCGGGCATCGTTTCCCACCTCAGAAAAAGTCAAGCTCTGATTTACCCCCGTAGGGCCTGTTTGATCAGCACGACTCGAAGCCCGTCACCAACTGATCCTGCAGCATTACGTCAGTAGGGCCTATGCCGTCTATTCTAACGATGGCAGTGTGCAACTCTTGAAGAGCATTCATATACTGAGTCACAGTCTCCCCCTCCCTCTGCATACGACTAAACATACGCATCCACAGTTCCCCTACATCTGTGGGGTCCCCATGGGTCTCCTCTAAAATTTGCAGCACCTATTAAAGGTGTCCCATTCTCTGAGGGGTCGTAGCATAACTGAGTCTCTAGCTTCTCCATCTATCGCCATTATAGCCACCTCAGCTTCTAGTGCAGGGGTCATGGGATGCATTCTTATCATCCCCCTTATGCGTTCAGTCCCGCTCCATAACATGGTATTATTCCCCATGAACTTAGGAAGGTTGTTCAGCATTGCCCACAGGGAATACTGGACCTAGGGCCTCCCCCAACTGCTTGATCTGCCTCCATGCTGTTAGACTGCATCCTGCCGACTACGCCACGTGTAGGGTTATGCAGGAATGCGGGATGCAGTGATGAGCAGGAGGCAGAGCAAGAGTTAACAAGGGTTTATTACAGGGTATACTTCTCGCAGGGAGAGGATCAGGGGAAAATGGGGATTGAGGTCCTGGAAGAGAATAAATGTTCAACAAAAGGGTCTGATGTTCCCAGAAGATGGAGGCTTGGAGATCCCGCAGGGGCGCCGTAGGTGACGCGTGAGGTCTCTGGCTTGATCCTGGAGGAACGTGAGGCACTGTCTCCTGACAGCCGCGATGTATCCTGGCTTTCCTAGGCATAGCGCTGAAGTCCCGGAAGGAGGTCTCTGTAGCGGAGGCATCTGCAGCGCCGCTGTGGGAGGCACGAGCACAGTGGCGAGGACCGGGGAAGTACTGGACAGTTCGGTGTGATTTCCCTGGTGATGCAGGCAGCAAGCACCGCCTGAAGTCAGCGGAACGGTATGGGATGCCTCCTCTGTGTGAGAGGTGAGCAGGTCTACAGCCTCCTACGCTCACCGTACGTCGGGTAAACGTAGGCCGTGCGGTCTGGTCTGATGTCGTAGTGCTGCAGAGAGTGAGTCAATCTTCACCTGAGGCGCACTCTGCCTTCCTGCCAAAGACCCTGTTTTCGCGCAACCCGTCCTTTTTATTCCCAACCCGCCCCCTTCAGTCAGGTGCACAGGCCTGTCCAGGTCAGAAAGTGTTCCCCCTGGTAAGAATGGTGACAGTCCCAATAGTTCCGACCCTGACACGAGAGGTACCCGCAGCCCGGTCCATCTCCCTGCATACTCACTTACACTGCGCACTGTATATATAATGTACTGATAATACAGGGGTGTACTCACTTATACTGAGCACTGTGTATATAATGTACTGATAATACAGGGGTGTACTCACTTATACTGAGCTCTATATATATAATGTACTGATAATACAGGGGTGTACTCACTTATACTGAGCACTGTGTATATAATGTACTGATAATACAGGGGTGTACTCACTTATACTGAGCTCTGTATATATAATGTACTGATAATACAGGGGCATACTCACTTACACTGCGCACTGTATATATAATGTACTGATAATACAGGGGTGTACTCACTTATACTGAGCACTGTGTATATAATGTACTGATAATACAGGGGTGTACTCACTTATACTGAGCTCTGTATATATAATGTACTGATAATACAGGGGTGTACTCACTTCTGCTGAGCACTGTATATGTAATGTACTGATAATACAGGGGTGTACTCACTTATACTGAACACTGTGTATATAATGTACTGATTATACAGGGGTGTACTCACTTATACTGAGCACTGTATATGTAATGTACTGATTATACAGGGGTGTACTCACTTATACTGAGCACTGTGTATATAATGTACTGATTATACAGGGTTGTACTCACTTATACTGAACACTGTATATGTAATGTACTGATTATACAGGGTTGTACTCACTTATACTGAACACTGTATATGTAATGTACTGATTATACAGGGGTGTACTCACTTATACTGAGCTCTGTATATATAATGTACTGATAATACAGGGGTGTACTCACTTATACTGAGCTCTGTATATATAATGTACTGATTATACAGGGGTGTACTCACTTATACTGAACACTGTGTATATAATGTACTGATAATACAGGGGTGTACTCACTTATACTGAACACTGTGTATATAATGTACTGATAATACAGGGTTGTACTCACTTATACTGAGCTCTGTATATATAATGTACTGATAATACAGGGGTGTACTCACTTATACTGAGCACTGTATATATAATGTACTGATAATACAGGGGTGTACTCACTTATACTGAACACTGTGTATATAATGTACTGATAATACAGGGGTGTACTCACTTATACTGAGCTCTGTATATATAATGTACTGATAATACAGGGGTGTACTCACTTCTGCTGAGCACTGTATATGTAATGTACTGATAATACAGGGGTGTACTCACTTATACTGAACACTGTGTATATAATGTACTGATTATACAGGGGTGTACTCACTTATACTGAGCACTGTATATGTAATGTACTGATTATACAGGGGTGTACTCACTTATACTGAGCACTGTGTATATAATGTACTGATAATACAGGGTTGTACTCACTTATACTGAACACTGTATATGTAATGTACTGATAATACAGGGGTGTACTCACTTATACTGAACACTGTGTATATAATGTACTGATAATACAGGGGTGTACTCACTTATACTGAACACTGTGTATATAATGTACTGATAATACAGGGTTGTACTCACTTATACTGAGCTCTGTATATATAATGTACTGATAATACAGGGGTGTACTCACTTATACTGAGCACTGTATATATAATGTACTGATAATACAGGGGTGTACTCACTTATACTGAACACTGTGTATATAATGTACTGATAATACAGGGGTGTACTCACTTATACTGAGCTCTGTATATATAATGTACTGATAATACAGGGGTGTACTCACTTATACTGAACACTGTGTATATAATGTACTGATAATACAGGGGTGTACTCACTTATACTGAACACTGTGTATATAATGTACTGATAATACAGGGGTGTACTCACTTATACTGAACACTGTGTATATAATGTACTGATAATACAGGGGTGTACTCACTTATACTGAACACTGTGTATATAATGTACTGATAATACAGGGTTGTACTCACTTATACTGAGCTCTGTATATATAATGTACTGATAATACAGGGGTGTACTCACTTATACTGAGCACTGTATATATAATGTACTGATAATACAGGGGTGTACTCACTTATACTGAACACTGTGTATATAATGTACTGATAATACAGGGGTGTACTCACTTATACTGAGCTCTGTATATATAATGTACTGATAATACAGGGGTGTACTCACTTATACTGAGCACTGTGTATATAATGTACTGATAATACAGGGTTGTACTCACTTATACTGAACACTGTGTATATAATTTACTGATAATACAGGGGTGTACTCACTTATACTGAACACTGTGTATATAATGTACTGATTATACAGGGGTGTACTCACTTATACTGAACACTGTGTATATAATGTACTGATTATACAGGGGTGTACTCACTTATACTGAACACTGTGTATATAATGTACTGATAATACAGGGGTGTACTCACTTATACTGAACACTGTGTATATAATGTACTGATTATACAGGGGTGTACTCACTTATACTGAGCTCTGTATATATAATGTACTGATAATACAGGGGTGTACTCACTTATACTGAACACTGTGTATATAATGTACTGATAATACAGGGGTGTACTCACTTATACTGAACACTGTGTATATAATGTACTGATTATACAGGGGTGTACTCACTTATACTGAGCTCTGTATATATAATGTACTGATAATACAGGGGTGTACTCACTTATACTGAACACTGTGTATATAATTTACTGATAATACAGGGGTGTACTCACTTATACTGAGCTCTGTATATATAATGTACTGATAATACAGGGGTGTACTCACTTATACTGAACACTGTGTATATAATGTACTGATAATACAGGGGTGTACTCACTTATACTGAGCTCTGTATATATACTGTACTGATAATACAGGGGTGTACTCACTTATACTGAACACTGTGTATATAATGTACTGATAATACAGGGGTGTACTCACTTATACTGAGCTCTGTATATATAATGTACTGATAATACAGGGGTGTACTCACTTATACTGAGCACTGTGTATATAATGTACTGATAATACAGGGTTGTACTCACTTATACTGAGCTCTGTATATATAATGTACTGATAATACAGGGGTGTACTCACTTATTCTGAGCACTGTATATGTAATGTACTGATTATACAGGGGTGTACTCACTTATACTGAACACTGTGTATATAATGTACTGATAATACAGGGTTGTACTCACTTATACTGAGCTCTGTATATATAATGTACTGATAATACAGGGGTGTACTCACTTATACTGAACACTGTGTATATAATGTACTGATAATACAGGGTTGTACTCACTTATACTGAGCACTGTATATATAATGTACTGATAATACAGGGGTGTACTCACTTATACTGAACACTGTGTATATAATGTACTGATAATACAGGGGTGTACTCACTTATACTGAGCTCTGTATATATAATGTACTGATAATACAGGGGTGTACTCACTTATACTGAGCTCTGTATATATAATGTACTGATAATACAGGGGTGTACTCACTTATACTGAACACTGTATATGTAATGTACTGATAATACAGGGGTGTACTCACTTATACTGAGCTCTGTATATATAATGTACTGATAATACAGGGGTGTACTCACTTATACTGAACACTGTGTATATAATGTACTGATAATACAGGGGTGTACTCACTTATACTGAGCTCTGTATATATAATGTACTGATAATACAGGGGTGTACTCACTTATACTGAGCTCTGTATATATAATGTACTGATAATACAGGGGTGTACTCACTTATACTGAACACTGTGTATATAATGTACTGATAATACAGGGGTGTACTCACTTATACTGAACACTGTGTATATAATGTACTGATAATACAGGGGTGTACTCACTTATACTGAGCTCTGTATATATAATGTACTGATAATACAGGGGTGTACTCACTTATACTGAACACTGTGTATATAATGTACTGATAATACAGGGGTGTACTCACTTATACTGAGCACTGTATATGTAATGTACTGATAATACAGGGGTGTACTCACTTATACTGAGCACTGTATATGTAATGTACTGATAATACAGGGGTGTACTCACTTATACTGAGCACTGTATATGTAATGTACTGATAATACAGGGTTGTACTCACTTATACTGAACACTGTGTATATAATGTACTGATAATACAGGGGTGTACTCACTTATACTGAGCACTGTATATGTAATGTACTGATAATACAGGGGTGTACTCACTTATACTGAGCACTGTATATGTAATGTACTGATAATACAGGGGTGTACTCACTTATACTGAGCACTGTATATGTAATGTACTGATAATACAGGGGTGTACTCACTTATACTGAGCACTGTATATGTAATGTACTGATAATACAGGGGTGTACTCACTTATACTGAGCACTGTATATGTAATGTACTGATAATACAGGGGTGTACTCACTTAGACTGAGCACTGTATATACTGTATACTGTACTGATAATACAGGGTTGTACTCACTTAGACTGAGCACTGTATATATACTGTACTGATAATACAGGGGTGTACTCACTTAGACAGAGCACTGTATATATACTGTACTGATAATACAGGGGTGTACTCACTTATACTGAGCACTGTGTATATAATGTACTGATAATACAGGGGTGTACTCACTTATACTGAGCTCTGTATATATAATGTACTGATAATACAGGGGGTGTACTCACTTCTGCTGAGCACTGTATATCTAATGTACTGATTATACAGGGGTGTACTCACTTCTGCTGAGCACTGTATATGTAATGTACTGATAATACAGGGGTGTACTCACTTATACTGAGCACTGTATATATAATGTACTGATAATACAGGGTTGTACTCACTTCTGCTGAGCTCTGTATATATACTGTACTGATAATACAGGGGTGTACTCACTTATACTGAACACTGTATATCTAATGTACTGATTATACAGGGGTGTACTCACTTATACTGAGCTCTGTATATATAATGTACTGATAATACAGGGGTGTACTCACTTATACTGAACACTGTATATCTAATGTACTGATTATACAGGGGTGTACTCACTTATACTGAGCTCTGTATATATAATGTACTGATAATACAGGGGGTGTACTCACTTCTGCTGAGCACTGTATATCTAATGTACTGATTATACAGGGATGTACTCACTTCTGCTGAGCACTGTATATGTAATGTACTGATAATACAGGGGTGTACTCACTTATACTGAGCACTGTATATATAATGTACTGATAATACAGGGTTGTACTCACTTCTGCTGAGCACTGTATATCTAATGTACTGATAATACAGGGGTGTACTCACTTATACTGAGCTCTGTATATATAATGTACTGATAATACAGGGGGTGTACTCACTTCTGCTGAGCACTGTATATCTAATGTACTGATTATACAGGGGTGTACTCACTTCTGCTGAGCACTGTATATGTAATGTACTGATAATACAGGGGTGTACTCACTTATACTGAGCACTGTATATATAATGTACTGATAATACAGGGGGTGTACTCACTTCTGCTGAGCACTGTATATCTAATGTACTGATTATACAGGGGTGTACTCACTTCTGCTGAGCTCTGTATATATAATGTACTGATAATACAGGGGTGTACTCACTTATACTGAGCACTGTGTATATAATGTACTGATAATACAGGGTTGTACTCACTTATACTGAACACTGTGTATATAATGTACTGATTATACAGGGGTGTACTCACTTATACTGAGCTCTGTATATATAATGTACTGATTATACAGGGGTGTACTCACTTCTGCTGAGCACTGTATATGTAATGTACTGATAATACAGGGGTGTACTCACTTATACTGAGCACTGTATATATAATGTACTGATAATACAGGGGTGTACTCACTTATACTGAGCACTGTATATATAATGTACTGATAATACAGGGGGTGTACTCACTTATACTGAACACTGTGTATATAATGTACTGATTATACAGGGGTGTACTCACTTATACTGAGCACTGTGTATATAATGTACTGATAATACAGGGGTGTACTCACTTATACTGAGCTCTGTATATATAATGTACTGATAATACAGGGGTGTACTCACTTATACTGAGCACTGTGTATATAATGTACTGATAATACAGGGGTGTACTCACTTATACTGAGCTCTGTATATATAATGTACTGATTATACAGGGGTGTACTCACTTATACTGAACACTGTGTATATAATGTACTGATTATACAGGGGTGTACTCACTTATACTGAGCACTGTGTATATAATGTACTGATAATACAGGGGTGTACTCACTTATACTGAGCTCTGTATATATAATGTACTGATAATACAGGGGGTGTACTCACTTCTGCTGAGCACTGTATATATACTGTACTGATAATACAGGGGTGCACTCACTTATACTGAACACTGTGTATATAATGTACTGATAATACAGGGGTGTACTCACTTATACTGAGCACTGTGTATATAATGTACTGATAATACAGGGGTGTACTCACTTATTCTGAGCACTGTGTATATACTGTACTGATTATACAGGGGTGTACTCACTTATTCTGAGCACTGTGTATATACTGTACTGATGATACAGGGGTGTATTCGCTCATACTGTGCACTGTATATATACTGTACTGATTATACAGGGGTGTACTCACTTAGACTGAGCACTGTGTATATATACTGTACGGATTATACAGGGGTGTACTCACTTAGACTGAGCACTGTGTATATAATGTACTGATAATACAGGGGTGTACTCACTTATACTGAGCACTGTGTATATAATGTACTGATAATACAGGGGTGTACTCACTTCTGCTGAGCACTGTATATGTAATGTACTGATAATACAGGGTTGTACTCACTTATACTGAGCTCTGTATATATAATGTACTGATAATACAGGGGGTGTACTCACTTCTGCTGAGCACTGTATATCTAATGTACTGATTATACAGGGGTGTACTCACTTCTGCTGAGCACTGTATATGTAATGTACTGATAATACAGGGGTGTACTCACTTATACTGAGCACTGTATATATAATGTACTGATAATACAGGGGGTGTACTCACTTCTGCTGAGCACTGTATATCTAATGTACTGATTATACAGGGGTGTACTCACTTCTGCTGAGCTCTGTATATATAATGTACTGATAATACAGGGGTGTACTCACTTATACTGAGCACTGTGTATATAATGTACTGATAATACAGGGTTGTACTCACTTATACTGAACACTGTGTATATAATGTACTGATTATACAGGGGTGTACTCACTTATACTGAGCTCTGTATATATAATGTACTGATTATACAGGGGTGTACTCACTTCTGCTGAGCACTGTATATGTAATGTACTGATAATACAGGGGTGTACTCACTTATACTGAGCACTGTATATATAATGTACTGATAATACAGGGGTGTACTCACTTATACTGAGCACTGTATATATAATGTACTGATAATACAGGGGGTGTACTCACTTATACTGAACACTGTGTATATAATGTACTGATTATACAGGGGTGTACTCACTTATACTGAGCACTGTGTATATAATGTACTGATAATACAGGGGTGTACTCACTTATACTGAGCTCTGTATATATAATGTACTGATAATACAGGGGTGTACTCACTTATACTGAGCACTGTGTATATAATGTACTGATAATACAGGGGTGTACTCACTTATACTGAGCTCTGTATATATAATGTACTGATTATACAGGGGTGTACTCACTTATACTGAACACTGTGTATATAATGTACTGATTATACAGGGGTGTACTCACTTATACTGAGCACTGTGTATATAATGTACTGATAATACAGGGGTGTACTCACTTATACTGAGCTCTGTATATATAATGTACTGATAATACAGGGGGTGTACTCACTTCTGCTGAGCACTGTATATATACTGTACTGATAATACAGGGGTGCACTCACTTATACTGAACACTGTGTATATAATGTACTGATAATACAGGGGTGTACTCACTTATACTGAGCACTGTGTATATAATGTACTGATAATACAGGGGTGTACTCACTTATTCTGAGCACTGTGTATATACTGTACTGATTATACAGGGGTGTACTCACTTATTCTGAGCACTGTGTATATACTGTACTGATGATACAGGGGTGTATTCGCTCATACTGTGCACTGTATATATACTGTACTGATTATACAGGGGTGTACTCACTTAGACTGAGCACTGTGTATATATACTGTACGGATTATACAGGGGTGTACTCACTTAGACTGAGCACTGTGTATATAATGTACTGATAATACAGGGGTGTACTCACTTATACTGAGCACTGTGTATATAATGTACTGATAATACAGGGGTGTACTCACTTCTGCTGAGCACTGTATATGTAATGTACTGATAATACAGGGTTGTACTCACTTATACTGAGCACTGTATATGTAATGTACTGATTATACAGGGGTGTACTCACTTCTGCTGAGCACTGTATATGTAATGTACTGATAATACAGGGGTGTACTCACTTATTCTGAACACTGTGTATATAATGTACTGATAATACAGGGGTGTACTCACTTGGACTGAGCACTGTATATATACTGTACTGATAATACAGGGGTGTACTCACTTAGACTGAGCACTGTGCATATAATGTACTGATTATACAGGGGTGTACTCACTTCTGTTGAGCACTGTATATGTAATGTTCTGATGATACAGAGGTGTACTCACTTATACTGAGCACTGTATATATACTGTACTGATAATACAGGGGTGTACTCACTTATACTGAGCACTGTATATATACTGTACTGATAATACAGGGGTGTACTCACTTATACTGAGCACTGTATATATACTGTACTGATAATACAGGGGTGTACTCACTTATACTGAGCACTGTATATATACTGTACTGATTATACAGGGGTGTACTCACATATACTGAGCACTGTGTATATAATGTACTGATAATACAGGGGTGTACTCACTTATACTGAGCACTGTATATATACTGTACTGATAATACAGGGGTGTACTCACTTATACTGAGCACTGTATATATACTGTACTGATTATACAGGGGTGTACTCACATATACTGAGCACTGTGTATATAATGTACTGATAATACAGGGGTGTACTCACTTATACTGAGCACTGTATATATACTGTACTGATAATACAGGGGTGTACTCACTTATACTGAGCACTGTATATATACTGTACTGATTATACAGGGGTGTACTCACATATACTGAGCACTGTGTATATAATGTACTGATAATACAGGGGTGTACTCACTTATACTGAGCACTGTATATATACTGTACTGATAATACAGGGGTGTACTCACTTATACTGAGCACTGTATATATAATGTACTGATTATACAGGGGTGTACTCACTTATACTGAGCACTGTATATATAATGTACTGATAATACAGGGGTGTACTCACTTATACTGAGCACTGTATATATACTGTACTGATAATACAGGGGTGTACTCACTTATACTGAGCACTGTATATATACCGTACTGATAATACAGGGGTGTACTCACTTATTCTGAGCACTGTATATATACTGTACTGATAATACAGGGGTGTACTCACTTATACTGAGCACTGTATATATACTGTACTGATAATACAGGGGTGTACTCACTTATACTGAGCACTGTATATATACTGTACTGATAATACAGGGGTGTACTCACTTATACTGAGCACTGTATATATACTGTACTGATTATACAGGGGTGTACTCACCTATTCTGAGCACTGTGTATATAATGTACTGATTATACAGGGGTGTACTCACTTATTCTGAGCACTGTGTATATACTGTACTGATTATACAGGGGTGTACTCACTTATTCTGAGCACTGTGTATATACTGTACTGATCATACAGGGGTGTACTCACTTATACTGAGCACTGTATATATACTGTACTGATTATACAGGGGTGTACTCACTTATTCTGAGCACTGTGTATATAATGTACTGATCATACAGGGGTGTACTCACTCATTCTGAGCACTGTGTATATACTGTACTGATAATACAGGGGTGTACTCACTTATACTGAGCACTGTATATATACTGTACTGATAATACAGGGGTGTACTCACTTATACTGAGCACTGTGTATATACTGTACTGATTATACAGGGGTGTACTCACTTATTCTGAGCACTGTGTATATACTGTACTGATAATACAGGGGTGTATTCTCTCATACTGTGCACTGTATATATACTGTACTGATTATACAGGGGGTGTACTCACTTATTCTGAGCAATGTGTATGTAATGTACTGATAATACAGGGGTGTACTCACTTATTCTGAGCACTGTGTATATACTGTACTGATAATACAGGGGTGTATTCTCTCATACTGTGCACTGTATATATACTGTACTGATTATACACGGGTGTACTCACTTATTCTGAGCACTGTGTATATGATGTACTGGTAATACAGGGGTGTACTCACTTATTCTGAGCACTGTGTATATAATGTACTGATAATACAAGGGTGTACTCACTTATTCTGAGCACTGTTTATATAATGTACTGATAATACAGGGGCGTACTCACTTATACTGAGCACTGTGTATATACTGTACTGATTATACAGGGGTGTACTCACTTATTCTGAGCACTGTGTATATAATGTGCTGATAATACAGGGGTGTACTCACTTATACTGAGCACTGTATATATACTGTACTGATAATACAGGGGTGTACTCACTTATTCTGAGCACTGTGTATATAATGTACTGATAATACAGGGGTGTACTCACTTATACTGAGCACTGTGTATATACTGTACTGATTATACAGGGGTGTACTCACTTATTCTGAGCACTGTGTATATAATGTGCTGATAATACAGGGGTGTACTCACTTATTCTGAGCACTGTGTATATAATGTACTGGTAATACAGGGGTGTACTCACTTATTCTGAGCACTGTGTATATAATGTACTGATAATACAGGGGTGTACTCACTTATTCTGAGCACTGTGTATATAATGTACTGGTAATACAGGGGTGTACTCACTTATTCTGAGCACTGTGTATATAATGTACTGATAATACAGGGGTGCACTCACTTACACATCGTGTCTTACACCCCGCTCACATGACACGTGATGACGTGTTCTCAGGCTGCAGCTCTGGATGTGACTGGAGGGCAAAGATTGCCGCAGCTTCGCACCTACCCCAGTAATGAGCGTGCAGACGACAGACTGATCGCCTGCACCAGGATTTTCGGGAGTCCAGAGGATTTGAAGGGAGGAAATTGTGTGTGATTGAAGGACGGGAACCCCGGAGTGTTGGGGTCTCCAGTGCCAAAGTGAACCTGGAAGGAGAGAAGAGGGAGACAGAGACCCCATCAGTGGATGGAATACGAGAGCCACGCTCAGCCGGCGGGCTACGGGGCGAGTCACGCTCCCTGTCGGCAGGCTACTGGGCGAGTCACGCTCTCTGCTGGCGGGCTACGGGGCGAGTCACGCTCCCTGTCGGCAGGCTACTGGGTGAGTCACGCTCTCTGCCCTCTGCCGGCGGGCTACTGGGTGAGTCACGCTCTCTGCCCTCTGCCGGCGGGCTACTGGGTGAGTCACGCTCTCTGCCGGCGGGCTACTGGGCGAGTCACGCTCTCTGCCGGCAGGCTACTGGGTGAGTCACGCTCTCTGCCGGCGGGCTACGGGACGAGTCACGCTCTCTGCCGGCGGGCTACGGGACGAGTCACGCTCTCTGCCGGCGGGCTACGGGACGAGTCACGCTCTCTGCCGGCGGGCTACGGGACGAGTCACGCTCTCTGCCGGCGGGCTACGGGACGAGTCACGCTCTCTGCCGGCGGGCTACGGGGCGAGTCACGCTCTCTGCCGGCGGGCTACTGGGTGAGTCACGCTCTCTGCCGGCGGGCTACTGGGTGAGTCACGCTCTCTGCCGGCGGGCTACTGGGTGAGTCACGCTCTCTGCCGGCGGGCTACGGGACGAGTCACGCTCTCTTCCGGCGGGCTACGGGACGAGTCACGCTCTCTGCCGGCGGGCTACGGGACGAGTCACGCTCTCTTCCGGCGGGCTATGGGACGAGTCACGCTCTCTGCCGGCGGGCTACGGGACGAGTCACGCTCTCTGCCGGCGGGCTACGGGACGAGTCACGCTCTCTGCCGGCGGGCTACGGGGCGAGTCACGCTCTCTGCCGGCGGGCTACGGGGCGAGTCACGCTCTCTGCCAGCGGACTACGGGGCAAGTCACGCTCTCTGCCGGCGGGCTACGGGGCGAGTCACGCTCTCTGCCGGCGGGCTACGGGGCGAGTCACGCTCTCTGCCGGCGGGCTACTGAGCGAGTCACGCTCTCTGCCGGCGGGCTACGGGGCGAGTCACGCTCACTGCCGGCGGGCTACGGGGTGAGTCACGCTCTCTTTTGACAGCCTACTGGGTGAGTCACGCTCTCTGTCGGCAGGCTACGGGGTGAGTCACGCTCTCTGTCGGCGGGCTACGGGGTGAGTCACGCTCTCTGCCGGCGGGCTACGGGGTGAGTCACGCTCTCTGTCGACAGCCTACTGGGTGAGTCACGCTCTCTGTCGACAGGCTACGGGGTGAGTCACGCTCTCTGTCGGCAGGCTACGGGGTGAGTCAAGCTCTCTGCCGGCAGGTTACGGGGTGAGTGACGCTCTCTGCCGGCAGGCTACGGGGTGAGTCACGCTCTCTGTCGGCAGGCTACGGGGTGAGTCAAGCTCTCTGCCGGCAGGCTACGGGGTGAGTGACGCTCTCTGTCGGCAGGCTACGGGGTGAGTGACGCTCTCTGTCGGCAGGCTACGGGGTGAGTGACGCTCTCTGTCGGCAGGCTACTGGGTGAGTCACGCTCTCTGTCGGCAGGCTACGGGGTGAGTCACGTTCTCTGCCGGCAGGCTACGGGGTGAGTCACGCTCTCTGTCGGCAGGCTACGGGGTGAGTTAAGCTCTCTGCCGGCAGGCTACAGGGAAGCCTGTCACCATTACTCACATGTCCATACACCAGGGTCTCCACATTTTCTGGGAATATTAAGACGCCCACAGCTCCGGCCATCTCTGCATTGTAGACCTGCAGGGGAAGAATGTGCTGCAGTAATGAAGGCTACAAGTGGCCCCGGAGCCCGACCGCCCGCTGCCCCTCACCTTCTCCGCGAAGCTGATCAGCCCGGCACGGACGATGACCAGAGCGGCCGATACATTCACAGCCCGAGACCTCAGGACCTGGAAATCTTCCACACGTCCATAATTCACGTACAGCAAACCCCCCTGTAATACAGCAACATCCACAGTGCCCCCATAATAACAGCGATATCCACAGTGCTCCCATAATAACAGTGATATCCACAGTGCTCCCCATAATAACAGTGATATCCACAGTGCCCCCCATAATAACAGTGATATCCACAGTGCTTCCATAATAACAGTGATATCCACAGTGCCCCCCATAATAACAGTGATATCCACAGTGCCCCCCATAATAACAGTGATATCCACAGTGCTCCCCATAATAACAGTGATATCCACAGTGCCCCCCATAATAACAGTGATATCCACAGTGCCCCCATAATAACAGTGATATCCACAGTGCCCCCATAATAACAGTGATATCCACAGTGCTCCCATAATAACAGTGATATCCACAGTGCTCCCCATAATAACAGTGATATCCACAGTGCCCCCCATAATAACAGTGATATCCACAGTGCTCCCCATAATAACAGTGATATCCACAGTGCCCCCCATAATAACAGTGATATCCACAGTGCCCCCATAATAACAGTGATATCCACAGTGCCCCCATAATAACAGTGATATCCACAGTGCTCCCCATAATAACAGTGATATCCACAGTGCTCCCCATAATAACAGCGATATCCACAGTGCTCCCCATAATAACAGTGATATCCACAGTGCCCCCCATAATAACAGTGATATCCACAGTGCCCCCCATAATAACAGTGATATCCACATTGCTCCCCATAATAACAGTGATATCCACAGTGCCCCCCCATAATAACAGTGATATCCACAGTGCCCCCATAATAACAGTGATATCCACAGTGCCCCCATAATAACAGTGATATCCACAGTGCCCCCATAATAACAGTGATATCCACAGTGCCCCCATAATAACAGTGATATCCAAAGTGCCCCCCATAATAACAGTGATATCCACAGTGCTCCCCATAATAACAGTGATATCCACAGTGCCCCCCATAATAACAGTGATATCCACAGTGCCCCCATAATAACAGTGATGTCCACAGTGCCCCCATAATAACAGTGATATCCACAGTGCTCCCATAATAACAGTGATATCCACAGTGCCCCCATAATAACAGTGATATCCACAGTGTCCCCATAATAACAGTGATATCCACAGTGCCCCCCATAATAACAGCGATATCCACAGTGCCCCCATAATAACAGTGATATCCACAGTGTCCCCATAATAACAGTGATATCCACAGTGTCCCCATAATAACAGTGATATCCACAGTGCCCCCCATAATAACAGCGATATCCACAGTGCCCCCATAATAACAGTGATATCCACAGTGCTCCCCATAATAACAGTGATATCCACAGTGTCCCCATAATAACAGTGATATCCACAGTGCTCCCCATAATAACAGTGATATCCACAGTGCTCCCCATAATAACAGTGATATCCACAGTGCTCCCCATAATAACAGTGATATCCACAGTGCCCCCCATAATAACAGCGATATCCAGTGCCCCCATAATAACAGTGATATCCAGTGCCCCCATAATAACAGTGATATCCACAGTGCCCCCATAATAACAGTGATATCCACAGTGCCCCCATAATAACAGTGATATCCACAGTGCCCCCATAATAACAGTGATATCCAAAGTGCCCCCCATAATAACAGTGATATCCACAGTGCTCCCCATAATAACAGTGATATCCACAGTGCCCCCCATAATAACAGTGATATCCACAGTGCCCCCATAATAACAGTGATATCCACAGTGCCCCCATAATAACAGTGATATCCACAGTGCTCCCATAATAACAGTGATATCCACAGTGCCCCCATAATAACAGTGATATCCACAGTGTCCCCATAATAACAGTGATATCCACAGTGCCCCCCATAATAACAGCGATATCCACAGTGCCCCCATAATAACAGTGATATCCACAGTGTCCCCATAATAACAGTGATATCCACAGTGCCCCCATAATAACAGTGATATCCACAGTGCTCCCCATAATAACAGTGATATCCACAGTGTCCCCATAATAACAGTGATATCCACAGTGCTCCCCATAATAACAGTGATATCCACAGTGCTCCCCATAATAACAGTGATATCCACAGTGCTCCCCATAATAACAGTGATATCCACAGTGCCCCCCATAATAACAGCGATATCCAGTGCCCCCATAATAACAGTGATATCCAGTGCCCCCATAATAACAGCGATATCCACAGTGCCCCCATAATAACAGTGATATCCACAGTGCCCCCATAATAACAGTGATATCCAGTGCCCCCATAATAACAGTGATATCCACAGTGTCCCCATAATAACAGTGATATCCACAGTGCTCCCCATAATAACAGTGATATCCACAGTGTCCCCATAATAACAGTGATATCCACAGTGCTCCCCATAATAACAGCGATATCCACAGTGCCCCCATAATAACAGCGATATCCACAGTGCCCCCATAATAACAGGGCGTTACCTCCGCCTTCCCTGTGGCGCTGTACGGACAGTACACTTCCGGGTCTCCGATGTCAAGCGTCTGCACAATCGCGCTGCTGTCATTAATAATGTCCAGGGTGTTGGGGTGAGATCTGTGGAGGACACATAATGATATCGGCGGCTCAGAGTGATGTCATAATGTAATGGTAAATAGGACCAATCTATAGACCACCTGTCGAGAGCGAACGTCGCCCTCATTTTGAGCACTCAATCATGGCTTCTTCACAAATGGAAATAGACAAAACAACTCACACTCCATTTGACCCCGCTGTTCTATGACCCCCTGCTGTAAACAGGTAATTAAAGTGGGTTTTCTGATGGAGAGCAGACACGAAATCTATGCTAAAGGCCGGGAGGCGACACATTGGGCTGTGTGTGCGCATTGTGCATTTACTTGCAGAAATTTCTGCTTCTCTTGGCAGTAAAAACGTTGAGGAAAATTTGCAGCTTTTTTTCATGTGCACAGCAAATCCTGAAAGGTAAAATACGGATCATGTGCACAGCACTTCAGGATTCTCATGGACCTTGCTGACTTCAGGATTCCGTAGTGGTTTTGGGTCAATTTCACAAGGAAAAAATGCAGCAAAAATGCACCGTGTGCACAAAGCCTTAGCGCCTGTGGAGATAAATCTTCCTGCGTTTAAAGGAATTACAGTCCAATGATACGAGACGCTCGGGCACTGAAGTCCAGTTATGAATTTTTTTGTGACAGGCGTGGGGAGGAGGGCCCCCGCAGAGTGTCTGGCCGGAACCAAGGGGACAGCCATCTAAGTTCCTAAGGGAGCTGTACCCGGGGAGCGAAAGAGGGAGGTGGATGGCTGAGAGTGACAGAACAGCAAGGGGAGGGGCGAGTATAAAAGGGACAGGGAACTCGCAGGGGAGTCAGTTGGCAGCACGGCACAGACAGAGCAGGAGCAACGGACACTGAAGGGAGAGGAGGCCAGCAGCTTAGGGGACATTAACAGCGGCCTGTCGTTAGGAGACGCCGGGATTACCGACCAGAGACTACCGCTTCACTCCAGTCTGGAGTCGCGGCCTACCCACGGACATCCGCGGCCGTTGCCGCTGTATTCCAGACTGTCACGCGCTGTCCGCTGCCTCTCGCGGTGA
This sequence comes from Dendrobates tinctorius, assembly GCF_039654945.1. NCBI lineage: Eukaryota > Metazoa > Chordata > Amphibia > Anura > Dendrobatidae > Dendrobates > Dendrobates tinctorius. Next base: position 537,429 of record NW_027361748.1, on the reverse strand, counting down.
CTACCGCTCCACTTTAGCCCGCAGTTGCGGCCTCCCGTGGACACTGTCGCCCAGGTGCAGCCCGCGGCTGCAGCCTGTTCATCACCGCCCACAGCTGCCATTCCCCCGCTGCAGTCGGCAGTTGGGGCCTGTTCCTCGCTAGCAGAGAGACTCAGTGCATAGCTCCAGGCCGTGCACGTGGCCTGTAAACCGCCACCCCTGGAAACTGCGACACAACCCTGCTTGGGGGACTGGAGTCTCCTTAAAACCTGTGACTTTGAGCCCGCTGTCTTCACAGGGGGTCGCCACCTCAAAGGACCCCTTCAGGGCCTGTTGTGCCCGTACTCCCCTGGGTGCCGGAGCACCCGAAGACGACGCCAGATCCTCAACAACTGGGCCCAGCAACTACGACACCAAAGTGTCTTCTTCATAGACGCCGAGGGACGACAGAACAGATAAATGACAATATTGACACTAAGGACCCGTAGTTGGCCATACCGCGGCCTCATAGTAGCCGGCCTCTGCCGGGGTAATTGTACTCCCTTTAATAGTGTTTGGTTGTTTTGAGTCCCTGTGTGGACATTTGTTGTTGTTTTTTTCTGGTTGCTTAGTATAGCCCTAGTGGCATTCATTTTATAAAAGTTATTTTCAAAAGTATTCTCAGTCTCGCGACTCGTCACTGCATCCTGCGTACCTGCTTTACCACATTTGGTGTAGTCGGCAGGATGCAGTCCCCGAGCGCAGACAATAGCACCCCAGACGAGGGCAGGGCCGCGAACTCAACAGATAACGGGGGGGGGCCCTCGTTCCAGCATGTCGTTGGGGGCTATGCTGAGCAACCTGCCTAGGTTTTCCGGCCCCAATACCATGCTATGGAGCTGGGCAGAGCGAATGCGGGGGCTTTTCCGGATGCACCCGATGACTCCCGACCTGGAAGTTGAAGTAGCCCTCATGGCATTAAACGGGGAGGCTCGGAATTCAGTAATGTTGAGGCCCCCGGGACTCCGCAACACATTTGGTAGAGTTTTGTACATTTTAGAACAGACTCATGGGGACCTGACCGACGTGGGGGAGTTAAGGACCCGGTTGTTCAGTCGTATGCAGGGGGAGGGGGAGACCATCACCCAATATATGAATGTCCTCCAAGAGTTACACACAGCCATTGAACGGAAGGACGGCGTAGGGGTAGGACCTATTGACATTACACTACGCGACTTGTTGGTGACGTCTGCGGGATCCGTTAATAAAGCAGGCATTACGGGAGCAGGTCAGAGTAAACCCAGGTATGGATTTTGTAGAGGTGGGGAGTCAGGCCCGTGCTCGAGAGCAGGAGCAGGGAATGGCGGTCCCCGTGGGGAAGGTCTGGAGTGTGGAGGCTTCCTTGAACGCAGTCTAAGAGCCTAAATTGGTAGAGGAGATGAAACAGGAGTAGAAGAACATCAAGGGCGAGCTGGCCAAAGTGAAAATACGCACTGAATCTGGGACTGGACAGTCTAGTTTCAATCCCGGCCCCTGGGGGCCCCACGCTACCCAGAGTGGCCGGTCCTCACAGACCCGGTGCTATGAGTGCGGGGAACTGGGCCACTTCACCCGAGAGTGTCCGCAGCGTGGGAAATACCCACCCCGGCGGCCATTAAACTAAACGGCTCCGGGCTGGGGGGACGCCGCTCTGAGCCAGAAACCACGATCAGGGATGGTGGTAGTCCCAAAGATTTGGTCGCAAAGTGTCCGGTGGTATGGGCAGAAGTCGAGGGCCGGGCCGTCCGGTGCCTAGTGGACACAGGGTCCCAAGTAACCACTATGCCTGCAACTTATTTCTGGCAGAATTTCCCCGAGGCAGCGAGACCCCAATGGGGGCCCATGATCAAACTGGCAGCCGCCAATCAACGTGGTGTGGTGCAGGTGACACTGTGTGGAAAATCCCTCAGTCGCAGAGGAGTGGTTCTGACTCAAGGTGAAACCAATAAGCAGCATCCAGTCACCCTAGGCATGAACATACTGCGGGAGTTTGGCAATCTGCTCCTCAATGATCCAATGCACGAGACCCTGAAGCAGTGGGGTTCCTGCACGGCCCAAGGACAGGTATTTCAGCAATTGGTGCGGGGAGTGCGAGTGCACCAGGACTGCCAGGAGGGCGAAGCTCTGGGTAAGGTCATCGCGCCAGCGGCTCCCCTGCTTGTACTGCCCCCTGGACAGACGGTGATGGCTCTCCCAATACGAGCCTCGATACCATTGGAGGATGTAGAAATGCAGGTGCAGCCATGCTAATCGGAACACTTGCCTCCTGGCTTACTGGTGGCCCGCTCTTTGACCACAGTGCAGAAGGGGACTGTCCTGGTGCGCTGCGTCAACATTGAAGACCAAGACATCGTCCTGAAGCCCCAGATTGTACTGGCCAAGCTAGTCAGGCCTTTGGAAGAAGTGCTGCCGGCCCCTGCGGACCAATTGAGCGTACAACCCAAGGACCCGTGGGCAGTGACTATCCGGACTATACAGGCTGCCGCGATCTCAACCCAGGAGAGGGGTCAAAACATCCTGGAACAAATGCAGGCCGAGCTCTCCGATCTGACTTCAGCTCAACTTTCCCAGATAAAAACACTGCTTGGACAGTATCATGAGGTATTTGCTAGTCACGAGGAAGATTTTGGATGCACCACCACCATCACTCATGAGATTCCCACGGCAGGAGCGGCCCCCATCCGCGAACGATATCGGCAGATCCCTCCACAGCTCCACCAAGAAGTGAAAACTCTACTGGCTCGAATGCTATGAAAGGGAGTCATCCGAGAAAGCCAAAGTCCTTGGGCGGATCCCATCGTGTTGGTCCGCAAAACGGATGGCACCCTACGGTTCTTTGTGGACTATCGAAAGCTGAACGCCTGCACTATCAAAGACTCGTACCCACTACCCCGTATAGAAGAATCCTTATCCGCCTTGGGAAAGGCAACGTATTTCTTGACTTTGGATCTGGCCAGTGGGTACTGGCAGGTGCCCATGTCAGAAGAAGACAGGGCTAAGACGGCGTTCATCTTTCCCATGGGACTATTTGAGTTCAATCGACTGCCGTTCAGCATGGCCAACGCCCCAGGAACCTTTCAGCGGTTGATGGAGCGGTGTCTGGGGGACCTCAATTTCGAGGCCACGTTGATATATCTAGACGATATCATCATCTATGTTGCCACGTTTGAGGACCACCTGAAGCAGTTGGGGCAGGTACTCGGCCGGCTGCAAAAGTACGGGTTGAAGGTAAAACCCCAGAAATGTCACTTATTTCGCACCCAGATAGAATATTTGGGGCATATTGTCTCGGCGGAGGGCGTAAGACCGTCCCAGGAGAAGGTTGCTGCCATCCAGGGATGGCCTACCCCCGAGACGATAAAAGACGTGCGTCCTTCCTGGGGTTGACCGGATATTACCGTCTTTTCGTAAAGAATTTTGCACGTCGAGCCCGAGCCCTGCACGACCTGCTAAAAGGGGCTCCCACCGGGGCAAATGGACGGAAAATCCAGTGGCCTTCCAAGACCTTAAGGCTGCACTCTCGGGTGCCCCGGTGTTAGCTTATGCGGATTTCTCGCAACTGTTCATCCTACACAATGACGGGAGTCTTCACGGGCTAGGGGCTGTGTTGTCATAAGTTAAAGTCGGCCGGGAGAGTGATTGCATACGGAAGCCGATCACTCCAAGATTCCGAGCGCAACCCTGACAACTACAGCTCCTTTAAACTCGAGCTCCTCGCAGTGGTGTGGACCATGACGGAGCGGTTCGCAGAATACCTGGCGGGCTCCGAGGTGGTGGTGCGGACCGACAATAATCCGCTGGCCCATTTGGAGAACGCCAAACTGGGAGCTCTGGAACAAAGATGGGTGGCCCGGATGGCTAAATTCAACTACAAAATCATCTATAAAAGAGGGGACGAAAATATACACGCTGACGCCCTCTCCAGGATCCGACATAAAACTCCAGGGAAGAATCAAGACGACGGATTGGAAGGGGAAGAGATACCGTTCGCCCTCACCACCGCCGTGTTCACGGCTACCACCCAGAACATATCCCCCTTGGGAACCCTAAGGGGCATGCTGGAACAATCCCGTGACAAATGGATTCAACAGCAGCAGGAAGACGAAGAAATTGGACTTCTCCGAAAGTGGGTAGCTGCTGGCAAATTGCCCACTGATTCCCAGAGACAGACTTTGACTCAGGACATGTTGCTGATGTTACGACAATGGGAGAGACTGGCGTTCACAAAAGGACTATTGTAGCGTAAAATGACTTCACGGACTACATCTATGACCAATTTTGTAGGTAGTTACGCCGGGAGCCCAACTCAATGAATTGGCTCGGGAAACCCACAGAAAAGCTCATTTCGGAGCTCAAAAGACTTTGCAATGGTTACAACAGAAAATTTACCATCTACACTTACATGTTGTTGTGGAAGAGACTTTCCGGGCCTGCCGCCTATGCGAGTTAGCCAAATCGCCAACACAGTGAGCCCCAGTGCAGACAATAGTGACCTCAGCGCCCCTCGAGCTTTTGACGGTGGACTACTTGACCATTGGTCCCGCCTTCCAGGGATATGAACACTGTCTCGTCATGGTGGACCATTTCACTAAGTTCGCTGTGGTCACTCCCACTAGAGATCAAACCGCCGAGTCGGCCGCCTCCGCAATTTGTAGAAACTTTATACAAGTGTACGGCTGCCCTCAACGTATACATTCCGACCAAGGAGCTTGCTTTTTGGGAAAAGTCTTGGAGGAACTACACCGTCTTTACGGTATTGACAAATCCCGAACCTACGCCATACCACCCGCAGGGAAACGTGGCCTGCGAACGATTTAATCATACACTAAATCAAATGTTGCGTACTTTGGAGAGTGACAAGAAGGCCCGCTGGCCCGAATATGTCTCTGAACTAGTATGGGTCTACAACAACTGGGTGCACCGGGTTACCGGCTATACTCCTTACTCCCTGCTATTCGGACGAGATGGCAAAGCGATCACGGAGATAGAGTTGGACCCAGAGGAGCCCCAGCCCTGGACCGGAGTATCGTCCTGGGTACGAAATCACCGACACCGGCTGGAAACTCTCCACCGAATTGTTCATACCAAGCTCCAAGACTTAGAACACCCAGGAAAGAACCTACCTCCACCGCCCAACCTCCAAATCGGAGACCGAGTACTCGTACTAGACCAACGCCCCCAGAACAAATTAGAGCCACGCTGGGAAGAAAGCCCCTACCGAGTCCCACGCCGCATAAACCCTTAAGGGCCTGTATACGAAATACGACCCGAGAAAGGCGGAACACTGCCTACTCTCATTGTGCACCGTAATATGTTACGTCCATGTACTTCCACCAACCCGGTACAACCTGAGCCTACCCCCCCAGGTGTCTGAACCGTTGCCAGTGGCCTGGGACCTGGACGATGAAGAAGACTTTTCCCCGAAATCCATGGGCTTTCCACTCAATGAAAATTTAACTGTTCCAATTAACCTGCCCGAACCAGCTAGCCCACCACCGTCCACCACCCTGGAAGACTCCACCCTAGTCGAACTTAGACGCTCCGAGTGGTCAACAGCTGGCAGACCCCCTATACGATACCAACAGGACCAGTTCATATGGCAACAAAAGCTGACATCTCCACAGACCAACCCCAACATACTAAAGCCCTCGCCCGAGGACTGGCGAGCATACAGGATGGGGGAGTGTGGGGAGGAGGGCCCCTGCAGAGTGTCCGGGCCGGAACCAAGGGGACCGCCATCTAGGTTCCTAAGGGAACTGTACCCAGGGAGCGAAAGAGGGAGGTGGACGGCTGAGAGTGACAGAACAGCAAGGGGAGGGACGAGTATAAAAGGGACAGGAAACGTGTTGGCGAGTCAGTTGGCAGCACGGCAGAGACAGAGCAGGAGACTTTGTGAGTTTGCGAAAGCTGGAGCAACGGACACTGAAGGGAGAGGAGGCCAGCAGCTTAGGGGACATTTACAGTGGCCTGTCGTTAGGAAACGCCGGGATTACCGACCAGAGACTACCGCTTCACTCCAGTCCGGAGTCACGGCCTACCCACGGACATCCGCGGCCGTTGCCGCTGTACTCCAGCCTGTCACGCACTGTCCGCTGCCTCTCGCGGTGACTACCGCTCGACTTCGGCCCGCAGTTGCGGCCTCCCGTGGATGCTGCCGCCCAGGTGCAGCCCACGGCTGCGGCCTGTTCATCACCGCCCACAGCTGCCATTCCCCTGCTGCAGTTGGGGCCTGCTCCTTGCTAGCAGAGAGACTCAGTGCATAGCCCCAGGCCATGCACGTGGCCTGTAACCGCCACCCCTGGAAACTGCCACACAATCCTGCTTGGGGGGCCAGGAGTCTCCTTAAAACCCGTGGCTAAGCGTGACCCCGCTGTCTTCATAGGGGGTCGCCACCTCAAAGGACCCCTTCAGGGCCTGTTGTGCCCCTACTCCCCTGGGTGCCGGAACACCCGAAGACGACGTCAGATCCTAAACAACTGGGCCCAGCAACTACGACCCTAAAGTGTCTTCTTCAGAAACGACGAGGGACGACAGAACGGATAAGTGGCAATATAGACACTAAGGACCCATAGTCGGCCATACCGTGGCCTTATAGTAGCCGGCCTCTGCCGGGGTAGTCGTACTCCCTTTAATAGTGTTTGGTTGTTTTAAGTCCCTGTGTGAACATTTATTGTTGTTTTTTTCTGGTTGCTTAGTATAGCCCTAGTGGCATTCATTTATAAAAGTTATTTTCAAAAGTATTCTCAGTCTCGCGACTCGTCACTGCATCCTGTGTACCTGCTTTACCACACAGGCATAGGTCCTGCAGTTATAGGAGACATATTTTCGGCGTTGTGACGAAGTGACAAACATAACGCATTTACTTGCATCACTGTGCGGTCTGCGCATCAGACCATAATTAATATCAGCCGGATGCATAACGTAGTTTACGTAACGTCTCCTACCTATAGAAAGCCAACATTTGGATGGGGAATATGGCATTAATATCTCCCGCCTGGGACCTCCAGGGGGGCAGACATGCTAAAGATTAGGAGATTCCATAATTTTTAGAGACCTGAGCCTCATCTTATCTACCTGCCTTGAGCTGAGGTATGTCGGCGTGACTTATCTAATAAAAGCAGATTCTGACCTATATTCATTGCTCAGTGCTGGGAGATACAACTCACTGGAGTTCCAGAACAAACTTCCCTTCACGAAGATCAGCTCCATTTCTATGACATCAGGTCTAGTACTTTTCTTTTGATATCCCTCTTTATTTTATGTAATTGTACAGTATATATCTTATTCATGGAATGTTAGAGTTGGAAAGTCATCGGGACCTCCAGGGTCCTCATGTCCAACCCCCTGCTCAATGCAGGAGTCACTAACCCATCTCAGACAGATGTCTGTCCAACCTCTGTGTGAAGACTTCTATTGAAGGAGAACTCACCTCTCATGGCAGCCTGTTCCACTCATTGATCACCCTCACTGACAAAAAATTTTTTCTGATATCTAATCTATGTCTCCCCCCATTCAGTTTCATCCCATTGCTTCTAGTCTTTCCTTGTGCAAATGAGAATAAAGTTGATCCTTCTACAATGTGACAGCCCTTTAGATATTTGTAGACAGCTATTAAGTCTCCTCTTTTTTTTTTGCAGCTAAACATTCTCAGATCCATTAACTGTTCCTCATAGGACATACGGTACTTTGCAGTCCGTTCACCATCCTGGTCGCTCTTCACTGAACTTGCTCCATTATAGTTTCATCCCCTTTACATATTTTTATAAACAAACCTACTTTCTGGATTAAATATATAAAATGTACTGGCTCTGCTCCTCTTGCTCTGTAAACCTCACCCCTGAAGCCATACACTGCCTATAACGGGTGTCCAATCGGCCTGTATAGATGATTGGTGGTGGCAGATAGTTGTTTTTTTTTTGTTGGCTATTGCTGAGGTTGTTGGTTACCATAACAGAGTATGTATGTAAATTTATATTTATTTATATACTAGCTGAAGACCCCGGCGCATAGTAACTAATTACAGTTAGTTATAACAAATTATAATGATTAAATTAGAAAATGGTAGCACACCAAATATGAAATACGAATAGCAAAATAGTAATACATTTCATAATGGCTTTTTGTAAGGCATATCAAATATGAAATAAGTGAAATATGAATAGCATAATGGCTTTTGTAATCTAGAAAAACATATGAGATACTTAGCACAAAATTTGGCCAGGAGTGCTCAGTCAGAGAACTAGTATACAAGTAATAGAAAAAACTGACGGCACATCTAGAACTAGTCTGAATAGGTGCATACCAAAAGGCAACTTACATATTAAATTAGAAAATGGTAGCACACCAAGTATGAAATACGAATAGCTAAAGCCATTTAGCTTGTAAGTTGCCTTTTGGTATGCACCTATTCAGACTAGTTCTAGATGTGCCGTCAGTTTTTTCTATTACTTAAATTATAATGATTATATATATAGCTGAGTGTAGAGCCCCGCCCACTCCGCATAGCTACATTCACTATAATATCCCACATGATCCCGTCAGCCAGAGTCACCGGATTACTAGCCCTAATATCCCACATCATCCCATCAGCCAGATCCACCGGACTACTACCCCTAATATCCCACATCATCCCGTCAGCCAGAGCTACCGGACTACTACCACTAATATCCCACATCATCCCGTCAGCCAGAGCCACCGGACTACTACCACTAATATCCCACATCATCCCGTCAGCCAGAGCTACCGAACTACTACCCCTAATATCCCACATCATCCCGTCAGCCAGAGCTACCGAACTACTACCCCTAATATCCCACATCATCCCGTCAGCCAGAGCTACCGAACTACTACCCCTAATATCCCACATCATCCCGTCAGCCAGAGCTACCGAACTACTACCCCTAATATCCCACATCATCCCGTCAGCCAGAGCTACCGAACTACTACCCCTAATATCCCACATCATCCCATCAGCCAGAGCCCCCGGACTACTACCCCTAATATCCCACATCATCCCATCAGCCAGAGCTACCGGACTACTACCCCTAATATCCCACATCATCCCGTCAGCCAGAGCCACCGGACTACTACCCCTAATATCCCACATCATCCCGTCAGCCAGAGCCACCGGACTACTACCACTAATATCACACATCATCCCGTCAGCCAGAGCCACCGGACTACTACCCCTAATATCCCACATCATCCCATCAGCCAGAGCCACCGGACTACTACCCCTAATATCCCACATCATCCCATCAGCCAGAGCTACCGGACTACTACCCCTAATATCCCACATCATCCCATCAGCCAGAGCCACCGGACTACTACCCCTAATATCCCACATCATCCCATCAGCCAGAGCTACCGGACTACTACCCCTAATATCCCACATCATCCCATCAGCCAGAGCCACCAGACTACTAGCCCTAATATCCCGCATCATCCCGTCAGCCAGAGCCACCGGACTACTACCCCTAATATCTCACATCATCCCGTCAGCCAGAGCCACCGGACTACTACCCCTAATATCTCACATCATCCCGTCAGCCAGAGCTACCGGACTACTACCCCTAATATCCCACATCATCCCATCAGCCAGAGCCACCGGACTACTACCCCTAATATCCCACATCATCCCATCAGCCAGAGCTACCGGACTACTACCACTAATATCCCACATCATCCCGTCAGCCAGAGCTACCGGACTACTACCCCTAATATCCCACATCATCCCATCAGCCAGAGCTACCGGACTACTAGCCCTAATATCCCACATCATCCCATCAGCCAGAGCTACCGGACTACTACCCCTAATATCCCACATCATCCCATCAGCCAGAGCTACCGGACTACTACCCCTAATATCCCACATCATCCCATCAGCCAGAGCTACCGGACTACTACCACTAATATCCCACATCATCCCGTCAGCCAGAGCCACCAGACTACTAGCCCTAATATCCCACATCATCCCATCAGCCAGAGCCACCGGACTACTACCCCTAATATCCCACATCATCCCATCAGCCAGAGCCACCGGACTACTACCCCTAATATCCCACATCATCCCATCAGCCAGAGCTACCGGACTACTACCACTAATATCCCACATCATCCCGTCAGCCAGAGCTACCGGACTACTACCCCTAATATCCCACATCATCCCATCAGCCAGAGCCACCAGACTACTAGCCCTAATATCCCACATCATCCCATCAGCCAGAGCCACCGGACTACTACCCCTAATATCCCACATCATCCCATCAGCCAGAGCCACCAGACTACTACCCCTAATATCCCACATCATCCCATCAGCCAGAGCTACCGGACTACTACCCCTAATATCCCACATCATCCCATCAGCCAGAGCCACCAGACTACTACCCCTAATATCCCGCATCATCCCGTCAGCCAGAGCTACCGGACTACTACCCCTAATATCCCACATCATCCCGTCAGCCAGAGCTACCGGACTACTACCACTAATATCCCACATCATCCCGTCAGCCAGAGCCACCGGACTACTACCCCTAATATCCCACATCATCCCATCACAGGCACCAGACTACTACCCCTAATATCCCACATAATCCGTCAGCCAGAGCCACCGGACTACTACCCCTAATATCCCACATCATCCCGTCAGCCAGAGCTACCGGACTACTACCCCTAATATCCCACATCATCCCATCAGCCAGAGCCACCGGACTACTACCCCTAATATCCCACATCATCCCGTCAGCCAGAGCTACCGGACTACTACCCCTAATATCCCACATCATCCCATCAGCCAGAGCCACCAGACTACTACCCCTAATATCCCACATCATCCCATCAGCCAGAGCTACCGGACTACTACCCCTAATATCCCACATCATCCCATCAGCCAGAGCCACCAGACTACTACCCCTAATATCCCGCATCATCCCATCAGCCAGAGCTACCGGACTACTACCCCTAATATCCCACATCATCCCATCAGCCAGAGCCACCAGACTACTACCCCTAATATCCCACATCATCCCGTCAGCCAGAGCTACCGGACTACTACCACTAATATCCCACATCATCCCGTCAGCCAGAGCCACCGGACTACTACCCCTAATATCCCACATCATCCCATCACAGGCACCAGACTACTACCCCTAATATCCCACATAATCCGTCAGCCAGAGCCACCGGACTACTACCCCTAATATCCCACATCATCCCGTCAGCCAGAGCTACCGGACTACTACCCCTAATATCCCGCATCATCCCGTCAGCCAGAGCTACCGGACTACTACCCCTAATATCCCACATCATCCCGTCAGCCAGAGCCACCGGACTACTACCCCTAATATCCCACATCATCCCGTCAGCCAGAGCCACCGGACTACTACCCCTAATATCCCGCATCATCCCGTCAGCCAGAGCTACCGGACTAGTACCACTAATATCCCACATCATCCCATCAGCCAGATCCACCGGACTACTACCCCTAATATCCCGCATCATCCCGTCAGCCAGAGCCACCGGACTACTACCCCTAATATCCCGCATCATCCCGTCAGCCAGAGCCACCGGACTACTACCACTAATATCCCACATCATCCCGTCAGCCAGAGCCACCGGACTACTACCACTAATATCCCACATCATCCCGTCAGCCAGAGCCACCGGACTACTACCCCTAATATCCCGCATCATCCCGTCAGCCAGAGCCACCGGACTACTGCCCCTAATATCCCACATCATCCCGTCAGCCAGAGCTACCGAACTACTACCCCTAATATCCCACATCATCCCATCAGCCAGAGCCACCGGACTACTACCCCTAATATCCCGCATCATCCCGTCAGCCAGAGCCACCGGACTACTACCCCTAATATCCCGCATCATCCCGTCAGCCAGAGCCACCGGACTACTGCCCCTAATATCCCACATCATCCCGTCAGCCAGAGCTACCGAACTACTACCCCTAATATCCCACATCATCCCATCAGCCAGAGCCACCGGACTACTACCCCTAATATCCCGCATCATCCCGTCAGCCAGAGCCACCGGACTACTACCCCTAATATCCCACATCATCCCATCAGCCAGAGCCACCGGACTACTACCCCTATTATCCCACATCATCCCGTCAGCCAGAGCCACCGGACTACTACCCCTAATATCCCACATCATCCCATCAGCCAGAGCCACCGGACTACTACCCCTAATATCCCACATCATCCCGTCAGCCAGAGCCACCGGACTACTACCACTAATATCCCACATCATCCCGTCAGCCAGAGCCACCGGACTACTACCCCTAATAGCTCACATCATCCCGTCAGCCAGAGCCACCGGACTACTACCCCTAATATCTCACATCATCCCGTCAGCCAGAGCCACCGGACTACTACCCCTAATATCTCACATCATCCCGTCAGCCAGAGCCACCGGACTACTACCCCTAATATCCCACATCATCCCATCAGCCAGAGCCACCAGACAACTACCACTAATATCCCACATCATCCCGTCAGCCAGAGCCACCGGACTACTACCACTAATATCCCACATCATCCCATCAGCCAGAGCCACCGGACAACTACCACTAATATCCCACATCATCCCATCAGCCAGAGCCACCGGACTACTACCCCTAATATCTCACATCATCCCGTCAGCCAGAGCCACCGGACTACTACCCCTAATATCTCACATCATCCCGTCAGCCAGAGCCACCAAACTACTACCACTAATATCCCAGCAGCCAGAGCCACCGGACTACTACCCCTAATATCCCACATCATCCCGACAGCCAGAGCCACCGGACTACTACCATGTTATGATTGGGTCACCGAGGAGGAAAGCAAGACCAAGCTAAGCCACAGAAAACCAGAGATGTTGGTAACTAAGCGGATTGCAGACCTCTGATCCTATTCACACAACTAGTAGTAGCCGTGGAGCATACCTACGATGATCCTAGACGCCTCGACACAGCCGGAGAACTAAATAAGCCTAAAGCAAGAAAGGGGAAATCTAAACTTACCCAGAGCAGATCCCAAAGGAATAGATAGCCCCCAAACATATATTGTCGGTGAGACAAGATGAAAATGCAAACGCAGATAGGAAAATAGACTGAGCAAACGATGGGGCCCACACTAACTAGACAGGACAGGAAAGGAAAGACTCTGTCTGCAATCATGCAAAAAACCCTGCAAAAAATGCCCAACACTTCTGATAGAAAAATACTGAAGTCACTAGACTTCGCCCACTATATCAGCACTCAGGTATATTCTGAAAGCAAAGCAAAAAGAGGCCAATCTAACAAGGGACAAAACAAACTGGCACAAGCAGTAACATAAGGATGGTGATTCAGCACAGCCCCAGCAGGAGCTGGCTGAACACATAAAACTGAAATAGACAAAACCAGATCAAATGTGAACAATAGCAAAAGAACACTTGGCTGAGCATGCAGGGACTGAGCTGGAAACTAAGACCTCAGGAGGCAGGAAAAAATCACCAGCAGGGATAGAGGGAGTCGGCTGTCTTAAAACCAGTCAGAAACTCCAGATCTCCAGTCATCCTCCTCATTATCAGGTGGGAGGCCTCTGTTAATTAGATCAGCTCCATTACCTCCAGTAACCACCAGAGGGAGCCCAGAAAGAGAACTCGTGACTAGAGTTGAGCGAATTTAGTCGGATCGGGTTTCATGAAACAAAATTTGTTTCAGATTAAACTGGTCCGACTAGGGCAAAAAAAGTCGGAGTTTCGTCCGAAACCCGACCCCAATGCAAGTCAATGGGGATTAAAAGTCGGCATTGAGCGGATGACATTCATCTGCTCAATGCCGACTTTTATTCCCCATTGACTTGCATTGGGGTCGGGTTTCGGACGAAACTCCGACTTTTTTTGCCCTAGTCGGACCAGTTTAATCTGAAACAAATTTTGTTTCATGAAACCCGATCCGACTAAAGTCGCTCAACTCTACTCGTGACCCTTCTGTCAATAAAACCAGCTCCACTACCTTCACTAGTAACCAGAGGTAGGCCAGAAAGCGAATTCACAAGACTACTCCTAATATCCCACATCATCCCGTCAGCCAGTGCTACCGGACTACTACCCCTAATATCCTATATCGTCCCGTCAGCCAGAGCCACCGGACTACTTCCCCTAATATCCCACATCATCCCGTCAGCCAGAGCCACCGGACTACTACCCCTAATATCCCACATCATCCCGTCAGCCAGAGCCACCGGACTACTACCACTAATATCCCACATCATCCCGTCAGCCAGAGCCACCGGACTACTACCCCTAATATCCCACATCATCCCGTCAGCCAGAGCCACCGGACTACTACCCCTAATATCCCACATCATCCCATCAGCCAGAGCCACCGGACTACTACCACTAATATCCCACATCATCCCGTCAGCCAGAGCCACCGGACTACTACCCCTAATATCCCACATCATCCCGTCAGCCAGAGCCACCGGACTACTACCCCTAATATCCCACATCATCCCGTCAGAGCCACCGGACTACTACCCCTAATATCCCACATCATCTCGTCAGCCAGAGCCACCGGACTACTTCCCCTAATATCCCACATCATCCCATCAGCCAGAGCCACCGGATTACTACCCCTAATATCTCACATCATCCCGTCAGAGCCACTGGACTACTACCCCTAATATCCCACATCATCCCGTCAGCCAGAGCCACCGGATTACTACACCTAATATCCCACATCATCCCGTCAGAGCCACTGGACTACTACCCCTAATATCCCACATCATCCCGTCAGAGCCACCGGACAACCACCCCTGACTTGCATACCAATGATCCTTTTAATAGAATCCTGGGGTCAGATTCAGAGCGCTGAGGGATTTGCCCTAACTTCAGTATAGGAGATCCCTTTAAGAGACAGAACCAGAACTCTTAGTGGAATTGCCATAACGTCCTTACCAATGATCCCTTTAAGAGACCCTGTGGCCAGAAGAACCACAGAGCTGAGTGGAACCGTCCTAACTTCCATACCGGCACGCTGTCTGGGCGTTATGTTTGACACCAATCTCTCCTTCACATCCCATATACAATCTCTTGCCCGCTCTTGTCACTTACACCTAAAGAATATCTCTAGAATCCGCCATTTTCTCACCATGGAAACAACAAAGACCCTCACTGTGGACCTGATCCACTCCCGCCTGGACTACTGCAGCGCTCTATTAATTGGCCTCCCCATTACTCGTCTATCTCCTCTCCAGTTCATACTTAATGCAGCAGCCAGGGTCGTCCATCTGGCTAATCGGTACTCGGACGCGTCCGCTCTTCGCCAGTCCTTACACTGGCTGCCCATTCATTATAGGATCCAATTCAAAGTACTTGTTCTCACCCACAAAGCTCTCCACAGTGCAGCACCCCCTACATCTCCTCCCTCATTTCTGTCTATCGGCCTAACTGACCGCTGCGCTCTGCAAACGACTTTCACCTAACCTCTGCACTAATCCGCACCTCCCACTCCCGACTCCAAGACTTCTCTCGAGCTGCGCCAATCCTCTGGAATGCTCTACCCCAAGAAATCAGGACTATCCACAATTTACACGGTTTTAGGCGCTCCCTCAAAACACATTTGTACAGAGCGGCCTATCATGTTCCCTAATCAAAATCATTCTATGTGTAAGTGTGCGTGTGTAGCCCATTCACTATCTCCATCCATCCCTCACTCCCTCAAGATGGCTGGACCTTCATTGTAAATACACCATTGTATCTCCCCCACCTCATTGTAGAGTGTAAGCTCTCACCAGCAGGGGCGACTTATTGTGCTTTAACTATTGTATTGTTAACGCTGTTACTTTGGCAGCCACTGAACTGGTTAAGGAAAGTGCCTCTGACCGTGGTGCTCTCCCCCCCCCCCGGTTCCCCCCATGATTGGCAGCGCGCTTTTGCCTGCCCACCCACTTAATTGTCGGGCAGGGGTTAAAATGTTGCTGGCACGTCAAGTAACCAATAGGGCCAGGAAGGGGTTATCCCAGCCCCTTCCTGTATGTATAAAATACAGGACCAGCCCTCTTCCCCCCAGATATCTAGGTCCTGGAGGCGCTTGTTGCTAGCCCTGTCTGGTGGGAGGTATGGCAGACCCTCTGGTCGAGGCCTTGCGTCTGAGAGTGGAGCAGGAAGGTGAGCGCTGGCTACAGTCTCTAGTCGCGGGGCTCAGCGCTCACCTTTCCAGGTCCCAGCTGTCAGTTTCTGCGTCGCTGCCTGGCCCTGTCCCCGGTCACCCGCCTGCTGATCCAGTCGCCGCCGCTGCTTCAGGTACAGTCGGCGGCGGTGGGTCAGCAATGAGGTAGGCGGTCCGCACGGCGTTCCCGCCCTCCTGCGCGTCTCCGGGAGCTTTCACCGGCGGCCGCTGGTGTCTCTCGTCGGCGCGCGGCTAGAAGGAAGTCCCCGCCCCCTGGCTTCCTGCCAGTCAGACGCACGAGGCTGCAGCGTCTCACTGGAGCAACGTGCATCGGCCAGCCTCGGCGATGGTACAGCCCCTCCATTCAGCCCCAGCAGATGCCCACCGCGGCTGCACGTATTGAGAGGCAGGTTGAACCGCAGTGCTGCGAGGTACTTAACCCTATCAGCCCTGCGGTGTTAGCTATGGGGAATAGGCAGAATAGTTCCACTGCTGGGTTTGCAGAGGAGCTTGTTACATCACAGCCCGGGGGGGGGGTGTAGTTTTGTCCCCTGATGGGGCTCATATGCCCGTGCCCCCTGCGCAGGGGCAGCAACAATCTTCAGGTGGCAGGAGAGTGAGGCCCCAGGTAATACAGGGCTTGCTTCAGCCCCTCAGCCATACTGTGTAACCCAGAGTCAAGGGCTTGTGGACCAAAATTTGGCTCCTGCTACTGCGGGACCTCGAATGAGGAGGGAGGTGTCAGTGTGGCGCCCCTGAGGGTTCAGTCGCCACACAGAGGTACTGCACGTCCTCCTGAGGTGTGGTACCCCACCATCCAGGTAAGGTGGAGCCACCTGACCACACTCCAACACCTGCACCCCACACCACAAAGTAGTGTAGCAAAGCACCTCTTGGTGGCTCCCTGCTTGGAGTGTAGCATAGCACCCCTTGGTGGCTCCCTGCTTGGAGTGTAGCATAGCACCCCTTGGTGGCTCCCTGCTTGGAGTGTAGCATAGCACCCCTTGGTGGCTCCCTGCTTGGAACACGAAACGTGCTGGGAGGTGGGTGGAGCTGAGTTTACATAAAAGAGCGGAAAGAGTTGAGTCAGTCAGTCAGTCTTTCATGCAGTCAGTGAGTGAGGATGTAGAAGGACAGAGAGTGAGAAAGAGAAGATCCCCGGGAGAGGGATGGAAGAAGGAAGTGCTGCAGCAGGCCACAGTGATCTGGGTCTGCTGGCACAGGAAGGAGACAGAGAAAGGAAGCTTGATTCTCCATTGGAAAGAAGGATTAGCACGGAACGTGAGGAGAATAGGAGGACTAAGGATCAGGGTTGGAAGAGAGAACCCTTCCCAAGTCCTAAGCGCAAGGCCGGGGTCCGGTCCCCGAGGTTGTATGGATACTAATGGTCCTGCAGCAGACACCGGAGGAAGAGAAATAGTGACCACTTTATTCCCACACAAGACTTGGGGGCACAACAGCAACAATAGTGAGCCGGGACTAGGTAGAAGGAGTCCCCGAAGCAGGCTAAAGCTGTCTGCCGTACAAGTAGAGTTCATAGGAACATCTGACAGGAGGAACTCCAGTGTAACTCAGTAGTAGGAGTACTTCACTCAAAAGGCACTATAAGAGGAGACGTTCAGAAAAGGCACAGATGTTGGCGGAGTGTTGGAAGGGAGTACTTCATCTGGCCTGGAAGTTGGCTGAGCTCTTGACCTGGAGGACACAGCACCGAGGCGGGCACCTGTGTGCACAACAGACTGTGAGTAAAGCTTTGGAACTACATGTCCTGGTGTCCTCCACTTATTCCTGCGCCAACACCCTCAGCATTGCTACATCCCTTGCGCCCGACATTACACCATCTAAGTGTCACTTCACCTACTCTGCCCTGGGACTACAGCCCTGCCTGTGGAGGGCTATAACATCATTGCTGCACCACACCATCTGTCCCAGAGGATCTGTCTGCAGTGTCGGCTTACATCTTCATTGCCGAACACCTCAGGTGGCGTCACGAATCACTTATAAACTTTCCCCTTTTTACAATGGGTGCTCAGGGCCACGGGCCAGGTCCCAGCTGCCGTGATATCTCCCATTGAAGCACATTGGGGCCGGTACCGAGTACCCCACAGCCCTGGGAGGGTGACCCATCAGTGGCCTCTGTCTCAGTAGAACAGTCACATAAGAGGAAGCAGGATAGGCGTAGGCGCCGGAGATCCTCCTCCTCGTATTTTTCATCCCTCCCCATTCATGCCGCGGGCACCACGCTCCAGATCGGCGTCGGAAGAAATCTAGGCATGCACGACGTAGGTCATCATCCCATAGGGGTTATAAATCGCGGTCCTCGAGGCGTTGCTCTCCATCGTCATCTTCTTCGGTGTCAAGCGCGCCTGAGAGCCCCGAGCAGCGTGTGCATCGTCCTCCTTCCGACCGCAGGGAGTCGAGGGCGCATTCAAGGACTTCCAGCCTATTCGAGCTGAGCGCACCTCCTGAGGCTTCAAGTCACGGCATTCATTTACACATGGCTTGTCTGGGAGCCGGAGTTCCTCTGCCTATGGGAGTCCCTCCTCCGCCAGTGAATCTGGGTGAGTGTTCATTTGCGGGTGTTAAGAATGTGGATAACGTTGCAATTATTTCGGCACTGAGGGCATTGATCGGGCAATTGCCCGCCCCAACTGGCGAGGCGAAGTAAGTTAATAGAGTCGATTACTCGCTAGCGGGGGGTGCATAAGGATGCCATGTTTTGTGGAGTTAGTGTGCTGGGTTCGCACATAGATGAGGGTACAAAGACTAAGATTTTAAGGGATTCAGAAGGAGAATTGAAGGGAGGGATCCAATGGCTGGATATCATTAAAGACAAAAATGTCCAGGAAGGATGGGAAATCATGAAAAATGAAATTCTCAAAGCACAATTGTTAACAATTCCGAAAAGAGGGAAGAATAGGAAGCATTTAAGGAAGCCAGGATGGATGAACGCAGAACTTAAGCACATGCTAAAAAGGAAGAAAAAAATGTTTATAAAATGGAAAGAGGGAGGCATATCTAAAGAAGAATATAATGCTGTCTGCAGAACCTGCAGGGCACAAATCAGATTATCTAAAGCTGACAATGAATTGAGGCTTGCAAGAGATGTCAAAAGCAATAATAAAGGATTTTGGGGATATGTCAAAAGTAAAAGAAAAGTCAAAGATGCTATAGGATTTTTACAGGATGAAAATGATGAAATGGTAAGACAGGATGTTGAGAAGGCCGAACTTTTAAATTCCTATTTTGCATCTGTTTTCTCTCAGAAAGGAAATGTAACATCAACTGTTCTTCACTGTCCTATTAAGGGAATAGAAGAATCCAGGATATCTATAAACAGAAAGATAGTGAGGAAACACTTAGCTAACCTAAATAAATTCAAGTCTCCAGGTCCAGATGAATTACACCCCAGAGTACTGAAGGAGATAGCAGAATAAATTTTTGAACCCCTCTCCATAATCTTTGAAAATTCTTGGAGAACAGGAGAAGTCCCAGAAGACTGGAGAAGAGCAAATGTTGCTCCTATCTTCAAAAAGGGGAAGAAGGTGGACCCAGGCAACTATAGGCCGGTGAGTCTGACTTCTATACCAGGAAAGATCTTTGAACATATTATTAAACAACATGCATGTCAGTACCTGGATAAGAATGAAGTGATTAAACAGAGTCAGCATGGGTTTGTAACTAATAAGTCATGTCAGACTAACTTAATTTCCTTCTATGACGGAATCACTGATTGGGTGGATCAAGGAAATGCTGTAGATATAGTATATCTTGACTTCAGCAAAGCATTTGACAAAGTATCTCATACAATCCTTATTGAAAAAATGACTAAGTATGGAATGGACAAGACAACTGTTAGGTGGATTCATAAGTGGCTTAGTGATCGGACCCAAAGAGTGGTCGTAAATGGCTGCACATCCAGTTGGAAGAATGTCTCAAGTGGGGTACCACAGGGCTCTGTCCTGGGCCCTGTATTGTTCAACATCTTTATCAACGATTTAGATGAAGGAATTGAGGGTAAACTGATTAAATTTGCTGATGACACAAAGCTAGGAGGGATAGCTAATACTAGAGAAGAGAGAGAGAGGATTCAAAAAGATATAAATAAACTGGAGAAGTGGGCAGCAACTAACAGAATGGTTTTTAACAGGGAAAAATGCAAAGTACTACATCTGGGCAATAAAAATGAAAAAAACATATACAGAATGGGAGGAATAGGCCTAAACAAAAGCACATGTGAAAAAGACTTGGGTATACTAACAGATCACAGACTGAATATGAGTCAACAGTGTGATGCAGCAGCAAAAAAGGCAAATGCAATTCTAGGATGTATTAACAGAAGCATACAGTCTAGATCACATGAAGTCATTATTTCCCTGTACTCCTCTTTGGTCAGACCTCATCTGGAATATTGTGTCCAGTTTTGGGCGCCACATTTTAAAAAAGACCAACAAACTGGAGCAAGTTCAGAAAAGAGCAACCAGAATGGTGACCGGTCTGCAAACCCTGTCTTATGAGGAAAGGTTGCAGGATTTGGGATTGTTTAGTTTGCAAAAGAGAAGACTGAGAGGAGACTTAATAGCTGTCTACAAATATCTAAAGGGCTGTCACATTGTGGAAGGATCAACTTTATTCTCATTTGCACAAGGAAAGACTAGAAGCAATGGGATGAAACTGAATGGGAGGAGACACAGATTAGATATTAGAAAAAACTTTTTGACAATTAGAGTGATCAATGAGTGGAACAAGCTGCCACAAGAAGTGGTGAGTTCTCCTTCAATGGAAGTCTTCAAACAGAGGCTGGACAGACATCTGACTGGGATGATTTAGCAAATCCTGCTTTGAGCAGGGGGTTGGACCAGATGGCCCAGGAGGTCCCTTCCAACTCTACCATTCTATGATTCTTTGATTCTAAGATCTGGAACAATGATTACATTGATATTTGGCCGTTGATTTCGGTAGATCAACACAAGGTTGACAAAGCACGGAGACCTGTTGAGAGGTTTTCGGATAGGGTTTGGCAAAAGGTGGCAAAAACCATGAATAACTAGTTGCAGGCTTCTGCCATATTGGGTTGCATCATGGGGCAGAGGCACCCGGAGCGGTGCTCGGAGTTGTTCATATATCAAGATATGACAATTCCTACAAGGCGCATGGTGGTTCCGCCTGGTGGCGGTATGATGAGGAATTCCGTAGGCGTTTGGCTCTACACCCAGAAATAGGCTGGGGGATCAAAGCAACGGAGGTTTGGTTGCGTCTCATGATGACGCAAAAACAATACCCCTTTCCAGCAGCAGCTACTGGACAAGGGTCAACAGGCCCGAATTCAGTGGTCGTGCGAAGACCTGGTGCCTGTTTGGTTGTTTAATGAGGGACACTGTCGATTTTACGGCCTCTGCAAATTCAAACATGAATGCTCGGCGTGTGGGGGATCCCACCCGGCGGCTAGGTGTCCCCGTCTCGCTGGAAAACTACCAGTTAAGCCACAATAGACTGACTGATCGGAAGGACACCGGTGAGCGTGGTCGCGATGGGACCGTGACTCGACCTGCATCCTAACAAAGAGGCAGCAGGTCAACTGCGTTTTGGTTTTTCGTTTGTTTTTTTTATTCCGTTTAAATTGCAAAGCTCGCCTAGCTTTCCGTCCAATTTGAAATCTGCGCGTGAGCACCCAGAGGTTCTTCTTTCAAAAATTCGGAAAGAGGTTTCGCTAGGTGTCGTCCCGAAAAAAGACACCAATTTCGTTTCGACTGATTCACCATTTATCACATCCAAAGGGGTTTTCCGTCAACGATAGGATTTCACCGGAGGATGAGCCGGTGTCTTATGCATCATTTGATAGGGCGGTTGCTTTGGTTCGTGAGGCGGGTGACGGGGCTTGGATGGCCAAATCTGACATTGATTTAGCCTTCCGTTTGTTGCCAGTGCATCCCGATTGTTTTCATCTGTTGGGTTGCCAGGTGGAGGGGGAATACTACTATGACATGTGTCTCCCAATGGGATGTTCCATCTCCTGTTATTATTTTGAACTTTTCAGTTCGTTCCTGGAGTGGGCGGGGAGACACGAATCAGGTAGCAGATCCATTACTCACTACTTGGATGATTTTCTGTTTGTTGGCCCTAATAACTCGGACTTATGTTTCAGGTTGCTGGGAACGTTCAAGTCACTGGCGCAAAAATTTGGCGTGCCTTTGTCGGGTGAGAAGACCATTGGTCCGGTTTTGTCTTTCCTGGGTATTGAAATAGATACGATTGAAATGGTCTACCGTTTACCTAGTGAGAAGATTCAAAAGATGATTTCGCTGATCGAGGGTTTCATGGCGGTTCGGAAGGTTACGCTTGTGCAGATGCAATCTCTGTTGGGATTGCTGCTTTTCGCTAGTAGAGTCATGCCGGTTGGCAGGGTTTTTTCACGCCGGTTGTCGTTGGCTACCGAAGGCATGTCTAGTCCGAATCACAGGCTACGGATTACAAAGGTCATGAAGGCTGATCTGGAGGTGTGGTTATCCTTTTTGCAATCATTTACCGGGCATATTTGCTTCATGTTACCTCATCGTACGACTCAGGAGTTGGAGTTGTTTACGTCTGGGCTTTATTGCAGTTTTTGGTGATCGGTGGTGCCGGGATACGTGGCCGGAGTCGTGGTTCGGAACGGGCTTGTGTCATGACAGAGACTTGTGCGAAATATTCCCGATTGTTGTCGCGGTCGAACTTTGGGGTGCATCTTTGAGCAACCATGAAATTCATCTACAAACAACCACTTTGAGTGTTTCACGTTGTATCAACCACATGTCGTCCAAGTCCTTGCCGGTGTTGACCCTTCTGCGGAGGTTAGCGCTGCTGTGTTTGAAGTTCAATATTTTGCTCCGGGCTCAAGTTGTGCATGAGATTGATCATTCCCCTTTGATCCATTTTGATTGGCAGGTTTTACGAGCTACTTTTCCCAATGCCCTCCCAGCGGGTTCCCTTTGCCCTCCGCTTCTGTGAGATTTGGTCGCGGGCAGCTGATGCCCCTTGTCCACTCTTCGGTGTCCTCATCAACTTGGCAAACATATGGTAAGGCTTGGGACGAATGGTGCCTTCTGGTGGGTCGCAGGCCGGTTCAGGTGTGCAATCATGCGAGATTGCAAGTCACGATGGATGCTTTGCTCGTTATATCCTTCCTGACTTGTTGTATTAACACTTTGTTTTATCTACAGATGCTGCTAGGCCAACGGTTTAGTTGTTAGGACATTCGTATATCTTTTGGGCAGCGCAGCGGGCTGAATGTCGCTCAGGTGGGAAGCACCTGGGATTTTGTGAGGTGAATGTTATGTGGCGGGGCATCAGGGGTTTGCTGTGGCCTCAAGTCCTACTGGAAGTGGTGAACATTGCAAGAGGATCTACTGGGCCGGTAATATTGGTCATACATGCGGGGGAAACGACCTGTGTTCTCACAAGGTGGCGGAACTCATAACCATGATGCGGGCAGATATTGAGTGTTTTCCTAGCTTTTTTCCGGAGCTAGTGTTGGTGTGGTCCGAAATTGTTCCGAGAGCAGTGTGGCAAGGAGCTGTCGAACGGACCAGGAGGACAATCAAAGCTCACATTTCGAAGTTCGTGAGGGAGAAGTTTGGAGTAGTCATCCGGCACAGACAACTGATGGTGATAATGTGGGTCTTTTGAGGCCTGACGGATTGCATTTGAATGATATTGGGCTCGATATCTTTCTATCTGGGCTTCAGGATGGTGTTGAGCAAGCGTTGTTGTTGATGGGTGGGGGTCAGAGTCCTGTTTGAAAAACAGGATCCTCCATGGCGGTGAAAGGAAGAAAAGGCTCA
This sequence comes from Dendrobates tinctorius, assembly GCF_039654945.1. NCBI lineage: Eukaryota > Metazoa > Chordata > Amphibia > Anura > Dendrobatidae > Dendrobates > Dendrobates tinctorius. The sequence goes on along the minus strand of NW_027361748.1, from coordinate 513,453 downwards.
AAGTTTCGGCTCGCTGACTGACTTGCCTGTGAATTGGCAGCAGGGCATTAGGCGGCACGTGCGTTTTAATAAAGTTAAGTGCCATTTAAATGGTTGTTTTAAAAGCATTTAATAAAGCTGTGACCGACTTTCACCCATCAACCTGGTTTATCAGTTTTATTTTGTTATAATAGAGTGGGGATTTGGAAGCGCGCCGGTAGGGTTTGGTTACAGGTCACCACAGTCATGACTTGTGTATTGAAATTGTAAAGCGCTGCGGAATATGTTGGCGCTATAGTCACTGGACATAAATATTTTGTCTGTTTTTGGGGTAATTTACTTAATTTAGACTATTGGCTGACTGTCATTTCTGGTGCACACAGTGAAGATGGCTGCAAGGTACCTCACCGCCCCTTCAGGTGTTAGGGTCTATACCTACAATGGTTTTTTTAGTTGTGTTTAACATGTGGTCTGTATCTTGTTTGTGTGATCCCATTTGACATTTATTCATGGTGATCCCGGCCATTTTTTGCCCACACTTCTTTTCTCTTGAGTATTAACAGTCATGTTGTAAGTGTGGGGCTAGTGATCCCTAGTATTATTTTGTGGTGTCCTCAGATCTCTTTTATGCATATCCGAGCACACTCGCTTATCGTTGGTGTCAAACTCAATCCCCACGGGCTGGATCCGGCCCGCTGTGTGACTATGCGGCTTGCGAGGTCAGGAGACACTTCAACACTGCTCCGTATGGGGAAAGTGGAGAGCCGGTCAGAACAGTGTTGGAGGGTGCTCCAGAGCTCAACATCTAAGATAGCAGCTGCCCCCTGTGCTGGAGAAACCCCCTACTATGTGCTGGCTGCAGCGTTAGTGGACACAGCCAGTGCTTAGCAGAGGGGAGTGGAGCCGGCACAGGGAGCAGCTGCCATCTAAGTAGATGCAGTCAATAGAGGGGCAGCGCAAGGACAAGGAGCAGGCGCCGTCTTTCCCAGAGTTATCAGTGTACAGCCTGCACAAATGGTGTATAATCTGGGGGCGACTCTCTGAGCCCCACGGCCTGGGGGCACCTCTCCGAGCCCCACTACTACCCGGGGGCGACTTTCCGTGCCCCACTACTACCCAGGGACGACTGTCCGAGCCCCACTACTACCCGGGCGTGACTCTCCAAGCCCCACTACTACCCGGGGGTGACTCTCCAAGCCCCACTACTACCCGGGGACGACTCTCCGAGCCTCACTAGTCACTACTACCCAGGGGCCACTCTCCGAGCCCCACGGCCTGGGGGCACCTCTCCGAGCCCCAATACTACCCGGGGACGACTCTCCGAGCCCCACTACTACCCGGGGACGACTCTCCAAGCCCCACTACTACCCAGGGACGACTCTCCGAGCCCCACTACTACCCGGGGACGACTCTCCGAGCCCCACTACTACCCGGGGGTGACTTTCCGTGCCCCACTACTACCCAGGGACGACTCCGAGCCCCACTACTACCCGGGGGCAACTCTCCGAGCCCCACTACTACCCGGGGGCAACTCTCCGAGCCCCACTACTACCCGGGGCGACTCTCCGAGCCCCACTACTACCCGGGGGCGACTCTCCGAGCCCCACTACTACCCGGGGGGGCGACTCTCCGAGCCCCACTACTACCCGGGGGGTGCGACTCTCCGAGCCCCACTACTATCCGGGGGGGGCGACTCTCCGAGCCCCACTACTACCGGGGGACGACTCTCCGAGCCCCACTACTACCCGGGGACGACTCTCCGAGCCTCACTACTACCCGGGGGCGACTCTCCGAGCCCCACTACTACCCGGGGGCGACTCTCCGAGCCTCACTACTACCCGGGGGCGACTCTCCGAGCCCCACTACTACCCGGGGGCGACTCTCCGAGCCTCACTACTACCCGGGGGCGACTCTCCGAGCCCCACTACTACCCGGGGCGACTCTCCGAGCCCCACTACTACCCGGGGACGACTCTCCGAGCCTCACTACTACCCGGGGACGACTCCCCGATCCCCACGGCCTGGGGGCACCACTTCGAGCCCCACTACTATCCGGGGACGACTCTCCGAGCCCCACTACTACCCAGGGACGACTGTCTGAGCCCCACTACTACCCGGGGGTGACTCTCCAAGCCCCACTACTACCCGGGGGTGACTCATCAAGCCCCACTACTACCCGGGGACGACTCTCCGAGCCTCACTACTACCCGGGGGCGACTCTCCGAGCCCCACGGCCTGGGGGCACCTCTCCGAGCCCCACTACTACCCAGGGATGACTCTCCGAGCCCCACTACTACCCAGGGACGACTGTCTGAGCCCCACTACTACCCGGGGGTGACTCTCCGAGCCCCACTCCTACCCGGGGGCGACTCTCCGAGCCCCACTCCTACCCGGGGCGACTCTCCGAGCCCCACTACTATCCGGGGGCGACTCTTCAAGCCCCACTACTACCTGGGGGCGACTCTCCGAGCCCCACTACTACCTGGGGGCTACTCTCCGAGCCTCACTACTACCCGGGGGCGACTCTCCGAGCCACACGGCCTGGGTGCACCTCTCCGGGCCCCACTACTACCCGGGGACGACTCTCCGAGCCCCACTACTACCCAGGGACGACTCTCCGAGCCCCACTACTACCCGGGGGCGACTCTCCAAGCCCCATTACTACCCGGAGACGACTCTCCGAGCCTCACTACTACCCGGGGGCGACTCTCCGAGCCCCACTACTACCCGGGGGCGACTCTCCGAGCCCCACTACTACCCGGGGCGACTCTCCGAGCCCCACTACTATCCGGGGGCGACTCTCCGAGCCCCACTACTACCCGGGGGGGGCGACTCTCCGAGCCCCACTACTACCCGGGGGGTGCGACTCTCCGAGCCCCACTACTATCCGGGGGGGGCGACTCTCCGAGCCCCACTACTACCGGGGGACGACTCTCCAAGCCCCACTACTACCCGGGGACGACTCTCCGAGCCTCACTACTACCCGGGGACGACTCCCCGATCCCCACGGCCTGGGGGCACCACTCCGAGCCCCACTACTATCCGGGGACGACTCTCCGAGCCCCACTACTACCCAGGGACGACTGTCTGAGCCCCACTACTACCCGGGGGTGACTCTCCAAGCCCCACTCCTACCCGGGGGTGACTCATCAAGCCCCACTACTACCTGGGGGCGACTCTCCGAGCCCCACTACTACCCGGGGGCGACTCTCCGAGCCCCACTACTACCTGGGGGCTACTCTCCGAGCCTCACTACTACCCGGGGGCGACTCTCCGAGCCATACGGCCTGGGTGCACCTCTCCGGGCCCCACTACTACCCGGGGACGACTCTCCGAGCCCCACTACTACCCAGGGACGACTCTCCGAGCCCCACTACTACCCGGGGGCGACTCTCCAAGCCCCATTACTACCCGGAGACGACTCTCCGAGCCTCACTACTACCCGGGGGTGACTCTCCGAGCCCCACAGTCTGGGGGCACCTCTCCGAGCCCCACTACTACCCGGGGACGACTCTCCGAGCCCCACTACTACCCAGGGACGACTGTCCGAGCCCCACGGCCTGGGGGCACCTCTCCGAGCCCCACTACTACCCGGAGACGACTCTCCAAGCCCCACTACTACCCAGGGACTACTGTCCGAGCCCCACTACTACCCGGGGGTGACTCTCCGAGCCCCACTACTACCCGGGGGCGACTCTCCAAGCCCCACTACTACCCAGGGACGACTCTCCGAGCCTCACTACTACCTGGGGGCGACTCTCCGAGCCCCACGGCCTGGGGGCACCTCTCTGAGCCCCACTACTACCCGGGGACGACTCTCCGAGCCCTACTACTACCCAGGGACGACTGTCCGAGCCCCACTACTACCCGGGGGTGACTCTCCAAGCCCCACTACTACCCGGGGACGACTCTCCGAGCCTCACTACTACCCGGGGGCGACTCTCCGAGCCTCACTACTACCCGGGGGCGACACTCCGAGCCCCACAGCCTGGGGGCACCTCTCTGAGCCCCACTACTACCCGGGGACGACTCTCCGAGCCCCACTACTACCCAGGGATGACTCTCCGGACACCACTACTACCCAGGGATGACTCTCCGAGCCCCACTACTACCCAGGGACGACTCTCCGAGCCTCACTACTACCCAGGGACGACTGTCCGAGCCCCACTACTACCCGGGGTGACTGTCCAAGCCCCACTACTACCCGGGGGTGACTCTCTGAGCCCCACTACTACCCGGGGGTGACTCTCTGAGCCCCACTACTACCCGGGGGGCGACTCTCCGAGCCCCAATACTAACTGGGGGCGACTCTCCGAGCCCCAATACTAACTGGGGACGACTCTCCAAGCCCCAATACTAACCGGGGGCGACTCTCCGAGCCCCAATGTGAAAGTGGCCCTCAGTGAAAATGCATTTGACACCCCTGTAACAGCGCCCTGAAGCCATATGCTGCCTGTAACGGGCGTCCAGTCGGCCAGTATAAATGATTGGTGGCAGCTAGTGGTTCTCTATGGTTATTGCAGAGCTGGCAGTGACTGTACAGAGGTATATACGTATATTCCATGTGTTGGACTCTGTATACACCATACGCTCACTGTGAATCCCCTGATATCTGACCCTATAGTAGAAGCAGCCTCGCCCATCACTCGTCAGACAACCGTGTAATTGTCCTGCTGATTGGTGGCAGCGGTGGGATCTGTGCGATTCCCCGGCTGTTTCCTCACAGGTGATGGGCAGCAGATGGTTGACGATGGGCGATTATGGCACCTTCTTACCTGTTAGGAAACTGCAGCTGAGCAAAATGACTTTCCACCCAGGTGTGGTCCATATTGTAGCTCCTGAACGCCTGCAGAACATAGTCCGCCACTTCCCCATTCTCCTGCGATCCAGCCGGGTGAGCCACCCCTGAGATCTTCCTGTAAGGCAGAAGGCATTATATGGCGGGAGGAGCAGAGTACAGGAGCTGCAGGCTTGTGCTTTATGGGGAAGACATCCGATGGTGCTGTGTGAGGTTGGTGCTGTGGGGGGCGCTGTGTGAGGTTGGTGCTGTGGGGGGCGCTGTGTGAGGTTGGTGCTGTGGGGGGCGCTGTGTGAGGGTGGTGCTGCGGGGGGCGCTGCTGTGAGGTTGGTGCTGCGGGGGGCGCTGCTGTGAGGTTGGTGCTGTGGGGGGCGCTGCTGTGAGGTCGGTGCTGTGGGGGGCGCTGTGTGAGCTTGGTGCTGTGGGGGGGCGCTGCTGTGAGGTCGGTGCTGTGGGGGGCGCTGCTGTGAGGTTGGTGCTGTGTGGGGCGCTGTGTGAGCTTGGTGCTGTGGGGGGCGCTGTGTGAGGTCGGTGCTGTGGGGGGCGCTGTGTGAGGTTGGTGCTGCGGGGGGCGCTGTGTGAGGTCGGTGCTGCGGGGGGCGCGGCTGTGAGGTTGGTGCTGTGGGGGGCGCTGCTGTGAGGTTAGTGCTGCGGGGGGCGCTGCAGTGAGGTTAGTGCTGTGGGGGGCGCTGCTGTGAGGTTGGTGCTGTGGGGGGCGCTGCTGTGAGGTTGGTGCTGTGTGAGGTTGGTGCTGCGGGGGGCGCTGTGTGAGGTTGGTGCTGTGTGAGGTTGGTGCTGTGGGGGGCGCTGTGTGAGGTTGGTGCTGTGGGGGGCGCTGTGTGAGGTCGGTGCTGCGGGGGGTGCTGCTGTGAGGTCGGTGCTGCGGGGGGTGCTGCTGTGAGGTCGGTGCTGCGGGGGGTGCTGCTGTGAGGTCGGTGCTGTGGGGGGGCGCTGCTGTGAGGTTGGTGCTGTGGGGGGCGCTGTGTGAGGTCGGTGCTGCGGGGGGTGCTGCTGTGAGGTCGGTGCTGCGGGGGGTGCTGCTGTGAGGTCGGTGCTGCGGGGGGTGCTGCTGTGAGGTCGGTGCTGCGGGGGGTGCTGCTGTGAGGTTGGTGCTGCGGGGGGCGCTGCTGTGAGGTTGGTGCTGCGGGGGGCGCTGCTGTGGGGGGGCGCTGCTGTGAGGTTGGTGCTGTGGGGGGCGCTGTGTGAGGTCGGTGCTGCCGGGGGTGCTGCTGTGAGGTTGGTGCTGCGGGGGTGCTGCTGTGAGGTTGGTGCTGTGGGGGGCGCTGCTGTGAGGTTGGTGCTGTGGTGGGCGCTGCTGTGAGGTTGGTGCTGTGGGGGGCGCTGCTGTGAGGTTGGTGCTGTGGGGGGCGCTGCTGTGAGGTTGGTGCTGTGGGGGGGCGCTGCTGTGAGGTTGGTGCTGTGGGGGGCGCTGTGTGAGGTCGGTGCTGCGGGGGGTGCTGCTGTGAGGTCGGTGCTGCGGGGGGTGCTGCTGTGAGGTCGGTGCTGCGGGGGGTGCTGCTGTGAGGTTGGTGCTGCGGGGGGCGCTGCTGTGAGGTTGGTGCTGTGAGGTTGGTGCTGTGGGGGGGCGCTGCTGTGAGGTTGGTGCTGTGGGGGGCGCTGCTGTGAGGTTGGTGCTGTGGGGGGCGCTGCTGTGAGGTTAGTGCTGCGGGGGGCGCTGCAGTGAGGTTAGTGCTGTGGGGGGCGCTGCTGTGAGGTTGGTGCTGTGGGGGGCGCTGCTGTGAGGTTGGTGCTGTGTGAGGTTGGTGCTGCGGGGGGCGCTGTGTGAGGTTGGTGCTGTGTGAGGTTGGTGCTGTGGGGGGCGCTGTGTGAGGTTGGTGCTGTGGGGGGCGCTGTGTGAGGTCGGTGCTGCGGGGGGTGCTGCTGTGAGGTCGGTGCTGCGGGGGGTGCTGCTGTGAGGTCGGTGCTGCGGGGGGTGCTGCTGTGAGGTCGGTGCTGCGGGGGGTGCTGCTGTGAGGTCGGTGCTGTGGGGGGGCGCTGCTGTGAGGTTGGTGCTGCGGGGGGCGCTGTGTGAGGTCGGTGCTGCGGGGGGTGCTGCTGTGAGGTCGGTGCTGCGGGGGGTGCTGCTGTGAGGTCGGTGCTGCGGGGGGTGCTGCTGTGAGGTCGGTGCTGCGGGGGGTGCTGCTGTGAGGTTGGTGCTGCGGGGGGCGCTGCTGTGAGGTTGGTGCTGCGGGGGGCGCTGCTGTGGGGGGGCGCTGCTGTGAGGTTGGTGCTGTGGGGGGCGCTGCTGTGAGGTTGGTGCTGTGGGGGGGCGCTGCTGTGAGGTTGGTGCTGTGGGGGGGCGCTGCTGTGAGGTTGGTGCTGTGGGGGGCGCTGCTGTGAGGTTGGTGCTGTGGGGGGGCGCTGCTGTGAGGTTGGTGCTGTGGGGGGCGCTGTGTGAGGTCGGTGCTGTGGGGGGCGCTGTGTGAGGTCGGTGCTGCCGGGGGTGCTGCTGTGAGGTTGGTGCTGCGGGGGTGCTGCTGTGAGGTTGGTGCTGTGGGGGGCGCTGCTGTGAGGTTGGTGCTGTGGTGGGCGCTGCTGTGAGGTTGGTGCTGTGGGGGGCGCTGCTGTGAGGTTGGTGCTGTGGGGGGGCGCTGCTGTGAGGTTGGTGCTGTGGGGGGCGCTGTGTGAGGTCGGTGCTGCGGGGGGTGCTGCTGTGAGGTCGGTGCTGCGGGGGGTGCTGCTGTGAGGTCGGTGCTGCGGGGGGTGCTGCTGTGAGGTTGGTGCTGCGGGGGGCGCTGCTGTGAGGTTGGTGCTGTGAGGTTGGTGCTGTGGGGGGGCGCTGCTGTGAGGTTGGTGCTGTGGGGGGCGCTGCTGTGAGGTTGGTGCTGTGGGGGGGGCGCTGCTGTGAGGTTGGTGCTGTGGGGGGGGCGCTGCTGTGAGGTTGGTGCTGTGGGGGGCGCTGTGTGAGGTTGGTGCTGTGGGGGGCGCTGTGTGAGGTCGGTGCTGCGGGGGGTGCTGCTGTGAGGTCGGTGCTGCGGGGGTGCTGCTGTGAGGTCGGTGCTGCGGGGGTGCTGCTGTGAGGTCGGTGCTGCGGGGGGTGCTGCTGTGAGGTCGGTGCTGCGGGGGGTGCTGCTGTGAGGTTGGTGCTGCGGGGGGCGCTGCTGTGAGGTTGGTGCTGTGAGGTTGGTGCTGTGGGGGGGCGCTGCTGTGAGGTTGGTGCTGTGGGGGGCGCTGCTGTGAGGTTGGTGCTGTGGGGGGGGCGCTGCTGTGAGGTTGGTGCTGTGGGGGGCGCTGTGTGAGGTCGGTGCTGTGGGGGGGGGCGCTGCTGTGAGGTTGGTGCTGTGGGGGGGCGCTGCTGTGAGGTTGGTGCTGTGGGGGGGGCTGCTGTGAGGTTGGTGCTGTGGGGGGCGCTGCTGTGAGGTTGGTGCTGCGGGGGGGGCAGGGAAGCTGTGATCTCCCCCCTGCTCTGCCGGGATCTCCAGAAGAATGCCTGCCTCTTCGGCCTGTGCCCTGTTGGAGACATCGGTTGGCGCAGTGCAGTGACATCCAGCGCCCGCTGCTGTCCTAGACAGAAGAGGAGACGGGGCTGCAGCTGTCGGGAGCCTGGAGTCAGGGAGATTAAGCCATTATTTTATTTTTCTTACATTATTTTGCCACTGAATATTATAGTGAGGGGCTGGCTGTGGGCAATGTAACACTGGGGGCTGTTGGGGATATTATAGTGAGGGACTGGCTGTGGGTAATATAACACTGGGGGCTGTTGGGGATATAATAGTGGGGGCTGGGCGTGGCCCGTGGGGGATTTTATATTGGGGGCTGGCTGTGTGGAACTTCAGATTACCTGGTGGGGCTGGCTGGAGGGGACATTATACTGTTAAGTGGGTTTTGACCATACCGCATAGGGGGCTCTAGGGAACACACTGGGGTCTGTGGTGACCATTCTGTATAGGGCGCTGTGGGGGACATTGTACTGTATAGGGGTTTGCTGGTGACCATATTGTATAAGTGGCTTTTGTGGATTTCGTGCTGTGTGAGCTGCCATGGGGGACATTGTACTGCAGATAAAGCGCTATAGGGGCCATTACACTATATCGGTGACTGGGGGCAATAGTGCTGTGTGGGGGGCTGTGGGGGCAATCACACTGTGTAAGGGGACAGTGTTAGAAGGGAGTAGAGTTTGGAGATGACAACGTTGTGGGCAGTATGAGGGCATAGCGTGAAGAGGAGGCACAGACTGGATATGGAGAGGGGGCAGCGTTAATTGGGGGCGACACAGTATGAAGAAAGCTTAGCATGGCGGAGGACAGTGTGGAGCTATGGAAAGTGGAAGGGAAAATAGTGGAGAGGGCACCGCTATGGTATAGGCTGTGGTTCATACGGGCGGATGGTGTGGCGGTTATACCTGACAAGGTCACAGTATGGCGGTCATATACTACAGGAGGCTTATTTAGTGCACAGTTTGGACAGATATTTGTATATAAGGGTCATTTAAAGAGCTCTCTTATTTTTAAGGGCACCATGTCGTGATGTGCTGCAGAAGACTGCCGGGAGGAGAGAGGTGTGCCGGGAGGAGGGAGGTGTGCCGAGAGGAGGGAGGTGTGCCGAGAGGAGGGAGGTGTGCCGGGAGGAGGGAGGTCATCAGGGAGGAGGGAGGTCATCAGGGAGGAGGGAGGTCAGCCGAGAGGAGGGAGGTCAGCAGAGAGGAGGGAGGTGTGCAGAGAGGAGGGAGGTCATCAGGGAGGAGGGAGGTCATCAGGGAGGAGGGAGGTCAGCCGAGAGGAGGGAGGTCAGCAGAGAGGAGGGAGGTCAGCAGAGAGGAGGGAGGTCAGCAGAGAGGAGGGAGGTCAGCAGGGAGGAGGGAGGTGTGCTGAGAGGAGGGAGGTTTGCTGAGAGGAGGGAGGTCAGCAAGGAGGAGGGAGGTCAGCAAGGAGGAGGGAGGTCTGCCGAGAGGAGGGAGGTCTGCCGAGAGGAGGGAGGTCTGCCGAGAGGAGGGAGGTCTGCCGAGAGGAGGGAGGTCAGCAGAGAGGAGGGAGGTCTGCAGAGAGGGGGGGGTCAGCAGAGAGGAGGGAGGTGTGCCGAGAGGAGGGAGGTCAGCAGAGGGGAGAGAGGTGTGCCGAGAGGAGAGAGGTGTGCCGAGAGGAGGGAGGTCAGCAGAGAGGAGGGAGGTCAGCAGAGAGGAGGGAGGTCAGCAGAGAGGAGGAAGGTCAGCAGAGAGGAGGGAGGTGTGCCGAGAGGAGGGAGGTCAGCAGAGAGGAGAGAGGTGTGCCGAGAGGAGGGAGGTGTGCCGAGAGGAGGGAGGTCAGCAGAGAGGAGGGAGGTCAGCAGAGAGGAGGGAGGTCTGCAGAGAGGGGGGAGGTCAGCAGAGAGGAGGGAGGTCTGCCGAGAGGAGGGAGGTCTGCCGAGAGGAGGGAGGTCAGCAGAGAGGAGGGAGGTCAGCAGGGAGGAGGGAGGTGTGCCGAGAGGAGGGAGGTCAGCAGAGAGGAGGGAGGTCAGCAGAGAGGAGGGAGGTCAGCAGAGAGGAGGGAGGTCAGCAGAGAGGAGGGAGGTGTGCCGAGAGGAGGGAGGTGTGCCGAGAGGAGGGAGGTCAGCAGAGAGGAGGGAGGTCAGCAGAGAGGAGGGAGGTCAGCAGAGAGGAGGGAGGTCTGCAGGGAGGAGGGAGGTCTGCAGGGAGGAGGGAGGTCTGCAGGGAGGAGGGAGGTCAGCAGAGAGGAGGGAGGTCAGCAGAGAGGAGGGAGGTGTGCCGAGAGGAGGGAGGTCAGCAGAGAGGAGGGAGGTGTGCCGAGAGGAGCTGTGGCTGTGAAAAGTCATCAAAGATGAAGACAAGAAGGATGAGATGGAGACGAAAAGGAAGGCCTCCGATCAGCAAAGTTGTTACCTATAAGGCCGGGTTCACATTATGTTAAGCATAGCGTTGACGGGCTGAGTTACCGGTATAGCATAGCGCGATCGTGTTATGCTATACCCGCTAGCACAGAGGTTTCATCAGCGCTATCGGTGACGGCGCCTCACACACTGCAGCCTGCGTCCGAGGCTCCGTCAGTGAATGACGTCACATCGCGAATGCGTGCTGCTTTACGGCATGCGTCGCGATGCGCCCGACAATGGAGCTGAATGGCAGCGTTAACAGACTGCGTTACACCGCGTCCATCTAGCGGACTGCCTAATGTAATGTGAACCCAGCCTAAGGTGCCTGGATGGAAATGTTTACTTGTTGATACAGACTTCCGATCAGGACTGAGGTTCCTGCCTGGTCGACAGTCGGATCACGACTGATAACAACTCCCAACATCTCCACAGACTTGGTTGCACTGGGAGTTGCATGTTAATGCAAAATCAATGTACATGCAGCTGACTCGACATTACATCTGATTGCTGCACTAAGCTTGGTGATGTAGTCAGGTACTGACGGTGGTTATGGTGATGTACAGTATTCATGGACTGGTGTGTATATATACTGCTCAAAAAATAAAGGGAACACATCCTAGATATCACTGAGTGGCAAACTCCAGTTGCAAATCTTTATTCATTACACATGTAATGCATTGAGGGCAATAAAACATAAAAATGATTATTGTACATTAAAATGAATATCCCATGAAGTGTGATTGACTTGGAGTTACATTGTGCTGTTTAAGTGTTTCCTTTATGTTTTTGAGCAGTATATTTACTGACGGTGCTTCTGGTGATGTATTCAGGTACTGACTGTGGTTCTGGTGATGTATTCATGTCCTGTTGGTGGTTCCGGTGACACATTAATGTACTGACGGTGCTTCTGGTGATGTATTCATGTCCTGTTGGTGGTTCTGGTGATGTATTCAGGTACTGATGGTGGTTCTGGTGACACATTAATGTACTGACGGTGGTTCTCGTGATGTATTCAGGTACTGATGGTGGTTCTGGTAATGCATTTATGTTCTGAGGGTGGTTGTTCTAGTGCCATATTAATTTACTGATGGTGGTTCTGATGATGTATTCATGTACTAATGGTCGTTCTAGGGATTTATTCTATGATGTCATATTTATGTACTATGGCGGCTCTGGTGTTCTGATGATTTCAATTTCAGATTTATGTACTGATTATGGTTCTGATGATGAATACAGCCCCAAAACTATCATCACTACATGAATACATAGATGAATATCGCTATTTGTCCCTGGTATCGTGTAAATGGTTCACAAACGGTGAATGATTCCACATCTGATTATGGAACACACACCCCTGTTGAGCCTCACCACTAAAGTACACCACTTTTTTACTTTTGCTGGTATTTTTGGTGAAACAGTTAATAGTTCTAGTAAAAGTGGTCATCACATTTTGTTACCTGACCCATTGTGGGAGGGGTCATTAGTGGTTCTGTTATCTCAGACTGTGACCTATGCCGTTGGGGGTGAGGGGACGGACACCCCTGGATTCATCTGCCTTGGTTCCCCAAAATACCTTGTCCTGGTCCTGACAGCAAGTAATCTCCCAGGAGTAAAGGAGAGAAGGAAAGTGGCTGCAGAGTCAGGAGCCGAGAGGAGGAGGACTGCTAATATTATCCGAGAAATCAGCATCTGCCTAATCCTGATCTGTCACTGAGGAGGAGCTAGAGGCAGACACAGGGGGAGGAGCTAGATGGAGTCAGAGGGGAGGAGCAAAAGGCAGGCACAGTCAGGGGGAGGAGCAAAAGGCAGACACAGTCAGGGTGAGGAGCTAGATGGCGATAGAGGATTGGAGGAAAAGGCAGACACATTCAGATGGGACGAGTGAGAGGGAAACAGACACAAGAGGGAGGAGAAAGATGCAGACAGTCAGAAGAGCTTGATAGAGGGGAGGACCTAGAGACAGACCAGGTCAGGGGGAGGGGCTGGTAGGCACAGAAAGGAGGAGCTAGAGTAAAACCGAAAGGAGAAACAACAGGTAGACACAAAGGGGAGGAGCTGGAGGTAGACACAGCTGTCTTCTATCTATAACCCTGCAGGGGGCGGGGTCACAGCTCCCTCCTCTCTGTATCACCCTGCAGGGGGCGGGGTCACAGCTCCCTCCTCTCTGTATCACCCTGCATGGGGCGGCTCATAGCTCTCTTCTATCTATATCACCCTGCAGGGGGGGGGTCACAGCTCCCTTCTATCTATATCACCCTGCAGGGGGCGGGGTCACAGCTCCCTTCTATCTATATCACCCTGCAGAGGGCGGCTCATAGCTCCCTTCTATCTATATCACCCTGCAGGGGGCGGGGTCACAGCTCCCTTCTATCTATATCACCCTGCAGAGGGCGGCTCATAGCTCTCTTCTATCTATAGCACCCTGCAGGGGGTGGGGTCACAGCTCCCTTCTATCTATATCACCCTGCAGAGGGCGGCTCATAGCTCTCTTCTATCTATATCACCCTGCAGGGGGCGGGTCATAGCTCTCTTCTATCTATATCACCCTGCAGGGGGCGGGTCATAGCTCTCTTCTATCTGTATCACCCTGAAGGGGACAGCTCACAGCTCTCTTCTATCTGTATCACCCTGCAGGGGGTGTGGTCACAGCTCCCTCCTATCACCCTGCAGGGGGCGGGCTCACAGCTCCCTCCTCTCTGTATCACCCTGTGGGGGGCGGGGTCACAGCTCCCTTCTATCACCCTGCAGGGGGCGGGGTCTTGGTTCTCACTTTATCTTCTGCTGTATTTGTTGCCCGTCCGTCAGATATTTGGTGAACAGATCCTTGACCTCTGACCAGTCCATCTTTATGGGCTCAGCTTCTTCCTGCTGAGATGCCTCATCTGACGTGAAGTCATCGCCATTGATGCCGCACGTTGCACACGGACGGCGAGTGGCCAAAAATCCTAGGAAAAAAGCTGCAGAGGAGACGAGAAGGAAAGTGAGACTAGGGGAGCAGTGTCCTCGAGGGACATCATTGCCCCCCTCCAGGTGGCGCATGCGCCGCACACATCACTCACCGACGAGCGCTGTCAGGATCACGGCCAGGATGAGCTTTTGGTGTTGGGGCGAGATCCAGAGTCCGGGAAGTTTGGGGTTTGGCCTCTGGTCGTCATGTGGAGGGCTCTCTATATGGAGCTCAGCCTCGTCTTCCTCTTCCACCCCTCTATAGACTGAGAATGACCGGGACGGCATCTGTACAAGCGAATAGAATTGCAAAAGTATCTGCACCCCATCCGAACAGTGCCACACCCCTAGATACAAATCCTTGGGTCTCCTCCATTGATGATTTCCAGATGGAGGTCAGAAAGTGGACACGTAACACATGGGAGTGAGGGGGCATTACACAAATATATCATATAGGCAGACACCTACCGCCATGAGAAAATATACCACGATGGGGGACACTATACCAGGATGGGGGACATTATACCAGGATGGAGGACATTATACCAGGATGGGGGACACTATACCAGGATGGGGGACACTATACCAGGATGGAGGACACTATACCAGGATGGAGGACATTATACCGGGATGGGGGATACTATACCACGATGGGGGACATTATACCAGGATGGAGGACATTATACCAGGATGGGGGACACTATACCACGATGGGGGACACTATACCACGATGGGGGACAATATACCACGATGGAGGACATTATACCAGGATGGGGGACACTATACCAGAATGGGGACATTATACCAGGATGGGGGACACTATACCAGGATGGGGGACGTTATACCAGGATGGGGGACGTTATACCAGGATGGGGGACACTATACCAGGATGGAGGACACTATACCAGGATGGGGGACTGTTGTGAGTTCATTTTCCCCTTCGTCACTGAGGTCTGGTGAACTCCCTATTCTGGTAAAGGAAGGTAATGAGCCTGATTATCAGGCACCTGAGTCTAATGAGGATGACTGGCTGAGTGGAGTCACTGACTGGATATAAGGCTGCCGACGCCCTTCTGCCCTGCGGGTGATTTCTCTGTGGACTTCTAGGACACCAGTCTGATTCCTGCTTCCCTAAAGCTAAGTTTCTGCTTTGCCTGTTTGCATTTATGTTTTGTGTTCGTTTTCCTTGCTTTTCTGGATTCTGCCATTCCCTGCTGGGATGAGCTGAATCTCCTTTTGCCGGTTGCTCTGTCTTCAGAATATTCCTGAGTACTGACATAGCTTTTTTGAAGCCTAGCGTCTTCAGGGCCTTTTTCACTGTCAGTCTGTTAGCTCTTATTTTCATAGGGTTTTTCACGGATTGCAGACAGCAGCCTTCCTGTCCTTTCCTATGTAGTTAGCTTGGGCCCCGTCTTTGCTCAGTCTATCTTTCTGTCTGTGTTAGTGTTTTCATCTTGCTTCACCGTCATTATATGTTGGGGGCTGCCTATTGCTTTGGGGTCTGCTCTGGGGCAGTTTAGATTTCCCCTTTCTTTCTTTAGGCCTATTTAATTCTCCGGCTGTGATCGAGGGGTCTAGGGCATCGTAGGAACCCCCCACGGCTACTGTTAGTTGTTGTGATAGGATCAGGGGTCTGCAATCCGATAGCTGCCAACCTCTCTGGTTTTCTGGACTTAGCTAGCATTTTTGTTTTTGCCTCCTACGGTGACGCAATCATAACAGGGGACATTATACCAGGATGGGGGACATTATACCAGAATGGGGGACACTATACCAGGATGGGGGACACTATACCAGGATGGGGGACGTTATACCAGGATGGAGGACATAATAGCAGAATGAGGAACATACCAGGTAATGTACATATATACTGTGTTTGTGTGTGTATGTATGTATATATATATATATATATATATCTCAAGACGATAATTTACATACCACGATGGGGAACATACAGTGAAGGAAATAATTATTTGATCCCTTGCTGATTTTGTAAGTTTGTCCACTGACAGACATGAACAGTCTATAATTTTAAGGGCAGGCTAATTTTAACATTGAGAAATAGAATATTAAAGATAAAATCCAGAAAATCACATTGTATAAATTATATAAATGTATTTGCATTTTGCAGTGAGAAATAAGTATTTGATCCCTCTGGCAAACAAGACTTAATACTTGGTGGCAAAACCCTTGTTGGCAAGCCCAGCAGTCAGACGTGTCTTGCAGTTGATGATGAGGTTTTCGCACATGTCAGGGGGAATTTTGCTCCACTCCTCTTTGCAGATCATCTCTAGATCATTAAGATTTTGAGGCTGTCGCTTGGCCGCTCGGAGCTTCACCTCCCTCCATAAGTTTTCTATGGGGTTAAGGTCTGGAGACTGGCTTGGCCACTCCATAACCTTAATGTGCTTCTTTATGAGCCACTCCTTTATAGACTGTTCATGTCTTTGTCAGTAGGAAAACTTACAAAATCAGCAAGGGATCAAATACTTCACTGTATATACATGGATGGGAGACATATACGGTGGGTATAGAAAGTATTCAGACCCCAATAATTTTTTCACGCTTTGCTTCATTGCAGCCATTTGTTAAATTCAATAAAGTACATTTTTTTCTCATTACTCTGCACCCCGTCTTGACTGAAAAAAACAGAAATGTGGAAATTTTTGCAAATTTATCAAAAAAAGAAAAACTGAAATCTCCCATGGTCATAAGTATTCAGGCCCTTTGCTCAGTATTGGGTAGACGCACCTTTTGAGCTAGTACAGCCATGAGTCTTCTTGGGAATGATGCCACAAGTTTCTCACCCCTGGATTTGGAGATCCTCGGCCATTCTTCCTTGCAGATCCTCTCCAGTTCCGTCAGGTTGGATGGTGAACGTTGGTGGACAGCCATTTTCAGGTCTCTCCAGAGATGCTCCATTGGGTTTAGGTCAGGGCTCTGGCTGGGCCAGTCAGGAATGGTCACAGAGTTGTTCTGAAGCCACTCCTCTGTTATTTTAGCTGTGTGCTTAGGGTCATTGTCTCGTTCGAAGGTGAACCTTCGGCCAAGTCTGAGGTCCAGAGCACTCTGGAAGAGGTTTTCATCCAGGATATCTCTGTACTTGGCCACATTCATGTTTCCTTCAATTGCAATCAGTCGTCCTGTCCCTGCAGCCACTACCATGTTTCACTGTTGGGATTGTATTGGGCAGGTGATGAGCAGTGCCTGGTTTTCTCCACACATACCGCTTATCACTAACAAGTTCTATCTTCGTCTCATCAGACCAGAGAATCCTATTTCTCATAGTCTTGGAGTCCTTCATGTGTTTTTTAGCAAACTTTATGCGGGTGTTGTGAACACGTTTGACCTGGCTTCTGAGTTTGGGCTCCCTCTGGTGGTTGCAGCGGGTAATGAAGTTGGTCTAACTGACAAGAGGTCAATACCTGAAGAAGATGATTGGAGGTCAGGTGTTACTGACTGGGAAGATTTATGTGAGCAACCTTCCCTCAATTGTTGCTGGTGATTTTGTTTCTTCCTGTGCACCTTGGAAGTCTGTTGTCTCCTGCTTGGTCCTGCATCTTTCAGATAAGTCATTTGTCTGTTTTTGCCTTACTCCGATTTTTGCTTTGCTGTTGTGTGTTCAGCCTTGTTCCCTGTGGGGACCTGCGCTGGACCCCGTTCCATATGCTTCAGCTCATGTCAGTTTGTTCAGTATTTCTAATCCCCCGGTATATCAGTATCTTTTGCTTTGCTTCCAGTTCACACCAGAATGCTGATCTAGTGGGGGAGAGGTCGTGTGGCCTCCAGTATTTTTGCATATCAGACGTGTTGGATTTTTCTTAGGGTTTTTGCGTGATTGCAGACAGTATTCTTTCTTGTCCTGTTCTATCTAGACAGTTTGGGCCCCATCATTTGCCTACTCTATTTTCTGCCTGCGTTTGTGCTTCATCTTGTCTCACTGGCAATATATGTTTGGGGGCTGTCTGTTCCTTTGGGGTTCTACTCCGGGGCAGTTTAGCTTTTCCCTTTCTTTCTTTAGGCTTACTTAACTCTTTGGCTGTGCCGAGGCATCTAGGGCATCGTAGGTACGTCCCACGGCTAATTCTAGTTGTGTTGTCAGTTCAGGGGTCTGCAATACGCTAAGTTACCAACCTCTCTGGTGTTCTGGTTGCCTACCCTATGCCCCGGCCATCCTCGGTTACCGAATCATAACAGCAGGCTTTCATATGTCTGGCACTGAGGAGAGGCTTCCGTCGAGCAACTCTGCCATAAAGGCCCGACTGGTGGAGGGCTGCAGTGATAGTTGACTTTGTGGAACTTTCTCCCATCTCCATACTGCATCTGTGGAGCTCAGCTACAGTGATCTTGGGGTTCTTCTTTACCTCTCTCACCAAGGCTCTTCTCCCACGATTGCTCAGTTTGGCTGGAAGGCCAGGTCTAGGAAAACTTCTGGTGGTCCCAAACTTCTTCCATTTAAGGATTATCGAGGCCACTGTGCTCTTAGGAACCTTGAGTACTGCAGAAATTCTTTTGTAAGCTTGGCCAGATCTGTGCCTTGTCACAATTCTGTCTCTGAGCTCCTTGGCCAGTTCCTTTGGCCTCATGATTCTCATTTGTTGTGACATGCACTGTGAGGTCTTATATATACAGGTGTGCGCCTTTACACATCAAGTCCTATCAGTGTAATTACACACAGCTGGACTCCAATGAAGGAGCAGAACCATCTCAAGGAGGATCACAAGGAAATGGACAGCATGTGACTTACATATGAGTGTCTGAGCAAAGGGGCTGAATACTTATGACCATTATGACCATGGGATATTTCAGTTTTTCTTTTTTAATAAATTTCTACATTTCTGTTTTTTTTCACTCAAGATGGAGTGCAGTGTACATTAATGATAAAATATGAACTTTTTTTGAATTTACCAAATGGCTGCAATGAAACAAAGAGAGAAAAATGTAAAGGAGTCTGAATAATTTCTGTAACCACTGTATATCAGGATGGGGAACATATATTCCAGCATTGGCCCAGGATGGGAGACATGGCGAAAGTGTTGGCATCTAAATTGTTCCGGAAAATATATGTTCCCCATCCTGGTATATACTGTATATGCCATACCAGGAAGGGCCCAGTATGGGGAACATATAAACCAGGATGAGGAACATACAGATCTATCAATAATAATAATCATCTTTATTTATATAGCGCCAACATATTCCGCAGCACTTTACAGTTTAACAGTTTCAAAACACAAGTCATAAGTAACAACGTTAACAATACAATAATTACAGCACAATCAGCCGCCCCTGCTGGTGAGAGCTTACAATCTACAATGAGGTGGGGGAGATACAGAGTACAGGGGCGTATATACAATGATGTATTTACAATGATGGTCCAGCCATCTTGAGGGAGTGAAGGATGGATGGATATAGTGAATGGGCTACACACGCACACTTACACATAGAATGACTGTGATTAGTGAATGTGATAGGCCGCTCTGAACAAATGTGTTTTGAGGGAACGCCTGAAACTATGCAAATTGTGGATAGTCCTAATTTCTTGGGGTAGAGCATTCCATAGGATTGGCGCAGCGTGGGAAAAGTGTTGGAGTCGGGAGTGGGAGGTACGGATTAGTTCAGAGGTTAGTCAAAAGTCGTTTGCAGAGCGCAGCGATCGGCTAGGCCGATAGACAGAAATGAGGGAGGAGATGTAGGGGGGTACCGCACTGTGGAGAGCTTTGTGGGTGAGAACAAGTACTTTGAATTGGACCCTATAATGAATGGGCAGCCAATGTAAGGACTGGCGAAGAGCGGACGCGTCCAAGTAACGATTAGCCAGATGGACGACCCTAGCTGCTGCATTAAGTATGGACTGGAGAGGGGAGGCCAATTAATAGAGCTATGCAGTAGTCCAGGCGGGAGTGGATCAATGCGACAGTGAGGGATTTTGTTGTTTCTATGGTGAGAAAAGGGCGAATTCAAAAATCTAACAAAAATTAAGAGACCACCACATCAAATCCCTGTCATGGCCGCCCATTCTCCAGACCTGAACCCCATTGAAAACCTCTGGAATGTAATCAGGAGGAAGATGGAGAGTCACAAGCCATCAGTCAAAGAAGAACGGCTGACATGTGTGTACCAGGAGCGGCATAAGGTCACCCAAAAGCCGTGTGAGAGACTGGAGGAAAGCAGCCGAGACGCAGGAAAGCTGGGGTTAACAATCATGGGGATTCCACAGAATACTGATCTCTGAACTCTTCCTGAGGTAAAACATTAGTATTGTTGTTTCTAAATGATTATGACCTTGTTTAGTGCTTGGAGATTCGGAGACATGTTGTCAGTAGTTTATAGAATAAAAGAGCAATTTACATTTTACGCAAAAATATAAAGAGAAAAATCAGACAAACTGAACATTGTGCAGCGGTCTCTTAATTTTTGCCAGAGCTGTGTATAGCTGGAATGTACCCTGGAAATGACAACATAAGGAGGGAGGGGCAACACGTTTGTCTATGTAGGATATGGATATATTATGTACAGGTGATGTTATGTGGGTTATTACATACATGGTATTCTAATGGTATTTAGCTCATTCAATCTCTTGCATTGATCCTGCATGTGTCCAGTTATTCCTATTCATCTTTGCCAGCATATGTAATGGTATATAGTTATTTCAACTTACTTTGCTTCTCGCCTTAGGCTGTGAGGTAACATAAATTTTTTCAAAGAGGTTTATAATCCATTTAGGCCTGCACACTTGTTTATCTGTTCACTACATTCATTGTGTCCTGCTATCTTAACTTGATTGATTGCTAACGAGAAAATAGTGATAGGTCTACAAGCAAGCCTCCTATATATTCAGACACAGCCTGGGGATGCATTTATGTAGGGGGGCATTTATGTACATTTAATGTAAGTACATTTATCAAAGTGCCTGGCAGTTATACCATGGCAGTTAGCCAGGGCAGGAGACAAGTAAGACAAACAAACCTATTCCCAGTATATTTGTATTACAACAAATATTCACCATATGCATTTGTATCATTTATATCCTGGCTGCTGCATTCACTCTCATCCACCGTCCATGCATTAACTCTTTACACTCCATCCATATCGGTCCCTCAGTCCTCTCCTATGTATAGCACTCACGCTCTTTTCACATTGCTAAACTGCACAGATCCATTCTGTCCCACCATCCAACACAGGAGATGCTCTTGTGGCGCCCCCAGGAGTATGGTCGCCACAATGGCATTGCCTTCCTCCAGGGAGGGAGATTTCATGCTTGGAAGCAATGAAGGGTCTCTCTGGCAGTTAATCATTTTCATGCAACACAGTTCCCACTCCGGGCCAGCAGAGGGAGCTCTGAACCCAGAACTGAGGGGAGGAGCTGTCTCTGAGGGCCAGGAGGGGAAATGAGGAGTTAGTGTGAGGAGGGCAACGAGTGTAGACGTGTGGAGAGAAACTGGAGGTTGAGCTAAGGAAAGAGAGCTCCCTCCCAGTGAGAGCGCATGATCTGGAGCCTGGTCTCCATGGTTGTATGGATACTGAAGGTCCTGCAACAAAAACCAGAGGAATAGGAAGCTGTAAATGCTCTATTCCCACCTAAGACTCGGAGGCACAACAGCGACGGGTGAGCCAAGAGAGATAGAGGGCTACAGGTGTCTTCCATACGAGGTAGTTCTAAGAGACGATAAGAAGGAGGAACGTCAGTGTAACACTGTACTGCATGTACCTCAAGCCAGCGCTAGGAAGGAGACTACACAACTCATCTGATAGAGAGATCGCTGAGTTGCTTCCAGGCTAGCCTGCTCCTGTGCCATCTGTAACCAGGACCCTGGACTGCGATTGCCAAGTAAAGGTAAAGAAACTGCACCCTGTTGTGTCCTTGCCTCCTTCCTGCAACATCCTCAGCACTGCTACATCTCTGTGCCAACACTGCACCCTCTTCCTAAACCTTCCGCTACACTGCCCTGGGACTACAGCCCTGCCTGTGGAGGGCTACAACATCATCGCTGCACCACACCATCTGTCCCAGAGGATCTGTCTGCAGCGTCGGCTTAACACCTCTCTTGCCGAACATCACAGGTGGCGTCACGAATCACTTATAAACTTTGTTCCCAACTCAACACCTTTTACATGGACACTCAGGGCCACGGACCGCGTCACCGCTGCTGTGACAATCCCCTCTGAGAGACCGGCCCAGTACCGAGTACCCCACAGCCCTGGGAGGGCGACCCATTTTGGCGTCACGAACAGGATTACGGAGCCCGGTATCCCCGGGTCCTGTGTGCCAGAGACTGTTGTGTGCTATAGACTGTGTGCGAAATTGGCGCCATTGCCGCCATTATCCCGCTGATTGGCCTGCGCGGGAAGAAAAGGGGCGGGTCATCGTGGGCGGAGTCTGCCGCAGAGTGCGAAGAAGTGAAGTGCCGTGCGGGAAGAGGACAGCACGCAAAAAGGGGAGGAGCTGAGGCCTACAGCCGGTAAGCTATTCAACCCCGGGGCCTGGCAACCGTTAACTAGGGGGAAGGAGAATGTCTCAGGCAAGCGCCGATGCAGCGGCGGATGCCCCCGCCAGCCCCTCAGCGCCGCAAGATGCAGTGCCCAACGTGGCTGCGGCTCCGGTAGCATCCACCGCAGTGGTCCCCATAATGCCGCTGTCTATGCCTTACATACAGGGAGCAGCATGGCTACCGCAGTATTCAGGGGAGTCACATACCCTGAGTGAATTTAAAGAAAGACTGTGCAGTTTGTTTGAGGTGTATCCGCTATCTGAAAGCCAGAAAGTGAACATCCTTATTGGACAGCTAACAGGTGCAGCACAGAGAGAAGTAAAAGCCTGGCAGGACACTGATAAAGAGACTGTTAAAAAGATCCTGGCTAAGCTAAGAAGCACCTTTGACACTCGCACTGCCGCTGAAATCAAGATGAGATTCTTTGGATGTAAACAGAGAGCGCAGGACAGTATACGGGACTATGCTCTTAACCTGCAGGAGGCGCTGCGAGCCGTCAAGCAAATTGATCCTGACTGTGAAAGAGGAAGACAAACTGTTAAAAGAGCAATTCATTGAAGGACTCCTATCCAGTACCCACAGAGCGCAGCTGCGCATCATAACCCTACAAAACCCTGACCTGGACTTTGCTGATTTCAAGGTCAGGGCTATACAGGTGCTGCAGGAATCTACTGTCAGCCGTCCAGCGCCCCCTAGGCGCCCAGCGATCACCTACCACCAGGAAGCAACATCTTTCCCTTCCATCCCTGTGGAGGCTGATGCGCAGACTCTGGATAAAGATCCAACAGAAGAGCTGCGTCTTCAGGTCCAGGAGTTGACCAAAGGTATGCCTGCACTTACTAAAAGTGTGCAGTCCCTGCAGGTGTCCTCCAAGGAGAAGATCCAGCTTGCTTCCAGTCCAGAGGATGTCCCGTGGCTCCGGAAGAGGAGAACCCCGCCACTCTGAGGGAGGAACAACGACCGCTATGATCAAGAAGGACGTCCCATCTGTCGTCGCTGCCACAAGGCCGGTCATCTTGCAAGATTCTGTCCTTTAAACGAATAATCCCTGAGGCAGAGGGCCAACCCCCAGGAGTAGGACCACAAGGCCCAAGGAACTGGTGAGTCAAGTATGTTGGAGGGAGACCGATCCTTCCAGTGGTGATTGACGGCATCCCCATGAACGCTTTGCTGGACACTGGCTCCCAGGTGACCACTATGCCCTATATTCTCTACAAGCGGTATTGGGCTGACTCTGAACTTACCCGTGGCCCAAGTGATGAACTGACAGTAGTTGCCAGTAATGGTCAGTCTTTACCACAAGTGGGATGTAAAGAAATTACTGTTAAAGTGGGGAGGGTGGAGTTAAAATCTCAAGGTCTGATAGTTGTGGATATTGATCGACGTGAATGTAATCCCATGATGACTCTTGGTACAAATGTAATTGAAAACTGTCTTTCCGAGGTTATTGTCTTGTTGCAACAGGTGGCTGAGACTGCTGGTTCCGGAGAACAACGAGTCCTACAGAAGGAGATCCGAGCCCTGATGCAAAGACAACAGGTAGAACTCTCTGGCGGAGAAATTGGCAGCGTCAGAGTGAGTGATACTTTCCCCATTGCAATATCCCCCAGATGTGAAATGTTGGTCTGGTGTCGGGCAGCCATAGGCGTCAGAGGGAAAGATTACCAGGCATTGGTAGAACCAGTATACTCTGATAGCAGGCCCACTGTCCTGACAGCCAGAGGGGTGGTTGATGTACGAAAGGGGAGAGTACCTGTACGCCTTTTGAATTGTGGGGAGGAGGAGGCCACAATACCTCGGTACACCACAGTTGCTAAGCTGCTCACTGTCAATAACAACTCTTTGCAGGCAGCAGAACCATTGGTCTCATCCAACCATGTGGAGGACAATGGCTCTGTCAAGCAGCTGGAGGAGTGGTGCCAGCAACTGCAGGTGGGGACTGACTCTACACCTTCATACCAAAAAAATGGGGTTTACAGGGTGACCCAGGAGTATGAGCGGGTATTCAGTAAACACCCTCTAGATTTTGGGAAGGAAAAAGGGGTTCAACATCATATCCCCACTGGAGATCATCCACCCATTAAAGAAAGGTACCGGCCTATACCCCCAACACAATATCAATGTGCTAAAGGTATGTTGAGAGAGATGAAGGAGGCAGGGGTGATCAGAGACAGTTGTAGCCCCTGGGCAGCCCCAATAGTTTTTGTAAAGAAAAAGGATGGTACCATGAGAATGTGTGTTGATTACAGGATAATTAATAGTATTACACATAAAGATGCCTACCCATTACCTAGGATTGAGGAATCATTAGCTGCACTTAAAACTGCTAACTACTTTTCCACCTTGGACCTCACCAGTGGGTATTGGCAGATTCCTGTGGCAGAGGCAGACAAGGAGAAAACAGCATTTACCACCCCAATGGGTCTCTGTGAGTTCAACTATATGCCATTAGGGCTCTGCACTGCCCCAGGAACATTTCAACGGCTGATGGAGTGCTGCCTGGGACACATGAACTTTGAGACAGTCCTGTTGTACCTTGATGATGTCATTGTTTTCTCCAAGACTTATGAAGACCATCTGGAGCACCTGGCTGAGGTGTTTGAAGCCTTGTCCAACTTTGGCCTGAAGGTGAAGCCTTCCAAATGCCACCTCCTGAAGCCCAAGGTACAGTACCTCGGTCACGTAGTGAGTGCAGAAAGTGTGGCACCAGATCCTGACAAAGTCACAGTCATCCAGGACTGGCCGAAGCCCAACAACCTCCATGAAGTACGCCAATTCCTCGGGTTGGTAGGCTACTACCAAAGGTTCATCAAAGGCTTCACTGAAATAGCCACTCCTATGCAAAATCTTCTGGTGCGGCAGTCCAAGAAAGACAAACAAGAATTCCACCTTTGAATGGACTGAGGAGTTGGAGAGGTCCTTCACCCGACTGAAGATGTCTCTCACAGGAGATGAGGTACTGGCCTACCCAGATTATGACCAGCCCTTTGTGTTGTATACTGATGCCAGCAACGTGGGACTGGGAGCAGTAGTGTCACAGGTACAGAATGGCAAAGAAAGAGTGATCTCCTACGCCAGCAGGAAGCTTCGTCCCACTGAAAGGAACCCTGACAACTACAGTTCCTTGAAGCTGGAGTTCCTCGCCATAGTCTGGGCTGTGACTGAGAGTTTCAAGCATTACCTAGCTTCAGCCAAGTTTACCATCTTCACGGACAACAACCCATTGACTCACTTGGAAACTGCCAAGCTAGGTGCACTGGAGCAGCAATGGATGGCTCGGCTGTCTAACTATGAATTTACCATCAAGTACCGAGCAGGGCACAAGAATGCCAATGCTGATGTGCTGTCCAGAATGCCTAATCTGCCAGATGCAGAAGAAGACCCTGAGGCTCTTGACGAAATAGTTACCTCCCTTCCACCGGCCAATTGCGCCCAACGTGCTCAAAGAGTGAGAAACAGGTGGTCTGGCTTGAAAGAGGTCACCCTAAATCCATTGCCCCATCATGACTGGGCAGAATCTCAGGATAATGACCCCGCAGTCCGCCTGGTGAAGGAGCTACTGTCACAAGCTGACTCACGCCCAGAATCGAATGCTCCTGAAGAAACCCAGCAGTTGTGGAAGGAAAGAGGCCAGCTGTTCATTTATGGAGGAAAGCTGTGTCGGAGGAGTATCAATGCCCGCACTCATGAGCTGGTTTGGCAGGTGATTGTCCCAAAGAGAGAGGCATCAATGGTCCTGGAAGCATACCACAATGGAGCTGGCCATTTCGGATGGAAGAAGTTGGAAGCATTGCTCCAGGAGAGGTTCTACTGGGCTGGTATGAGGAAAGCCATTGAAAAGTGGTGCCGGGAGTGTGGACAATGTAACTTGTGCAGAAAGGATCGAAACAGCTAGAGAGCTCCTCTGCAGCCAATAGTGACCAAGCAGCCACTCGAGTTGGTTGCCCTGGACCATGTGAAGTTGGTCCCAAGCCGGTCACACTACATCTATGCTCTTACCATCGTGGACCACTACTCAAGATTCCTGGTAGTTGTGCCTGTCAAAGATCAAACAGCCAGGACAGCAGCCAGAGCATTCCAACAGCACTTCTGTAGACCACATGGATATCCTGAGCGAGTACTTACAGATCAAGGTCCCGCTTTTGAGGCAGAATTGTTCCAGGAATTCTGTAACTTGTATGGTTGTAAGAAGATCCGGACAACACTGTACCATCCACAGACCAATGGCATGTGTGAAAAGATGAACCAGGTGGTGATCGACCTGCTGAAGACCTTGCCCTTGGAGGAGAGGAATCTGTGGCCAGAAAAGTTGCCAGATCTGGTAGACCTCTACAACCACATTCCTGTGAATTCCACCAACTGCACTCCAGCCTACCTGATGAGAGCGAGACCTGGTAAACTGCCTATTGATTTGGATATGGGAGTCCTTACACCTGAAGTGACGTCACCAGATGCTGACTGGGACACAGAGAGGCAGCAACAGTACAGAAGAGTACAAGAGTGTGTGGAAAAGAGTCTAGCTCAGGCAAGACAAAAACAAGAGAGGAACTACAATCAGCATGCACCTGCAGTTCCCTTGTCACCAGGAGAACAAGTCCTAAAGAGGAAAAGAAGACTGCATAAATTGGATGACCAATGGGAAGCTGAAACCTACACCATTCTACCCTCAAATTTTGACAATACCAAGGTGTGCCTTATTGGTAAAGATGGAGGAGAAACCTCAGCAGCAATATCGAGGGATCATTTGAAATTATGCCCTGACCAGCTAAAAGAAAGAATGGAAGAACAAAATAACATCCAACCTGTAGAAGAAAAGGTCAGCACCATACTTGGAGAATTCCCTGCAAATTGGACTAAAGTAAATAATGCTATAGTGGTGCCAGTGTTGACATTTTCCCAACTGGTAGTACAAGAAGAAGTGACTCATGAGAACTCTGAAGATACAATGAAGGAGCGGTCAGAGAGATAGGAGGAGAACCAGGAGAGAACGGTGTCCTTGAGGCCAATGGAGCAGAGCATAGTGAGGAGGAGCTGATGATCCACAGTGTCGAATGCTGCAGAGAGATCCAAGAGAATTAGCATGGAGTAGTAACGATTAGATTTAGCTGTTAGTAGATCATTAGAGACTTTAGTGAGGGCAGTTTCAGTAGAGTGAAACCGAAAAAGCACACATATGAACCCAAAAAAATTCAAAAGTACAATAATCTTAATTTGGTAAAAAATACATACATCACATAAACATTAAAAAAAACCTAAATGAAGATTCCACCACCCACATACCCTCTATTAGGAAGTGAGTAAAAATTCAAGGCACATCGCTGCTATATGTCTATCCACAAAACATTGCACTAATAGGCAAGCACAGAAATCACGAGATTAAGGTGAACACTAAATTACACTAAAAGTTAGATACAGTGTCTGAGTGCAAATAAAGAGCTTACCTCCTGTGGGTGGTGATATCAGCCCCTACGTACGTTTCGGCGTTCAGCCTTCTTCCGGGGGTTAACATCACACCTGCAGGAGCGTATCTTTATGTAAAAACCTATCCAATCATGAATCCCCTCACTAAACTCCATTTTCTCACACTAGATGTTATAGGCCATCTGATTCCTGTCCAATCATAGATCCCCTCACACATCACCATCTTCCTACACCGAATATCATAGGCCATCTGGTTATAGAGGTTGGGCGTATTAAAACCCCAGATATGTGGGGACCAATAGGTATCTATGGGGGCTTGTCTATTCTACAAAAATGGGCGGCATAATTTAATAATTGCACCAATCCGCTTAAAGTATCTCTCATAAGTCATCCCACCGTGTACCTAAGGTAGCCCATCTACTACACCAAAATGGGAAATCCTATACAACTAGAGTGTCCCTACAGCGCCATCCCAAAACGGCGCATGTCACACCGACAAGCGGTCCGGGGGAACCGCCCGACGTGGCAAGACGCCGAGCCAGGTCCCTCCCATGTCTGACGTAGGAGGGCCAAGCCCACGTGACCGGGACACAGCGTCAGACGCCGCATCGAGCGATGCCCCCAAGACACCCGGCAGGCGCACGCGCACTGGGTGCACTCCGGTCAGTCTGGAGATTACGCTCAGGGAGTGATCATATAATACAAAGCTTTCATGAATGAAATGTAAATCTAAAGACCTCTGGCCATCTAAAGGGGCATCTAATACCTGAGACAAAAAGTATATAAATCTACATATAAGAGGGCACATGTTTATAAAAACCTAATAGTATGATTAGATTTAGAGAAAGTGATCACGGGCACCGACAATAATGGTCCAAGATCATATAAGGAAATATGAGAAAAATCACCCGTAGCTACCGAAGTACCACCGATCTAAAAACAAGGTGGAAACTTATAAGATATAAGTCAAAAGGACCCTCAGACACAGCCGGAGAACTAAATAAGTCTAAAGCAAGAAAAGGGGAAATCTAAACTGCCCCAGAGCAGACCCCAAAGGAATAGCCTCCAAACATATATTATCGGTGAGACCAGAGGAAAACACAAACACAGGTAGGAAAATAGGCTGAGCAAATGATGGGGCCCACACTAACTAGAAAGGACAGGAAAGGAAAGATACTGTCTGCAATCACACCAAAAAACCCTGCAAAAATGTCCAACACTTCTGATAGTAAAAAAAACCCTGAAGTCACTATACATTCATCCACTATATCAGCACACTGGCATATTTTAAAAACAGAGCAACAAGAGGCCAATCTAATAAGGGACAAAAAGCAAACTGGCACAAACAGTAACATAAGAATGGAAATTCAGCACAGTCCCAGCCGGGGCTGGCTGATCACACAAAACTAAATAGACAAAACCAAATCAAATGTGAACAATAGCAAAGAACACTTGGCTTGAGAATGCAGGGACTGAACTGAAAACTAAGACCTCAGGAGGCAGGAAAAGTCACCAGCAAGGATAGAGGGAGTCGGCTGTCTTAAATCCAGTCAGAGACTCCAGATGTCCAATCGTCATCCTCATTATAAGGTGGCAGGTCTCTGTTAATTAGATCAGCTTCATTACCTCCTGCAACCACCAGAGGGAGCCTGGAAAGAGAACTCACGACTCCTCTGTCAATACAACCAGCTCCACCACCCTCACCAGCAACCAGAGGCAGACAAGAAAGTGAATTCACAACAGTACCCCCATTGAGGAAGGGTCACCGAACCCTCATCCACGCCACCAGACCAATCAGGATGGGCCCGGTGAAAAGCACGAACTAATCTATCGGCATGAATGTCAGAAGCAGAGACCCAAGAATTATCCTCCTGGCCATAACCCTTCCATTTGACCAAGTACTGGAGTCTCCGTCTAGCCAAACGAGAATCCAATATTTTCTCTACCTCATATTCCACATTGCCTTTAACCAATACAGGGTCAGGAGGTGCTGCCATAGGAACTACTGGCTCAACAAACTTCTTCAACAGAGATTTATGAAACACGTTATGGATCTTAAACGTAACTGGAAGAGCCAAACAAAAAGAAACAGGATTAAGAATCTCCAAAATCTTATAAGGTCCAATAAATCTTGGCTTGAACTTAGGAGACGCAACCTTCATAGGAATATTCTTTGACGACAACCAAACCATATCACCCACTTTAAACCGGGGACCAATGGTCCTATGCTGATTGGAAAACCGCTGGGCCTTTTCCTGAGAGAGTGACAACTTATCCACCACTTGGTCCCAAATCTGCTGCATTCTCTCTACCACAGTGTTCACACCTGGGCAGGCTGAAGATTTCACTTGCCCTGAAGAAAATCGAGGATGAAACCCAAAGTTACAGAAAAAGGGCGACATCAAAGTGGCAGAACTAGCTCTATTGTTTAGCGCGAATTCGGCCAAGGGCAAAAATGAGACCCAGTCATCCTGATCAGCAGATATAAAACATCTAAAATAGGACTCCAAAGTCTGGTTTGTTCTCTCAGTCTGCCCATAGGTCTGAGGATGAAACACAGAGGAGAAAGGTAACTGAATTCCCAGATTGGAACAAAAAGCTTTCCAGAATCTGGAAACAAACTGGACTCCTCTGTCCGACACAATGTTCTCAGGAATCCCATGCAACCGAACCACCTGTTGTAAAAACAAGGGGACCAACTCTGAAGAAGATGGCAACTTTGGGAGTGGTACAAGATGGACCATCTTAGAAAATCTATCACAAATCACCCAGATAAGTCATTCTCTGAGAGACCGGAAGATCAGAAATAAAATCCATTGAGATATGGGTCCATGGCCTCTTGGGCACCGGCAGGGGCATCAACAACCCACTAGAACGAGAACAGGGTTTAGACCGAGAACAAGTCCCACAGGACTGCACAAAATTCCTGACATCACGAGATAAGGCAGGCCACCAAAAAGACCGACTCACCAAATCTCTGGTACCAAAAATACCTGGATGACCAGCCAATGCGGAGCAATGAACTTCAGACATCACTCTCTTCCTCCACTGGTCAGGAACATACAATTTTCCCATAAGACAATGCTCAGGTTTGTCCTCCTGAAATTCCTCCATGGCGCGTCTCAAATCAAGCGAGATGGCAGAAAGAACTACCCCCTCACCTAGGATGGTAGTAGGCTCGGTCACAATAAGAGAATCAGCAAAGAAACTCCTAGAGAGGGCGTCTGCCTTAACATTCTTAGCGCCCGGAAGAAAAGAGACCACAAAATTACAACGCGTGAAAAACAAGGCCTACCTAGCCTGTCTAGGATTCAAGCGTTTGGCTGATTCAAGATAAATCAAATTCTTGTGGCCGGTGAGGACCACAACTTGATGTCTAGCTCCCTCCAACCAATGTCTCCACTCTTCAAATGCCCATTTCATGGCCAACAATTCCCGATTCCCCACGTCATAGTTACGTTCAGATGGGGGGAACTTTCGAGAAAAGAAGGCACAGGGATTCATTTTAGAAGTCACTGGCTCTGTTTGGGACAAAACAGCTCCTGCACCAATCTCAGAAGCATCTACCTCCACCTGAAATGGAAGTGAGACATCAGGTTGCCGTAGAACCGGAGCAGAAGTGAATCTCCGCTTAAGCTCCTGAAATCCTGAGACAGCCTCTGGAGACCAATTCAGCAGATCAGCGCCCTTCTTGGTCAGATCAGTCAGTGGTTTGACAATACCAGAAAAATTACCTATAAATTTACGATAAAAATTAGCAAAACCCAAAAACTTCTGGAGGGCCTTCAAAGAAGTAGGCTGAACCCAATCATAAATGGCCTGTACCTTGGCCGGGTCCATTTCAATAGTCTACAGAGACAAAATAAATCCCAAAAATGAAATCCTCTGTACACCAAAGAGGCATTTCGATCCTTTAACAAACAGGGAATTCTCCCTCAAAATCTGGAACACAGTCCGAACATGTTCCACATGAGAATCCCAATCACTAGAAAAGATCAAAATATCATCCAGATAGATGATCAAAAATTTATCCACAAAGTCCCGGAAAATATCATTCATGAAGGATTGGAAGACAGAAGGGGCATTAGTGAGCCCAAAAGGCATCACCAGGTACTCAAAATGTCCCTCCGGAGTATTAAACGCCGTCTTCCATTCATCCCCGTGCTTGATGCGAATAAGATTATAGGTCAAGCTTGGTAAACCAGCAGGCACTCTTAACTCTGGAGAATAAATCAGAAATCAGAGGTAACGGATACTGATATTTAACAGTGATTTTGTTAAGGGAGCGATAATCAATACACGGTCTTAATGAACCATCTTTTTTGGTCACAAAAAAACCCAGCACCTAAGGGTGAAGAGGATGGTCTAATATGACCCTTCTCCAACGACTCCTTGATATAAGATCGCATAGCATCATGTTCGGGTACCGAAAAGTTGAAAAGCCGACCCTTGGGAAATTTACACCCAGGCATCAACTCAATTGCACAGTCATAACTCCTATGAGGAGGCAAAGAATGAAGATAAGGAGCAGATCAGAGTAATTGCCAAAAGGAACTTAGGTTGTACACTGCCCACAGCAAATGTGTGCAAAATGTTTCTCTCGTTTAGGGCAGACAGAAATAGTATGAGAGGCGTCTCCACAGAAAAAACACAGCTTATTACGCCTTCTAAACTCCCAACGTTGCGCCCTAGACAAAACCCCATCACATTGCATAGGTTCAGATGTTTGTTCAAAAGGCGGCAGCGCCTCTCGTGTAGTTTTACGTTCACCTTGAATGGCTAATGACATAGAATCTTCAAGACCAGAGGGAACCGGAAATCCCACCATAACATCTTTTACGGTTTCTGATAAACCCTTCCGGAAGAGCCCTGCTAAGGCACCATCATTCCAGGTAGTAAGGACCGCCCACTTTCGGAATTTCTGACAGTATAACTGCAGGATCCTGACTCTGGTTCAATGCCAATAGGGCTTTCTCAGCTTGATCAATAGCATTAGGTTCATCATACAACAACCCCAAGGCTTGAAAAAATGCGTCCACATTAGTCAAAATAGGATCACCGAGTGTCAGAGAAAAAGCCCAATCCTGGGGATCGCCGCGCAGCAAGGAGATGACAATTTTAACCTGCTGCACAGAGCTCCCCGAAGAGTTAGGCTTCAAGGCAAGAAATAGCTTACAATTATTCTTAAAATTCAAAATTTTAGACCGATCCCCAAAAAACACATCAGGAGTAGGGATTTTTGGTTCAACAGCATGTGATTGAGTGAGATAGGCGGAAATTCCCCGCACTTCAGCAGCGAGCTGCTCCACACGATCAGACAATTGCTTAATCTCCATTAATGAAGAAATCCTCCTATGGCCCCAGAGAAAGAGAGGAAAAAATACATATAAAAAACAATTCTGACACTTTTTTTTTTTACTATTCTTTCCTGCTTTTGAGTACCTTAGAATCTGCAGTATGGCTGGTGATTCTGTTGTGATTGGGTCACCAAGGAGGAAAACAAGACCAAGCTAAGTCACAGAAAACCAGAGAGGTTGGTAACTAAGTGGATTGCAGACCCCTGATCCTAACCACACAACTAGCAGTAGCCGTGGAGTGTACCTACGATGATTCTAGACGCCTCGTCACAGCCGGAGGACTAAATAAGCCTAAAGCAAGAAAAGGGGAAATCTAAACTGCCCCAGAGCTGACCCCAAAGGAATAGACAGCCCCCAAACATGTACTGTCAGTGAGACAAGATGAAAACACAAACACAGGTAGGAAAATAGGCTGAGCAAACAATGGGGCCCACACTAACTAGAAAGGACAGGAAAGAAAAGATACTGTCTGCAATCACGCCAAAAAACTCTTCAAAAATGTCCAACACTTCTGATAGCAAAAATAACCCCTGAAGTCACTAGACTTCACCCACTATATCAGCACTCTGGCATATTCTGAGAGCAGAGCAAAAAGAGGCCAATCTAATAAGGGACAAAAAGCAAACTGGCACAAACAGTAACATAAGAATGGAAATTCAGCACAGCCCCAGCCGGGGCTGGCTGATCACACAAAACTAAATAGACAAAACCAAATCAAATGTGAACAATAGCAAAGAACACTTAGCTTGAGAATGCAGGGACTGAACTGGAAACTAAGACCTCAGGAGGCAGGAAAAATCACCAGCAGAGAGAGAGGGAGTCGGCTGTCTTAAATCCAGTCAGAGACTCCAGATGTCCAATCGTCATCCTCATTATCAGGTGGCAGGTCTCTGTTAATTAGATCAGCTTCATTACCTCCTGCAACCACCAGAGGGAGCCCGGAAAGAGAACTCACGACTCCTCTGTCAATACAACCAGCTCCACCACCCTCACCAGCAACCAGAGGCAGACAAGAAAGTGAATTCACAACAGGCATGCTTAAATGAGGAGGGAAAGATACCGGAAGAGAGAGAGGTTAAATATTTTAGTTAGGTGAGGGGTGACAGCAGGGGAAAGGGACTGGAGGAGATGTGACGGAAATGGGTCACTGGTGCAAGTAGTTGGGCGAGAAGATGCAAGGAGCCTGATCACTTCTTCTTCTGTGACTGGTTTAAAATCAGAGAGTGAGCTTGGTGCAATGGGGGAGGGAGGACAGTGCATGGTATGAGGTGATTGGGAGATAATTTCCTGTCGGATCTGGTCAATTTTTTCTTTGAAGTAATTGGCCAGATCATCAGCTCGGAGCTCCGTGGTTGGGGCCTGCACTCTTGGGTTGAGTAGAAAATGAAGTGTGTCAAAGAGACGTTTCGGGTTATTGGACAGTGAGGTGATGAGGGTGTTGAAATAGATTTGTTTTGAGAGGTGAAGGGCAGTGTTGTATGTTCGAAGCATAAACTTAAAATGTATGAAATCTTCGGGTAGATTGGATTTTCTCCACAGACGTTCGGCGCACCTGGAGCACCGCTGCAGGAAACGTGTTTGCACCGTGTGCCAGGGTTGTCGCCGTCTGTGTTGTGGTGTTCTATGTATAGGGGGTGCAGATTCATCCAGGGCAGTTTGAAGTGTTTCATTGTAATGCTTCAATGCAGAATCAGGACATGAGAGGGAGGAGATAGGGGCCAATGAAGACTGCAAGTTCTTCATAAGTTTCTGGGTGTTAATGGCCTGTATGTTTCTATAAGTCTGGACAGTGGGGGTGACCTGAGCAGCCTGGCAGTTCTTAATAGAGAATGAAAGAAGGTTGTGGTCAGAGAGCGGGAGAGGGGAGTTTGCGAAATCATCCACTGCACAAAGCCGAGAGAAGACCAAGTCGAGGGAGTTTCCTTCTTCATGCGTTGGAGAATTAGTAAGCTGCGAAAGGCCAAACGAGGAGGTTAGAGATAAAAGGTGAGTAGCAGATGGGGAGAGGGGAAGAGCAATGGGGATGTTGAAATCTCCCATGATGAGGGTGGGGATGTCACAGGAGAGAAAATGTGGAAGCCAAGTGGCAAAATGATCCAGGAACTGATGGGAGGGGCCGGGAGGATGATATACCACCGCCACTCGCATGGAGAAGGGGGTGTAGAGTCTGACGGCATGGACCTCAAAAGAAGGGAAGGCTAGTGAGGGTAGTTGAGGCTGATCACTGGTCCATGCAGCATTACATGGACACCCGATTCTTACACTATGGCTGGTCTGAACAACTAAAGTAATTGTTACCATCCACCTTTCGTGTCTACCTCCTTCCTCATAGACTGTAAGCTTGCGAGCAGGGCCCTCATTCCTCTTGGTATCTGTTATGATCTATGTGATTATTGTTATGCTGTAATATCTATTGTCTGTACAAGTCCCCTCCGAAATGTAAAGTGCTGCGGAATATGTCGGCGCTATAGAAATTTTTCTTTAGGAATAAATTCTTGGACTTTTAGGTGCGCTGCCAGACAAACTCCATAACCACACAAGGTTAAAAAGTTAACCCTTTAATCCCTACGCGTTTCGAAGCATAACACTTCTTCTTCAGGGGTTGACACATGAATACAGAGAGCTGTCACCACTTTTATACATGCAGGATTTAAATTTGGCGCCATGAAAGACATGTGATGCGCTGCAGAGGTCAAAGATCAGAATAATTCAAGTGTCATGGAAAGTTCATAAAAGTTAACTAATCTATAATTGATAAAATCAATTGTATATTTATTTTATTTTGCAGATGAAAAGAAACGAAAAAAGAAAAAAGAAGTAAAAAAGGAAAAAAGAAGAAATGAACCCACATTTTGGGGAAAAAAGAGGAAAGAGGACCGCAGTCCAACAAACACACCACCACACCAGGGAGAGTGTACGGATTGGAGAAGGAAAAAACAAAATGTAATCCCATACAATCACCAGAATAAAATGTGTCTCCAAAATGTATATGTATGAAAAAATATAATAAAAAAATGCGTGTGAGAATGATATTAAAGGAATAATAAAAAATATCATTTATATATTAAAAAATATTGAATGAATAATTAAAGTGTCCAAGTTTTTATATTGCCTTCAATTCTAAAAAAATCAGTGGCACAACTCGATGGGCAGAAAATGCACATGAAAAGACAGCCCCACAAAAAATCAGATCTCTCACCAATCAGGACAGAAAATAATATAATAGTATATAAGATCGATATTAATATTATTAAAAAAAGGGGGGAACGTTGGAAACATGATAAAAATGATAAAAGAAGATAAAAACTTTATACCGAGAAGTCAGGTTAACCCATGACTCTGCATCAGGGAAAAACGCAAGGAAGGGGTTTAATTAAAAAGACGTTGTTCTAAAGAAAAAAACTATGAAAGAGAAACTATATCAATGTGCACACGTGATTGTGGAAGTTTTTTAGTTTATTACTGGAGGAATGTAAAATAAATATCTAAAATGAAAAACAAAAAAACGCATTAGTTATTAGATTCAAAAATTTTAGTGCAGGTACAGGATTATAGGAAAATGAAACGAAGTGACTGAAATAAATTGTTGGAAACGAAAAATTATAATACCGAGATTAAAAATAAGAAATAAAAATAAAATTAACCCAATGTGTTTTGTATAAAAGGAAAAAGAGGAAACTGGATATTGATGAGGGACCACGTGTGGTGGAAAGGTGAAGAGGAGGGGAAAGAAATGCAAAGAATGTCTATATATGACAATGTATAATAATAATATGATAGTATATAAGATCGATACTAAAAAAGGGGGGGGGGGGACGTTGGAAACATGATAAAAATGATAAAGAAGATAAAAACTTTATACCGGGAAATCAGGTTAACCCATGACTCAACATCAGGAAAAAAACGCAAGGAAGGGGTTTAATTAAAAAGACGTTGTTCTAAAGAAAAAACTATGATTATTGTTATGCTGTAATGTCTATTGTCTGTACAAGTCCCCTCTGAAATGTAAAGTGCTGCGGAATATGTCGGCGCTATAGAAATAAAATTATTATATACTGTATATCATTTATAGAGGAGGATATGGATATATTATGTACAGGTGATGTTACATGGGTTATTACATAGATATATCATATATAGAGGAGGATATGGGTATATTATATGCAGGTGAAGTTTAATGGGTAACTACATACATATATCATATATAGATATAGATATATATATATATCATATATACAATATATACATATATCATATATACAAGTTATTAGTTGCACATGTTATCACATTCATATTATCATATATAGAGGACGATATGGGTACATTATATGCAGGTGATGTTACATGGGTTATTACATACATATATCATATATAGAGGAGTATATGGATATATTATATACAGGTGATGTTTCATGGGTTACTACATACATATATCATATATGGAGGAGGATATATTTTTATACAGGTGATGTTACATAGGTTATTACATACATATTATCATATATAGAGGACGATATGGGTACATTATATGCAGGTGATGTTACTTGTTACATGGGTCATTACGTACATGTATCATATATAGAGGACTATATTGGTATATTATATGCAGGTGATGTTACATGGGTTATTACATACATGTATCATATATAGAGGACTATATTGGTATATTATATGCAGGTGATGTTACATGGGTCATTACATACATGTATCATATATAGAGGACAATATGGGTATATTATATACAGGTGATGTTACATGGGTCATTACATACATGTATCATATATAGAGGACTATATTGGTATATTATATGCAGGTGATGTTACATGGGTCATTACATACATGTATCATATATAGAGGACGATATGGGTATATTATATACAGGTGATGTTACATGGGTCATTACATACATGTATCATATATAGAGGACTATATTGGTATATTATATGCAGGTGATGTTACATGGGTTATTACATAGATATATCATATATAGAGGAGGATATGGGTATATTATATGCAGGTGAAGTTTAATGAGTAACTACATACATATATCATATATAGATATATATATATATATCATATATACAATATATACATATATCATATATACAAGTTATTAGTTGCACATGTTATCACATTCATATTATCATATATAGAGGACGATATGGGTACATTATATGCAGGTGATGTTACATGGGTTATTACATACATATATCATATATAGAGGAGTATATGGATATATTATATACAGGTGATGTTTCATGGGTTATTACATAGATATATCATATATAGAGGATGATATGGGTATATTATATGCAGGTGATATTACATGGGTTATTACATACATGTATCATATATAGAGGACGATATGGGTATATTATATGCAGGTGATGTTACATGGGTTATTACATACATGTATCATATATAGAGGACGATATGGGTACATTATATGCAGGTGATGTTACATAGGTTATTACATACATGTATCATATATAGAGGACCATATTGGTATATTATATGCAGGTGATGTTACATGGGTTATTACATACATGTATCATTTATACAGGACTATATTGGTATATTATATGCAGGTGATGTTACATGGGTTATTACATACATGTATCATATATAGAGGACGATATGGGTATATTATATACAGGTGATGTTACATAGGTTATTACATACATGTATCATATATACAGGACTATATTGGTATATTATATGCAGGTGATGTTACATGGGTTATTACATACATGTATCATATATACAGGACTATATTGGTATATTATATGCAGGTGATGTTACATGGGTTATTACATACATGTATCATATATAGAGGACCATATTGGTATATTATATGCAGGTGATGTTACATGGGTTATTACATACATGTATCATTTATACAGGACTATATTGGTATATTATATGCAGGTGATGTTACATGGGTTATTACATACATGTATCATATATAGAGGACGATATGGGTATATTATATACAGGTGATGTTACATAGGTTATTACATACATGTATCATATATACAGGACTATATTGGTATATTATATGCAGGTGATGTTACATGGGTTATTACATACATGTATCATGTATAGAGGACGATATGGGTATATTATATACAGGTGATGTTACATAGGTTATTACATACATGTATCATATATAGAGGACTATATTGGTATATTATATGCAGGTGATGTTACATAGGTTATTACATACATGTATCATATATAGAGGACTATATTGGTATATTATATGCAGGTGATGTTACATGGGTTATTACATACATGTATCATATATAGAGGATGATATATTATATACAAGTTATTAGTTGCACATGTTATTATCACATACAAATTATTGGCTCGGTATTGCATGTAGCTTGCACTTACCGCGGTGTTGAATATCTTTCTCACTGATTCCATCTTATGACCTGCAGAGAGCAAGAGAAAAGTCAGATATCAGAGTGTCCCACATGTAGATCCGCCCAGCCGAGGTCCACTCCCATCCACAATCACACACGTACGGTGCCAATATGTGTTACTTCAGAAACACCGACTGTTAGGTGACAACTACACCAGTCTAAGAGATGGGAGAGGAGTGAGAGGGCAGCTGAAAAGGGAAAAATAGCCTAAGCCAGGGCTCTGAAACCAGTTGTAGATGGTGTCAGTGGTGGAAGCTGATGGCATGGCGGTGCCAGTGGTGGAAGTTGATGGCATGGCGGTTGCAGTGGTGGAAGCTGATGGCATGATGGTGTCAGTGGTGGAAGCTGATGGCATGGCGGTGTCAGTGGTGGAAGCTGATGGCATGGCGGTGCCAGTGTCGGAAGCTGATTGTATTGCGGTTCCAGTGGTGGAAGCTGATGGCATGATGGTATCAGTGGTGGATGCTGATGGAATGGCGGTGTCAGTGGTGGAAGCTGATGGCATGGCGGTGCCAGTGGTGGAAGCTGATGGCATGGCGGTTCCAGTGGTGGAAGCTGATGGCATGATGGTGTCAGTGGTGGAAGTTGATGACATGGCGGTGTCAGTGGTGGAAGCTGATGGCATGGCGGTGCCAGTGGTGGAAGCTGATGACATGGCGGTGCCAGTGGTGGAAGCTGATGACATGGCGGTGCCAGTGGTGGAAGCTGATGGCATGGCGGTGCCAGTGGTGGATGCTGATGGCATGGTGGTTCCAGTGGTGGGCGCTGATGGCATAGTGGTGGACCTAATAGAAGTGATCATTGGTCTGTCTGTGGTGAAGCTTCTATCATGGTGGTGTTAATGGTAGAAGGTAATGACAGCATCCACCACTGGCACCACCATGATCAATTCTGCTACCACTGGCACATCCACGATAGCAGCTTTATTGATCGATACCACCATGTTATCATCCTGGTGCCAGTGAATTTAGTCACCATCATTGCATTGCCAGTGGTAGGAGTATTGATCATGGTAGTGCCAGTCATAGAAGCGAAGATGGTATTATTGGAGTGCTGGATGTGGTGAGGATGGACAATCTGGGGAACTGCTATGGGAAGCCACGGCGGAAGGAGCCACCAGGTTTTGAATTTGTCCTGACATGATAATAATAATATATTTAAATAGGGGCATGAGGTCATGTAGAGCACAGTGTTGGGTGCCTGCTGTGGCCTAGTGTCTGCTTCACGGGAAACAAGGTTTGGCATGTTGGAATTTATCACTTGATACTGTATTCACCCAAGAGATAAGTGGCCAAATGATATATTGGCAGCTGATCGTCATCTGTTTACGACACCAAACATCCACTGGGGCTATTGCAGCTAGTGAGAAGGGGCACAATTGCTGTAAGTAAAGCACCCCCATATTTTGCTATATAATATGCATTCAGTATATTATATATATATATGGTGTCTGCGTCACTGCGTGTAGCCTCCATCATCAATATCTGGTGACTGCCCATCACCTCCATCATCAGTATTTGATGACCGCCCATCGCCTCGATCATCAGTATCTGGTGACCGCCCATCACCTCCATCATCAGTATTTGATGACCGCCCATCGCCTCCATCATCAGTATCTGGTCACCGCCCATTGCCTCCATCATCTGTATCTGGTGACTGCCGGTCACCTCTATTATCAGTACCTGGTTACCGCATGTTGCCTATATCATCAGTATCTGGTGACTGCCCATCATCTCCATCATCAGTATCTGGTGACTGCCCATCGTCTCCATCATCAGGATCTGTTGACCGCCCTTCGCTTTCATCATCAACATCTGGTGACCGCCCTTCACCTCCATCGTTAGTATCCAGCGATCACCTGTTGTCTTGATCATCAGATTCTGGTGACTTCCTGTCACCTCCATCGCCAGAATCTGGTGACCACCTTTCGCCTCCATCATCAGTATCCAGCGATTGCCTGTTGCCTTGATCATCAGTATCTGGTGACTGCCTGTCACCTCCATCGTCAGCATCTAGCGATCGCCTTTTGCCTCCATCACTTCGCGTCACTTGTACATTGGATATGGAGGAGTTCAGCAGGAGTTTGGGCCAAACGTCTTGGAGAACATCCCCCAGATCTCCTGGGTATGAGGCTTGTGCGGATCCTTCTGTCTCTTCATGTCCCAAACAGACGGGATGATGTCAGATCGGGGCTCTCGGGCCGGATCATCACCCTCAGGACTCCTCATTCTTAAAGATATTGGCTGGATGTTGGGGGTGGTTGTCCGGCTGCAGAGTATAACTGGAGGTGATCAGACGCCTTCTGATGGTATCACATGGTGGGTCAGTGTCTGCCGGGATTTCTCAGCATTGAGGACACCATTTAACTTGGCCAAAACCACATCTCCATCTGGTGAAAAGCAGCCCCAGACCTGCTGCCATTATCTGGTCCTATGTTTTCGTGCAGAGCTGAGTCACTTGCTCTTGTTTCCATGTGGAAGGTTGGGGCTTTTTGGCCACATTTCTGTCATGTAGACGACTTCTGGCCGGACATCTCCACACAGTGCATGGTGTAGCTGGTCCCTCTGGT
Source organism: Dendrobates tinctorius (assembly GCF_039654945.1). Taxonomy (NCBI): domain Eukaryota; kingdom Metazoa; phylum Chordata; class Amphibia; order Anura; family Dendrobatidae; genus Dendrobates; species Dendrobates tinctorius. The sequence continues at coordinate 471,656 of NW_027361748.1, read as the reverse complement.
CGCTGCCAGCCCTGAGTTGATGGCACTGCTGGACATCTTCAGGATGTGTCTCACCTGCTGGTCTAAGTTTCCTTGGCTGACTGCTGCTTTTACGGTCCTCCATGTTTCCCATTTCTTAGCGCTTCTTCAAAAGAGGTTGAACTGCACATCATGAAACCTCCCAGTGTGCTGAAAAATCTTTGCTTGGGAGAGACCTTGTGTCTTGTTGCTTTGCTCAGTGTTGCCTTCTATAACCTCACCCTTGTGGCAGAGTTTGACTGCTCCTCTCCCAGTTTTAAGCCTCCTACGCAGCTGCTTCTGTGTCAGGCTGGTTTCACATTTGCGTCTGTGCGCTCAGCGTTTGCTCCACATAGGTCCGCATGCGTCATACATACATATCTTTAACACGGTGTACGCAGGGACATGCGTTTGCATGAAAATGTGTACGCATGCGTCGTTTCGCGGTGTCCGGCGAACGCATCATGTTGCATTTTTTGAGGCGTCAAAAATCCGTCAAATATGCGCAGGTATGCACATGCGAATGAGTGTGTAAAAACCGCATTACTGCCTATGGAAATGCATGGCCAGGAAATGAGATGCGCCCGTTGGGTGTGGCTTGTGTCAAGGAAATTCTCTGAACGCATGCGCTGAAAAAAAAACACGCAAATGCATGCGAAAACCGCATGGAGGCACATGCAAACACAGCGTTTTTTGCCATCATGCGTAAGATGATGCAGATATATGCTCCGTAAACATGCGTTTAATGCGTTTTTCCATGCGTTTGCGCATGCAGACGATACGCTAATGTGAACCTAGCCGTAGTGACTGGGTGTCCACCTACACAGAAGAATGATCATTATCTCCTGACTGTTATTCGTTGCTTATACACCCGACTATAGTCCTACAAAGGCCCTGACATTTCGGAAGTGTGTCTAGAAGAACTGAAGAAGGAAAAGTCCTGGCAACCAGGAAAACGACTGCTGCAGGAAGGAGGGAGATAGGAGTGCAGCAAAGGCCAGGCAGAAGTTGGGCAAAACCCAGCGGTCGTGGTACACAGGGACACCAATGGTAGGAAGGTGGAAGGTCCTTAAGAATGATTTTAGGGAACGAGGAGAGAAGCTGAAGGCCAGGACCTCCTGGTGGTGTTTTCAGAAATGCGGCCGGTGCCACGAGCGTCACTAGACAGACAGCGGGAGCTTAGGGAGATGAATAAGTGGCCTAGAAACTGGTGCAGGAAGGCAGGGTGGGGTTCATGGAGGACTGGGCCGACTTCTCTGAGGCCTGCAAGCTCTACGGTGGGGACGGGCTGCACCTCAATGGGGAATAATGGTAAGACGGATGGAGGAGCTCTTACACTGGGATCTGGGGGAGGAGGGTAGATGTGCTAATAAGGGAGGCAGTAGGGGTAAATGAGGATTTAGGGGGTTGGGGTATGTAAGGAAAGCAGGGAGCGGAGTAGGAGAAACAAATGTGCTAATAATATTAAATGTCTGCTGGCAAATGCAAGAAGTCTCGCCAACACAACCGGAACCGGAGACTCTTACGCCGGTCACAGAATACGATGTGGTGGGCCTCACTGAAAGCCTAACGAGAGCCATGACTGGGCGACAAATGTAGAGAGGTACGCTACACTGAGAAAGGACAGGACAGATACACAGGTGGAGGGGTGCGCCTCGTCGTAAAATCTGCATTAAAACCTGTACTCAATGAAGACCTTGGTTACAGCCATGTAGAGTCACTATGGGAAAATGTACATGGGGCGGCCATAATGGAAAGCCGCTAACGGGAGTTTACTACAAGCCTCCGAATACAGAGGAAGAGGCGGAAATGCTGCAACAAATTAGAAAGGCAGCAAATAATAATAGGGTCCTTATAATGGGGGATGGTAACCATCCAGGCATTCACTGGGACCTAGAAGCTTCTGCGTGTGCTAAAAGCTGCAATGTCTTATCCATAGTTCAGGACAATTACCTCTCAGCTGGTAGATGAACCGACCAGAGGAGGTAATCTGCTGGATCTGGTCCTGTCACATAGACCTGGGGAGGTAATCTGCTGGATCTGGTCCTGTCACATAGACCTGGGGAGCTAATTTGCTGGATCTGGTCCTGTCACATAGACCAGGGGAGGTAATCTGCTGCATCTGGTCCTGTCACATAGACCAGGGGAGGTAATCTGCTGCATCTGGTCCTGTCACATAGACCTAGAGAGGTAATCTGCTGTATCTGGTCCTGTCACATAGACCTGGGGAGGTAATCTGCTGGATCTGGTCCTGTCACATAGACCTGGGGAGGTAATCTGCTGGATCTGGTCCTGTCACATAGACCTGGGGAGCTAATTTGCTGGATCTGGTCCTGTCACATAGACCAGGGGAGGTAATCTGCTGGATCTGGTCCTGTCACATAGACCAGGGGAGGTAATCTGCTGCATCTGGTCCTGTCACATAGACCTAGAGAGGTAATCTGCTGTATCTGGTCCTGTCACATAGACCTGGGGAGGAAATCTGCTGCATCTGGTCCTGTCACATAGACCTGGGGAGGAAATCTGCTGCATCTGGTCCTGTCACATAGACCTGGGGAGGTAATCTGCTGCATCTGGTCCTGTCACATAGACCTGGGGAGGAAATCTGCTGTCTCTGGTCCTGTCACATAGACAAGGTGAGGTAATCTGCTGCAAATGGCCCTGTCACATAGACCAGGGGAGGTAATCTGCTGGATCTGGTTCTGTCACATAGACAAGGTGAGGTAATCTGCTGCATCTGGCCCTGTCACATAGACCAGGGGAGGTAATCTGCTGGATCTGGTTCTGTCACATAGACCAGTGGAGGTAATCTGCTGCATCTGGTCCTGTCACATAGACCAGGGGAGGTAATTTGCTGGATCTGGTCCTGTCACATAGACCTGGGGAGGTAATCTGCTGCATCTGGTCCTGTCACATAGACCAGGGGAGGTAACCTGCTGGATCTGGCCCTGTCACAGAGACCTGGGGAGGTAATCTGCTGGATCTGGTCCTGTCACATAGACCAGGGGAGGTAATCTGCTGGTTCTGGTTCTGTCACATAGACCAGGGGAGGTAATCTGCTGGATCTGGTCCTGTCACATAGACAAGGTGAGGTAATCTGCTGCATCTGGCCCTGTCACATAGACCAGGGGAGGTAATCTGCTGGATCTGGTTCTGTCACATAGACCAGTGGAGGTAATCTGCTGCATCTGGTCCTGTCACATAGACCAGGGGAGGTAATTTGCTGGATCTGGTCCTGTCACATAGACCTGGGGAGGTAATCTGCTGCATCTGGTCCTGTCACATAGACCAGGGGAGGTAACCTGCTGGATCTGGCCCTGTCACAGAGACCTGGGGAGGTAATCTGCTGGATCTGGTCCAGTCACATAGACCAGGGGAGGTAATCTGCTGGATCTGGTCCTGTCACATAGACCAGGGGAGGTAATCTGCTGCATCTGGTCCTGTCACATAGACCTGGGGAGGTAATCTGCTGGATCTGGTCCTGTCACATAGACAAGGTGAGGTAATCTGCTGCATCTGGCTTTGTCACATAGACCTAGAGAGGTAATCTGCTGGATCTGGTCCTGTCACATAGACCAGGGGAGGTAATCTGCTGCATCTGGTCCTGTCATATAGACCAGGGGAGGTAATCTGCTGGATCTGGTCCTGTCACAGAGACCTGGGGAGGTAATCTGCTGGATCTGGTCCTGTCACAGAGACCTGGGGAGGTAATCTGCTGCATCTGGTCCTGTCACATAGACCAGGGGAGGTAATCTGCTGGATCTGGTCCTGTCACAGAGACCTGGGGAGGTAATCTGCTGTATCTGGTCCTGTCACAGAGACCAGGGGAGGTAATCTGCTGGATCTGGTCCTGTCACATAGACCTGGGGAGGTAATCTGCTGGATCTGGTCCTGTCACATAGACCAGGGGAGGTAATCTGCTGGATCTGTTCCTGTCACATAGACAAGGGGAGGTAATCTGCTGGATCTGGCCCTGTCACATAAACCAGGGGAGGTAATCTGCTAGATCTGGTCCTGTCACATAGACCAGGGGAGGTAATCTGCTGCATCTGGTCCTGTCACATAGACCTGGGGAGGTAATCTGCTGCATCTGGTCCTGTCATATAGACCTGGGGAGGTAATCTGCTGGATCTGGTCCTGTCACAGAGACCTGGGGAGGTAATCTGCTGCATCTGGTCCTGTCACATAGACCAGGGGAGGTAATCTGCTGGATCTGGCCCTGTCACAGAGACCTGGGGAGGTAATCTACTGCATCTGGTCCTGTCACATAGACCAGGTGAGGTAATCTGCTGCATCTGGCCCTGTCACATAGACCAGGGGAGGTAATCTGCTGGATCTGGTCCTGTCACATAGACCAGGGGAGATTATCTGCTGGATCTGGCCCTGTCACATAGACCAGGGGAGGTAATCTGCTGGATCTGGTCCTGTCACATAGACCAGGGGAGGTAATCTGCTGGATCTGGTCCTGTCACATAGACCAGGGGAGGTAATCTGCTGGATCTGGCCCTGTCACGTAGACCAGGGGAGGTAATCTGCTGGATCTGGCCCTGTCACATAGACCTGGGGAGGTAATCTGCTGCATCTGGTCCTGTCACAGAGACCAGGGGAGGTAATCTGCTGGATCTGGTCCTGTCACATAGACCAGGGGAGGTAATCTGCTGCATCTGGCCCTGTCACATAGACAAGGGGAGGTAATCTGCTGCATCTGGCCCTGTCACATAGGCCAGGGGAGGTAATCTGCTGGATCTGTTCCTGTCACATAGACAAGGGTAGGTAATCTGCTGGATCTGGCCCTGACACATAAACCAGGGGAGGTAATCTGCTAGATCTGGTCCTGTCACATAGACCAGGGGAGGTAATCTGCTGGATCTGGCCCTGTCACATAGACCAGGGGAGGTAATCTGCTGGATCTGGCCCTGTCACATAGACGTTGAGAGGTAATCTGCTGCATCTGGTCCTGTCACATAGACCAGGGGAGGTAATCTGCTGGATCTGGCCCTGTCACATAGACCTGGTGAGGTAATCTGCTGGATCTGGCCCTGTCACATAGACCTGGGGAGGTAATCTGCTGGATCTGGCCCTGTCACATAGACCTGGGGAGGTAATCTGCTGCATCTGGCCCTGGCACAGAGACCTGTTGAGGTAATCTGCTGGATCTGGCCCTGTCACATAGACCAGGGGAGGTAATCTGCTGGATCTGATCCTGTCACATAGACAAGGTGAGGTAATCTGCTGGATCTCTTCCTGTCACATAGACCAGGGGAGGTAATCTGCTGGATCTGGCCCTGTCACATAGACCAGGGGAGGTAATCTGCTGGATCTGGTCCTGTCACATAGACCAGGGGAGGTAATCTGCTGGATCTGGCCCTGTCACATAGACGTTGAGAGGTAATCTGCTGCATCTGGTCCTGTCACATAGACCAGGGGAGGTAATCTGCTGGATCTGGCCCTGTCACATAGACCAGGGGAGGTAATCTACTGCATCTGGCCCTGGCACAGAGACCTGGTGAGGTAATCTGCTGCATCTGGTCCTGTCACAGAGACCAGGGGAGGTAATCTGCTGGATCTGGTCCTGTCACATAGACCTGGGGAGGTAATCTGCTGGATCTGGTCCTGTCACATAGACCAGGGGAGGTAATCTGCTGGATCTGTTCCTGTCACATAGACAAGGGGAGGTAATCTGCTGGATCTGGCCCTGTCACATAAACCAGGGGAGGTAATCTGCTAGATCTGGTCCTGTCACATAGACCAGGGGAGGTAATCTGCTGCATCTGGTCCTGTCACATAGACCTGGGGAGGTAATCTGCTGCATCTGGTCCTGTCATATAGACCTGGGGAGGTAATCTGCTGGATCTGGTCCTGTCACATAGACCTGGGGAGGTAATCTGCTGCATCTGGTCCTGTCACATAGACCAGGGGAGGTAATCTGCTGGATCTGGCCCTGTCACAGAGACCTGGGGAGGTAATCTGCTGCATCTGGTCCTGTCACATAGACCAGGTGAGGTAATCTGCTGCATCTGGCCCTGTCACATAGACCAGGGGAGGTAATCTGCTGGATCTGGTCCTGTCACATAGACCAGGGGAGGTAATCTGCTGGATCTGGTCCTGTCACATAGACCAGGGGAGGTAATCTGCTGGATCTGGCCCTGTCACGTAGACCAGGGGAGGTAATCTGTTGGATCTGGCCCTGTCACATAGACCTGGGGAGGTAATCTGCTGCATCTGGTCCTGTCACAGAGACCAGGGGAGGTAATCTGCTGGATCTGGTCCTGTCACATAGACCAGGGGAGGTAATCTGCTGCATCTGGCCCTGTCACATAGACAAGGGGAGTTAATCTGCTGCATCTGGCCCTGTCACATAGGCCAGGGGAGGTAATCTGCTGGATCTGTTCCTGTCACATAGACAAGGGGAGGTAATCTGCTGGATCTGGCCCTGACACATAAACCAGGGGAGGTAATCTGCTGGATCTGGCCCTGTCACATAGACCAGGGGAGGTAATCTGCTGGATCTGGCCCTGTCACATAGACGTTGAGAGGTAATCTGCTGCATCTGGTCCTGTCACATAGACCAGGGGAGGTAATGTGCTGGATCTGGCCCTGTCACATAGACCTGGGGAGGTAATCTGCTGGATCTGATCTTGTCACATAGACAAGGTGAGGTAATCTGCTGGATCTGGTCCTGTCACATAGACCTGGGGAGGTAATCTGCTGGATCTGGCCCTGTCACATAGACCAGGGGAGGTAATCTGTTGCATCTGGTCCTGTCACATAGACCAGGGGAGGTAATCTGCTGGATCTGGACCTGTCACATAGACCAGGGGAGGACATCTGGATCTGATCCTGTCACATAGACCTGGGGAGGTAATCTGCAGGATCTGGCCCTGTCACATAGACCAGGGGAGGTAATCTGCTGGATCTGGTCCTGTCACATAGACCAGGGGAGGTAATCTGCTGGATCTGGTCCTGTCACAAAGACCTGGAGAGGTAATCTGCTGTATCTGGTCCTGTCACATAGACCTGGGGAGGTAATCTGCTGGATCTGGCCCTGTCACATAGACCAGGGGAGGTAATCTGTTGCATCTGGTCCTGTCACATAGACCAGGGGAGGTAATCTGCTGGATCTGGACCTGTCACATAGACCAGGGGAGGACATCTGGATCTGATCCTGTCACATAGACCTGGGGAGGTAATCTGCAGGATCTGGCCCTGTCACATAGACAAGGGGAGGTAATCTGCTGGATCTGGCCCTGTCACATAAACCAGGGGAGGTAATCTGCTAGATCTGGTCCTGTCACATAGACCAGGGGAGGTAATCTGCTGCATCTGGTCCTGTCACATAGACAAGGGGAGGTAATCTGCTGGATCTGGCCCTGTCACATAAACCAGGGGAGGTAATCTGCTAGATCTGGTCCTGTCACATAGACCAGGGGAGGTAATCTGCTGCATCTGGTCCTGTCACATAGACCTGGGGAGGTAATCTGCTGCATCTGGTCCTGTCATATAGACATGGGGAGGTAATCTGCTGGATCTGGTCCTGTCACAGAGACCTGGGGAGGTAATCTGCTGCATCTGGTCCTGTCACATAGACCAGGGGAGGTAATCTGCTGGATCTGGCCCTGTCACAGAGACCTGGGGAGGTAATCTGCTGGATCTGGTCCTGTCACATAGACCAGGGGAGGTAATCTGCTGCATCTGGCCCTGTCACATAGACCAGGGGAGGTAATCTGCTGCATCTGGTCCTGTCACATAGACCAGGGGAGATTATCTGCTGGATCTGGCCCTGTCACATAGACCAGGGGAGGTAATCTGCTGGATCTGGTCCTGTCACATAGACCAGGGGAGGTAATCTGCTGGATCTGGTCCTGTCACATAGACCAGGGGAGGTAATCTGCTGGATCTGGCCCTGTCACGTAGACCAGGGGAGGTAATCTGCTGGATCTGGCCCTGTCACATAGACCTGGGGAGGTAATCTGCTGGATCTGGCCCTGTCACATAGACGTTGAGAGGTAATCTGCTGCATCTGGTCCTGTCACATAGACCAGGGGAGGTAATGTGCTGGATCTGGCCCTGTCACATAGACCAAGGGTGGTAATCTACTGCATCTGGCCCTGGCACAGAGACCTGGTGAGGTAATCTGCTGGATCTGGCCCTGTCACATAGACCTGGGGAGGTAATCTGCTGGATCTGATCTTGTCACATAGACAAGGTGAGGTAATCTGCTGGATCTGGCCCTGTCACATAGACCTGGGGAGGTAATCTGCTGGATCTGGCCCTGTCACATAGACCTGGGGAGGTAATCTGCTGCATCTGGTCCTGTCACAGAGACCTGGTGAGGTAATCTGCTGGATCTGGCCCTGTCACATAGACCAGGGGAGGTAATCTGCTGGATCTGGCCCTGTCACATAGACCAGGGGAGGTAATCTGCTGCATCTGGCTTTGTCACATAGACCTGGGGAGGTAATCTGCTGGATCTAGCCCTGTCACATAGACCTGGGGAGGTAATCTGCTGGATCTGGCCCTGTCACATAGACCTGGGGAGGTAATCTGCTGGATCTGGTCCTGTCACATAGACCGGGGAGGTAATCTGCTGGATCTGGTCCTGTCACAGACCAGGGGAGGTAATCTGCTGGATCTGGTCCTGTCACATAGACCAGAGGAGGTAATCTGCTGGATCTGGTACTGTCACATAGACCAGGGGAGGTAATCTGCTGCATCTGGTCCTGTCACATAGACCTGGGGAGGTAATCTGCTGGATCTGGCCCTGTCACATAGACCAGAGGAGGTAATCTGCTGGATCTGGTACTGTCACATAGACCAGGGGAGGTAATCTGCTGCATCTGGTCCTGTCACATAGACCTGGGGAGGTAATCTGGATCTGATCCTGTCACATAGACCTGGGGAGGTAATCTGCAGGATCTGGCCCTGTCACATAGACCAGGGGAGGTAATCTGCTGGATCTGGTCCTGTCACATAGACCAGGGGAGGTAATCTGCTGGATCTGGTCCTGTCACAAAGACCTGGAGAGGTAATCTGCTGCATCTGGTCCTGTCACATAGACCTGGGGAGGAAATCTGCTGCATCTGGTCCTGTCACATAGACCTGGGGAGGAAATCTGCTGGATCTGGTCCTGTCACATAGACCAGGGGAGGTAATCTGCTGGATCTGGTTCTGTCACATAGACCAGTGGAGGTAATCTGCTGGATCTGGTCCTGTCACATAGACCTGGGGAGGTAACCTGCTGGATCTGGCCCTGTCACAGAGACCTGGGGAGGTAATCTGCTGGATCTGGTCCTGTCACATAGACCTGGAGAGGTAATCTGCTGCATCTGGCCCTGTCACATAGACCAGGGGAGGTAATCTGCTGCATCTGGCCCTGTCACATAGACCAGGGGAGGTAATCTGCTGGATCTGGTTCTGTCACATAGACCAGGGGAGGTAATCTGCTGGATCTGGTCCTGTCACATAGACCAGGGGAGGTAATCTGCTGGATCTGGCCCTGTCACATAGACCAGGGGAGGTAATCTGCTGCATCTGGTCCTGTCACATAGACCTGGGGAGGTAATCTGCTGCATCTGGTCCTGTCACATAGACCTGGGGAGGTAATCTGCTGGATCTGGTCCTGTCACAGAGGCCTGGGGAGGTAATCTGCTGGATCTTGTCCTGTCACAGAGACCTGGGGAGGTAATCTACTGGATCTGGCCCTGTCACATAGACCAGGGGAGGTAATCTGCTGCATCTGGCTTTGTCACATAGACCTGGGGAGGTAATCTGCTGGATCTAGCCCTGTCACATAGACCTGGGGAGGTAATCTGCTGGATCTGGCCCTGTCACATAGACCTGGGGAGGTAATCTGCTGGATCTGGTCCTGTCACATAGACCGGGGAGGTAATCTGCTGGATCTGGTCCTGTCACAGACCAGGGGAGGTAATCTGCTGGATCTGGTCCTGTCACATAGACCAGAGGAGGTAATCTGCTGGATCTGGTACTGTCACATAGACCAGGGGAGGTAATCTGCTGCATCTGGTCCTGTCACATAGACCTGGGGAGGTAATCTGCTGGATCTGGCCCTGTCACATAGACCAGGGGAGGTAATCTGTTGCATCTGGTCCTGTCACATAGACCTGGGGAGGTAATCTGCTGGATCTGGCCCTGTCACATAGACCAGAGGAGGTAATCTGCTGGATCTGGTACTGTCACATAGACCAGGGGAGGTAATCTGCTGCATCTGGTCCTGTCACATAGACCTGGGGAGGTAATCTGGATCTGATCCTGTCACATAGACCTGGGGAGGTAATCTGCAGGATCTGGCCCTGTCACATAGACCAGGGGAGGTAATCTGCTGGATCTGGTCCTGTCACATAGACCAGGGGAGGTAATCTGCTGGATCTGGTCCTGTCACAAAGACCTGGAGAGGTAATCTGTTGCATCTGGTCCTGTCCCATAGACCTGGGGAGGTAATCTGGATCTGATCCTGTCACATAGACCTGGGGAGGTAATCTGCAGGATCTGGCCCTGTCACATAGACCAGGGGAGGTAATCTGCAGGATCTGGCCCTGTCACATAGACCAGGGGAGGTAATCTGCTGGATCTGGTCCTGTCACATAGACCAGGGGAGGTAATCTGCTGTATCTGGTCCTGTCACATAGACCTGGGGAGGAAATCTGCTGCATCTGGTCCTGTCACATAGACCTGGGGAGGAAATCTGCTGGATCTGGTCCTGTCACATAGACCAGGGGAGGTAATCTGCTGGATCTGGTTCTGTCACATAGACCAGTGGAGGTAATCTGCTGGATCTGGTCCTGTCACATAGACCAGTGGAGGTAATCTGCTGGATCTGGCCCTGTCACACAGACCTGGGGAGGTAATCTGCTGGATCTGGTCCTGTCACATAGACCTGGAGAGGTAATCTGCTGCATCTGGCCCTGTCACATAGACCAGGGGAGGTAATCTGCTGCATCTGGCCCTGTCACATAGACCAGGGGAGGTAATCTGCTGGATCTGGTTCTGTCACATAGACCAGGGGAGGTAATCTGCTGGATCTGGTCCTGTCACATAGACCAGGGGAGGTAATCTGCTGGATCTGGCCCTGTCACATAGACCAGGGGAGGTAATCTGCTGCATCTGGTCCTGTCACATAGACCTGGGGAGGTAATCTGCTGCATCTGGTCCTGTCACATAGACCTGGGGAGGTAATCTGCTGGATCTGGTCCTGTCACAGAGGCCTGGGGAGGTAATCTGCTGGATCTTGTCCTGTCACAGAGACCTGGGGAGGTAATCTACTGGATCTGGCCCTGTCACATAGACCAGGGGAGGTAATCTGCTGCATCTGGCTTTGTCACATAGACCTGGGGAGGTAATCTGCTGGATCTAGCCCTGTCACATAGACCTGGGGAGGTAATCTGCTGGATCTGGCCCTGTCACATAGACCTGGGGAGGTAATCTGCTGGATCTGGTCCTGTCACATAGACCGGGGAGGTAATCTGCTGGATCTGGTCCTGTCACAGACCAGGGGAGGTAATCTGCTGGATCTGGTCCTGTCACATAGACCAGAGGAGGTAATCTGCTGGATCTGGTACTGTCACATAGACCAGGGGAGGTAATCTGCTGCATCTGGTCCTGTCACATAGACCTGGGGAGGTAATCTGCTGGATCTGGCCCTGTCACATAGACCAGGGGAGGTAATCTGTTGCATCTGGTCCTGTCACATAGACCAGGGGAGGTAATCTGCTGGATCTGGACCTGTCACATAGACCAGGGGAGGACATCTGGATCTGATCCTGTCACATAGACCTGGGGAGGTAATCTGCAGGATCTGGCCCTGTCACATAGACCAGGGGAGGTAATCTGCTGGATCTGGTCCTGTCACATAGACCAGGGGAGGTAATCTGCTGGATCTGGTCCTGTCACAAAGACCTGGAGAGGTAATCTGCTGTATCTGGTCCTGTCACATAGACCTGGGGAGGTAATCTGCTGGATCTGGCCCTGTCACATAGACCAGGGGAGGTAATCTGTTGCATCTGGTCCTGTCACATAGACCAGGGGAGGTAATCTGCTGGATCTGGACCTGTCACATAGACCAGGGGAGGACATCTGGATCTGATCCTGTCACATAGACCTGGGGAGGTAATCTGCAGGATCTGGCCCTGTCACATAGACAAGGGGAGGTAATCTGCTGGATCTGGCCCTGTCACATAAACCAGGGGAGGTAATCTGCTAGATCTGGTCCTGTCACATAGACCAGGGGAGGTAATCTGCTGCATCTGGTCCTGTCACATAGACAAGGGGAGGTAATCTGCTGGATCTGGCCCTGTCACATAAACCAGGGGAGGTAATCTGCTAGATCTGGTCCTGTCACATAGACCAGGGGAGGTAATCTGCTGCATCTGGTCCTGTCACATAGACCTGGGGAGGTAATCTGCTGCATCTGGTCCTGTCATATAGACCTGGGGAGGTAATCTGCTGGATCTGGTCCTGTCACAGAGACCTGGGGAGGTAATCTGCTGCATCTGGTCCTGTCTCATAGACCAGGGGAGGTAATCTGCTGCATCTGGCCCTGTCACATAGACCAGGGGAGGTAATCTGCTGCATCTGGTCCTGTCACATAGACCAGGGGAGATTATCTGCTGGATCTGGCCCTGTCACATAGACCAGGGGAGGTAATCTGCTGGATCTGGTCCTGTCACATAGACCAGGGGAGGTAATCTGCTGGATCTGGTCCTGTCACATAGACCAGGGGAGGTAATCTGCTGGATCTGGCCCTGTCACGTAGACCAGGGGAGGTAATCTGCTGGATCTGGCCCTGTCACATAGACCTGGGGAGGTAATCTGCTGGATCTGGCCCTGTCACATAGACGTTGAGAGGTAATCTGCTGCATCTGGTCCTGTCACATAGACCAGGGGAGGTAATGTGCTGGATCTGGCCCTGTCACATAGACCAAGGGTGGTAATCTACTGCATCTGGCCCTGGCACAGAGACCTGGTGAGGTAATCTGCTGGATCTGGCCCTGTCACATAGACCTGGGGAGGTAATCTGCTGGATCTGGTCCTGTCACATAGACCTGGAGAGGTAATCTGCTGCATCTGGCCCTGTCACATAGACCAGGGGAGGTAATCTGCAGCATCTGGCCCTGTCACATAGACCAGGGGAGGTAATCTGCTGGATCTGGTTCTGTCACATAGACCAGGGGAGGTAATCTGCTGGATCTGGTCCTGTCACATAGACCAGGGGAGGTAATCTGCTGGATCTGGCCCTGTCACATAGACCAGGGGAGGTAATCTGCTGCATCTGGTCCTGTCACATAGACCTGGGGAGGTAATCTGCTGCATCTGGTCCTGTCACATAGACCTGGGGAGGTAATCTGCTGGATCTGGTCCTGTCACAGAGGCCTGGGGAGGTAATCTGCTGGATCTTGTCCTGTCACAGAGACCTGGGGAGGTAATCTACTGGATCTGGCCCTGTCACATAGACCAGGGGAGGTAATCTGCTGCATCTGGCTTTGTCACATAGACCTGGGGAGGTAATCTGCTGGATCTAGCCCTGTCACATAGACCTGGGGAGGTAATCTGCTGGATCTGGCCCTGTCACATAGACCTGGGGAGGTAATCTGCTGGATCTGGTCCTGTCACATAGACCGGGGAGGTAATCTGCTGGATCTGGTCCTGTCACAGACCAGGGGAGGTAATCTGCTGGATCTGGTCCTGTCACATAGACCAGAGGAGGTAATCTGCTGGATCTGGTACTGTCACATAGACCAGGGGAGGTAATCTGCTGCATCTGGTCCTGTCACATAGACCTGGGGAGGTAATCTGCTGGATCTGGCCCTGTCACATAGACCAGGGGAGGTAATCTGTTGCATCTGGTCCTGTCACATAGACCTGGGGAGGTAATCTGCTGGATCTGGCCCTGTCACATAGACCAGAGGAGGTAATCTGCTGGATCTGGTACTGTCACATAGACCAGGGGAGGTAATCTGCTGCATCTGGTCCTGTCACATAGACCTGGGGAGGTAATCTGAATCTGATCCTGTCACATAGACCTGGGGAGGTAATCTGCAGGATCTGGCCCTGTCACATAGACCAGGGGAGGTAATCTGCTGGATCTGGTCCTGTCACATAGACCAGGGGAGGTAATCTGCTGGATCTGGTCCTGTCACAAAGACCTGGAGAGGTAATCTGCTGCATCTGGTCCTGTCACATAGACCTGGGGAGGTAATCTGGATCTGATCCTGTCACATAGACCTGGGGAGGTAATCTGCAGGATCTGGCCCTGTCACATAGACCAGGGGAGGTAATCTGCAGGATCTGGCCCTGTCACATAGACCAGGGGAGGTAATCTGCTGGATCTGGTCCTGTCACATAGACCAGGGGAGGTAATCTGCTGTATCTGGTCCTGTCACATAGACCTGGGGAGGAAATCTGCTGCATCTGGTCCTGTCACATAGACCTGGGGAGGAAATCTGCTGGATCTGGTCCTGTCACATAGACCAGGGGAGGTAATCTGCTGGATCTGGTTCTGTCACATAGACCAGTGGAGGTAATCTGCTGGATCTGGTCCTGTCACATAGACCAGTGGAGGTAATCTGCTGGATCTGGCCCTGTCACAGAGACCTGGGGAGGTAATCTGCTGGATCTGGTCCTGTCACATAGACCTGGAGAGGTAATCTGCTGCATCTGGCCCTGTCACATAGACCAGGGGAGGTAATCTGCTGCATCTGGCCCTGTCACATAGACCAGGGGAGGTAATCTGCTGGATCTGGTTCTGTCACATAGACCAGGGGAGGTAATCTGCTGGATCTGGTCCTGTCACATAGACCAGGGGAGGTAATCTGCTGGATCTGGCCCTGTCACATAGACCAGGGGAGGTAATCTGCTGCATCTGGTCCTGTCACATAGACCTGGGGAGGTAATCTGCTGCATCTGGTCCTGTCACATAGACCTGGGGAGGTAATCTGCTGGATCTGGTCCTGTCACAGAGGCCTGGGGAGGTAATCTGCTGGATCTTGTCCTGTCACAGAGACCTGGGGAGGTAATCTACTGGATCTGGCCCTGTCACATAGACCAGGGGAGGTAATCTGCTGCATCTGGCTTTGTCACATAGACCTGGGGAGGTAATCTGCTGGATCTAGCCCTGTCACATAGACCTGGGGAGGTAATCTGCTGGATCTGGCCCTGTCACATAGACCTGGGGAGGTAATCTGCTGGATCTGGTCCTGTCACATAGACCGGGGAGGTAATCTGCTGGATCTGGTCCTGTCACAGACCAGGGGAGGTAATCTGCTGGATCTGGTCCTGTCACATAGACCAGAGGAGGTAATCTGCTGGATCTGGTACTGTCACATAGACCAGGGGAGGTAATCTGCTGCATCTGGTCCTGTCACATAGACCTGGGGAGGTAATCTGCTGGATCTGGCCCTGTCACATAGACCAGGGGAGGTAATCTGTTGCATCTGGTCCTGTCACATAGACCAGGGGAGGTAATCTGCTGGATCTGGACCTGTCACATAGACCAGGGGAGGACATCTGGATCTGATCCTGTCACATAGACCTGGGGAGGTAATCTGCAGGATCTGGCCCTGTCACATAGACCAGGGGAGGTAATCTGCTGGATCTGGTCCTGTCACATAGACCAGGGGAGGTAATCTGCTGGATCTGGTCCTGTCACAAAGACCTGGAGAGGTAATCTGCTGTATCTGGTCCTGTCACATAAACCTGGGGAGGTAATCTGCTGGATCTGGCCCTGTCACATAGACCAGGGGAGGTAATCTGTTGCATCTGGTCCTGTCACATAGACCAGGGGAGGTAATCTGCTGGATCTGGACCTGTCACATAGACCAGGGGAGGACATCTGGATCTGATCCTGTCACATAGACCTGGGGAGGTAATCTGCAGGATCTGGCCCTGTCACATAGACAAGGGGAGGTAATCTGCTGGATCTGGCCCTGTCACATAAACCAGGGGAGGTAATCTGCTAGATCTGGTCCTGTCACATAGACCAGGGGAGGTAATCTGCTGCATCTGGTCCTGTCACATAGACAAGGGGAGGTAATCTGCTGGATCTGGCCCTGTCACATAAACCAGGGGAGGTAATCTGCTAGATCTGGTCCTGTCACATAGACCAGGGGAGGTAATCTGCTGCATCTGGTCCTGTCACATAGACCTGGGGAGGTAATCTGCTGCATCTGGTCCTGTCATATAGACCTGGGGAGGTAATCTGCTGGATCTGGTCCTGTCACAGAGACCTGGGGAGGTAATCTGCTGCATCTGGTCCTGTCACATAGACCAGGGGAGGTAATCTGCTGGATCTGGCCCTGTCACAGAGACCTGGGGAGGTAATCTGCTGGATCTGGTCCTGTCACATAGACCAGGGGAGGTAATCTGCTGCATCTGGCCCTGTCACATAGACCAGGGGAGGTAATCTGCTGCATCTGGTCCTGTCACATAGACCAGGGGAGATTATCTGCTGGATCTGGCCCTGTCACATAGACCAGGGGAGGTAATCTGCTGGATCTGGTCCTGTCACATAGACCAGGGGAGGTAATCTGCTGGATCTGGTCCTGTCACATAGACCAGGGGAGGTAATCTGCTGGATCTGGCCCTGTCACGTAGACCAGGGGAGGTAATCTGCTGGATCTGGCCCTGTCACATAGACCTGGGGAGGTAATCTGCTGCATCTGGTCCTGTCACAGAGACCAGGGGAGGTAATCTGCTGGATCTGGTCCTGTCACATAGACCAGGGGAGGTAATCTGCTGCATCTGGCCCTGTCACATAGACAAGGGGAGTTAATCTGCTGCATCTGGCCCTGTCACATAGGCCAGGGGAGGTAATCTGCTGGATCTGTTCCTGTCACATAGACAAGGGGAGGTAATCTGCTGGATCTGGCCCTGACACATAAACCAGGGGAGGTAATCTGCTAGATCTGGTCCTGTCACATAGACCAGGGGAGGTAATCTGCTGGATCTGGCACTGTCACATAGACCAGGGGAGGTAATCTGCTGGATCTGGCCCTGTCACATAGACGTTGAGAGGTAATCTGCTGCATCTGGTCCTGTCACATAGACCAGGGGAGGTAATCTGCTGGATCTGGCCCTGTCACATAGACGTTGAGAGGTAATCTGCTGGATCTGGCCCTTTCACATAGACCAAGGGTGGTAATCTACTGCATCTGGCCCTGGCACAGAGACCTGGTGAGGTAATCTGCTGGATCTGGCCCTGTCACATAGACCTGGGGAGGTAATCTGCTGGATCTGATCTTGTCACATAGACAAGGTGAGGTAATCTGCTGGATCTGGCCCTGTCACATAGACCTGGGGAGGTAATCTGCTGGATCTGGCCCTGTCACATAGACCTGGGGAGGTAATCTGCTGCATCTGGTCCTGTCACAGAGACCTGGTGAGGTAATCTGCTGGATCTGGCCCTGTCACATAGACCAGGGGAGGTAATCTGCTGGATCTGGCCCTGTCACATAGACCAGGGGAGGTAATCTGCTGCATCTGGCTTTGTCACATAGACCTGGGGAGGTAATCTGCTGGATCTAGCCCTGTCACATAGACCTGGGGAGGTAATCTGCTGGATCTAGCCCTGTCACATAGACCTGGGGAGGTAATCTGTTGCATCTGGTCCTGTCACATAGACCAGGGGAGGTAATCTGCTGGATCTGGACCTGTCACATAGACCAGGGGAGGTAATCTGCTGCATCTGGCTTTGTCACATAGACCTGGGGAGGTAATCTGCTGGATCTAGCCCTGTCACATAGACCTGGGGAGGTAATCTGCTGGATCTGGCCCTGTCACATAGACCTGGGGAGGTAATCTGCTGGATCTGGTCCTGTCACATAGACCGGGGAGGTAATCTGCTGGATCTGGTCCTGTCACAGACCAGGGGAGGTAATCTGCTGGATCTGGTCCTGTCACATAGACCAGAGGAGGTAATCTGCTGCATCTGGTCCTGTCACATAGACCTGGGGAGGTAATCTGCTGGATCTGGCCCTGTCACATAGACCAGGGGAGGTAATCTGTTGCATCTGGTCCTGTCACATAGACCAGGGGAGGTAATCTGCTGGATCTGGACCTGTCACATAGACCAGGGGAGGACATCTGGATCTGATCCTGTCACATAGACCTGGGGAGGTAATCTGCAGGATCTGGCCCTGTCACATAGACCAGGGGAGGTAATCTGCTGGATCTGGTCCTGTCACATAGACCAGGGGAGGTAATCTGCTGGATCTGGTCCTGTCACAAAGACCTGGAGAGGTAATCTGCTGTATCTGGTCCTGTCACATAGACCTGGGGAGGTAATCTGCTGGATCTGGCCCTGTCACATAGACCAGGGGAGGTAATCTGTTGCATCTGGTCCTGTCACATAGACCAGGGGAGGTAATCTGCTGGATCTGGACCTGTCACATAGACCAGGGGAGGACATCTGGATCTGATCCTGTCACATAGACCTGGGGAGGTAATCTGCAGGATCTGGCCCTGTCACATAGACCAGGGGAGGTAATCTGCTGGATCTGGTCCTGTCACATAGACCAGGGGAGGTAATCTGCTGGATCTGGCCCTGTCACATAGACCAGGGGAGGTAATCTGCTGCATCTGGTCCTGTCACATAGACCTGGGGAGGTAATCTGCTGGATCTGGTCCTGTCACAGAGGCCTGGGGAGGTAAGCTGCTGGATCTTGTCCTGTTACAGAGACCTGGGGAGGTAATCTGCTGCATCTGGTCCTGTCACATAGACCAGGGAAGGTAATCTGCTGGATCTAGCCCTGTCACAGAGACCTGGGGAGGTAATCTGCTGCATCTGGTCCTGTCACATTGACCTGGGGAGGAAATCTGCTGGATCTGGTCCTGTCACATACACAAGGTGAGGTAATCTGCTGGATCTGGTCCTGTCACAGAGGCCTGGGGAGGTAATCTGCTGGATCTTGTCCTGTCACAGAGACCAGGGGAGGTAATCTGCTGCATCTGGTCCTGTCACATAGACCAGGGGAGGTAATCTGCTGGATCTGGTCCTGTCACATAGACCAGGGGAGGTAATCTGCTGGATCTGGTCCTGTCACATAGACAAGGTGAGGTAATCTGCTGGATCTGGTCCTGTCACATAGACCAGGGGAGGTAATCTGCTGGATCTGGTCCTGTCACATAGACCAGGGGAGGTAATCTGCTGGATCTGGTCCTGTCACATAGACCTGGGGAGGAAATCTGCTGGATCTGGTTCTGTCACATAGACCAGGGGAGGTAATCTGCTGCATCTGGTCCTGTCACATAGACCAGGGGAGGTAATCTGCTGCATCTAGTCCTGTCACATAGACCAGGGGAGGTAATCTGCTGGATCTGGCCCTGTCACATAGACCTGGGGAGGTAAACTGCTGCATCTGGCCCTGTCACATAGACCCGGGGAGGTAATCTGCTGCATCTGGCCCTGTCACATAGACCAGGGGAGGTAATCTGCTGGATCTGGTCCTGTCACATAGACCAGGGGAGGTAATCTGCTGGATCTTGCCCTGTCACATAGACCAGGGGAGGTAATCTGCTGGATCTGGTCCTGTCACATAGACCTGGGGAGGTAATCTGCTGCATCTGGCCCTGTCACATAGACCCGGGGAGGTAATCTGCTGCATCTGGCCCTGTCACATAGACCAGGGGAGGTAATCTGCTGGATCTGGTCCTGTCACATAGACCAGGGGAGGTAATCTGCTGGATCTTGCCCTGTCACATAGACCTGGGGAGGTAATCTGCTGCATCTGGCCCTGTCACATAGACCCGGGGAGGTAATCTGCTGCATCTGGCCCTGTCACATAGACCAGGGGAGGTAATCTGCTGGATCTGGTCCTGTCACATAGACCAGGGGAGGTAATCTGCTGGATCTTGCCCTGTCACATAGACCTGGGGAGGTAATCTGCTGCATCTGGCCCTGTCACATAGACCAGGGGAGGTAATCTGCTGGATCTGGTCCTGTCACATAGACCAGGGGAGGTAATCTGCTGGATCTGGTCCTGTCACATAGACCTGGGGAGGAAATCTGCTGGATCTGGTTCTGTCACATAGACAAGGTGAGGTAATCTGCTGCATCTGGTCCTGTCACATAGACCAGGGGAGGTAATCTGCTGGATCTGGTCCTGTCACATAGACCAGGGGAGGTAATCTGCTGGATCTGGTCCTGTCACATAGACCTGGGGAGGTAATCTGCTGCATCTGGTCCTGTCACATAGACCAGGGGAGGTAATCTGCTGGATCTGGTCCTGTCACATAGACCAGGGGAGGTAATCTGCTGGATCTGGTACTGTCACATAGACCTGGGGAGGAAATCTGCTGGATCTGGTTCTGTCACATAGACCAGGGGAGGTAATCTGCTGCATCTGGTCCTGTCACATAGACCAGGGGAGGAAATCTGCTGCATCTGGTCCTGTCACATAGACCAGGGGAGGTAATCTGCTGCATCTGGTCCTGTCACATAGACCAGGGGAGGTAATCTGCTGGATCTGGCCCTGTCACATAGACCTGGGGAGGTAATCTGCTGCATCTGGTCCTGTCACATAGACCAGGGGAGGTAATCTGCTGGATCTGGTCCTGTCACATAGACCAGGGGAGGTAATCTGCTGGATCTGGTCCTGTCACATAGACCAGGGGAGGTAATCTGCTGCATCTGGCCCTGTCACATAGACCAGGGGAGGTAATCTGCTGGATCTGGTCCTGTCACATAGACCAGGGGAGGTAATCTGCTGGATCTGGTCCTGTCACATAGACCAGGGGAGGTAATCTGCTGCATCTGGTCCTGTCACATAGACCTGGGGAGGTAATCTGCTGCATCTGGCCCTGTCACATAGACCAGGGGAGGTAATCTGCTGGATCTGGTCCTGTCACATAGACCAGGGGAGGTAATCTGCTGCATCTGGTCCTGTCACATAGACCAGGGGAGGTAATCTGCTGCATCTGGTCCTGTCACATAGACCTGGGGAGGTAATCTGCTGCATCTGGCCCTGTCACATAGACCAGGGGAGGTAATCTGCTGGATCTGGCCCTGTCACATAGACCAGGGGAGGTAATCTGCTGGATCTTGTCCTGTCACATAGACCTGGGGAGGTAATCTGCTGGATCTGGTCCTGTCACATAGACCAGGGGAGGTAATGTGGTGGATCTGGTCCTGTCACATAGACCAGGGGAGGTAATCTGCTGGATCTGGTCATGTCACATAGACCAGGGGAGGTAATCTGTTGGATCTGGTCCTGTTACATAGACCAGGGGAGGTAATCTGCTGGATCTGGACCTGTCACATAGACCAGGGGAGGTAATCTGCTGCATCTGGTCCTGTCACATAGACCAGGGGAGGTAATCTGCTGGATCTGGCCCTGTCACATAGACCAGGGGAGGTAATCTGCTGGATCTTGTCCTGTCACATAGACCTGGGGAGGTAATCTGCTGGATCTGGTCCTGTCACATAGACCAGGGGAGGTAATGTGGTGGATCTGGTCCTGTCACATAGACCAGGGGAGGTAATCTGCTGGATCTGGTCATGTCACATAGACCAGGGGAGGTAATCTGTTGGATCTGGTCCTGTTACATAGACCAGGGGAGGTAATCTGCTGGATCTGGACCTGTCACATAGACCAGGGGAGGTAATCTGCTGGATCTGGACCTGTCACATAGACCAGGGGAGGTAATCTGCTGGATCTGGACCTGTCACATAGACCAGATACAATTTCAGATCTACAGGTCAGGGAGCATTTGTGATGCAGTGACCATAACATGGTAAGTTTCAATGTATTTTCAATCAAACATTCAAAAGTAGAAATGAGAAAACCTGGAACTTTAAGAAAACTGATTTTAACAAAATAAGGGAAGAGCTTAATCGTGTAGACTGGGACAACATCGCGGTACCTGGGGATACCGAACATAAATGGGGCATTTTTAAGGAAATACTACTAGAATCCTGCAGAAAACTTCTACCCTCTGGTAATAAAATGTCAAGGAATAAAACGAAACCATTATGGATCAAAAGAACAGTGCAAAGTGTAAAAAGATAAAAACAAAGGGCATTCAAAATCCTGAAAGCCGAGAATACTGAAATAGCATCCCAGGAGTATAAAGATCTAAATAAGAAATGTAAAAAAGAAATCAAGCTACAGAGTTATCCACAGAGAAACAAATCGTCAACGACATTAAAATAAATCATAACATTTTTTACAAATACAGCAATGCCAAAAAGAAAAAAAAAATAGATGATACCAGCCCCTTAAAAGATGACAATAGCAAGATAATCACAGAGGACAAAGAAAAGGCTGAGATATTACACAGGTGCGTCTCATCCGTGTTCACCAACGAACTGTCTGTTACAGGGATCATTCAACAAGGCAAAAATCAAAATTCACAACCCGATATAACGAGTTTAACACAAAAATAAGAACATCTACGTCTGTGAAAATCCCCCGGCTCAGATGACATTCATCCATGAAGCTCCAGAAGCCTGGACTAATGGAAACTATATGCAGATGGGTAAGGAATTGGCTAAATGACTGGAAACAAAGAGCTGTCATAAATGGTACATTCTCTAAATGGGATAAAGTCAGCAATGGGGACCGTGGGGATCTGTACCGGGAGCAGTGGGGATCTGTACCGGGAGCAGTGGGGACCGCAGGGATCTGTACCAGGAGCAGTGGGGACTGCAGTGATCTGTACCGGGAGCATTGGGGGACCGCAGGGATCTGTACTGGGAGTAGTGGGGACCGCGGGGGTCCGTACTGGGAGCAGTGGGGACCGCAGGGATCTGTACTGGGAGCAGTGGGGATCGCGGGGGTCCATACTAGGAGCAGTGGGGACCGCAGGGATCTGTACTGGGAGCAGTGGGGACTGCGGGGGTCTGTAGTGGGAGCAGTGGGGACCACAGGGATCTGTACTGGGAGCAGTGGGGACCGCAGGGATCTGTACTGGGAGCAGTGGGGACTGTGGGGGTCTGTACTGGGAGCAGTGGGGACCACAAGGATCTGTACTGGGAGCAGTGGGGACCGCAGGGATCTGTACTGGGAGCAGTGGGGGACCGCAGGGATCTGTACTGGGAGCAGTGGGAACCGCAAGGATCTGTATTGGGAGCAGTGGGGACCGCAAGGATCTGTACTGGGAGCAGTGGTGACCGCAGGGATCTGTGCTTGGACCGATTCTTTTTAACCTCTTCATTAATGACCTTGTGGATGGGATTGAGAGTAAAGTGTCGCTCTTTGCTGATGACACCAAACTATGGAGGATATTAAACTCTGACCTTGACATTACAATATTACAGAACGATCTGAATAAGATGACTGATGGGCAAACACTTGGCAAATGAGATTTAATATAGATAAATGTAAAGTGATGCACCTTGGACGGAGGAATCCTATTGCTCGGGACCACAGATCAAGAGAAGGACGGGGGATTCTCGCTACAAGTAAGCTGAGCAGCAGCTCTCAATGTCAGGCAGCAGCTGCAAAAGCAAGCAAGATTTTAGGATGTATAAAAAGAGATAAAATCCCACGATCCCAACATATTATTAACCCTTCATAAATCACTGGTGAGGCCACATCTAGAATATGGGATTCCGTTTTGGGCTCCACATTTTAAAAAGGATAGTCAGAAGTTAGAATCATTTTAACGACGGGCAACTGCAGTAGATCATTACAAGGGATGGAGGTCTCTCATATGAGGAGAGGTTGGAAAAGTTGGGCATGTTTAGCTTAGAGAATAGACGCCTCAGAGGGGATCTCATTTACATGTGTAATATATGTGTGGCCAGTACAACACTGGCACATGACTTGTTCCATCAAAGCACTGTGCTGAGGACCAGGGGGCACTCATTACAGGTGGAAGAAAGGCGATTCCGGCAGCTAAACAGGAAAGGGTTCTTTACAGTTAGAGCAGTCAGACTGTGGAATGCCGACCACAGGAGGCAGTAATGGCTGACACTAGAATCGCTTTTAAAAAAGGGCCGGACGATTTCCTTGAGACAGATAACATTGCGGGTTATAGTTAAATTAGTGACGAAATGTACAATTGGTGGAGAAAGGGTGAACTTGATGCACCTAGGTTTTTATTCAACCTACGTAACTACTGGTATGTAAAAAAGGACAGTCACACTAAAATATGGATTTCACTTTGTTCATTATCTTTGCATTTTGTTAACCAAAAGAAGTAAACATGCACACACAGGTGTATATATATATATATACCGCATGTACACAGGGCCACACACACCTACTATATATATATATATATATATATATATATATATATATATATATATAAAAATATATACCAGTGTGTGAGTTACAGTGTAGTACAGTGTAGATCATAATGTTTCCATCCTGTGAGTTATATTACATAGTGTGGAAGCGCAGAGTCAGCAAATACCGGGAGATGCACGGGTGTGGGGGAGCGGCAGGGGATTCTCAGTAATATACCAGATATTATAAGAATTCTGGAGTACGATGTGCAGTGACGATGGATAATTCATTGAAGCAACTCTTCACCAGTGATCAGTAAGACGGGTGTCGTGACACGCCTAAGATAAGACTATCTATCCATTAACATGTGTTTAATGTGGAACCGTAATGGGATCACGCCTTCACCCCTGAACCTAAAGACAGAAGCAAATAGCGTGCTGTGAGTCTACATTATCAGGCTACTAAAATAAAGAGCAAGGCAGGAAATGTAAAAAGCCACATCACAAAGTCATTAGTACACATCTCAAAGCCACGAGTCAAGTTCATATAATCACCAGAGCATATTGTATAGTCAAAAGTCCAAATCATCCAGTCACATGTCCAAATCCAGTGTAGACCTCTCACGTCAATAAACTTCTCACCAGGTTACACCTCCTACCAATATATACACACATATATATATATATATATATATATATATATATATATATATATATATATATATATATATATACACTGTGTTCCAAATTATTATGCAAAAAGAGTTTCGGAGTGATAAGGTTAGAATTTTTTGTCATTTACACTCATTGCTGGTGATGTGTGTCAGGGCTCTTTATATCACTGAAAGCAATTGCAGATACCTGTGCACATTAGTTTGGCCGGTGCGTCCAAATAAAGGCAAGACTACTGAAGAAGGCTGCTCCACATTATTAAGCAGCCGACATTTTTTGCCAAAATGGGAAAGAAAAAGGATGTGTCTGCTGCTGAGAAGCCACAAATTGTGGAGTATTTAGGTCAAGGCATGACTACAATTAACATTGCCAAGACACTTCATCCTGATCATCGCACAATCAAGAAGTATGTCGCTGATTCCCGACACACACTTGTGCGTGCTAAGGAAAAATTGAGGACTCTTTCCAACAGGCAATTGCGTCAGGTTAAAAGAGCAGCTGCAAAAATGCCTTGTCATAGCAGCAGACAAGTTTTTGAAGCTGCTGGTGCCTCTAACGTCCCCCGAACAACAAGACGCAGGGTCCTTCAGAGGTTTGCAGCTGTGCGTAAGCCGTCCTGTCCACCACCTCTATCCACTGCACACAAGCAGAAACGGCTCCAGTGGCCAAACGAGACATGAAGACTGATGAGTGCCGTGCAACGCTCGATGGTCCAGATGGATGGCGTAGAGGATGGCTGGTTGATGGACACCCCATGAAAACACGGCTAAGGCGCCAACAAGGAGGAGGTGGAGTAATGTTTTGGGCTGGAATCATGGGGAGAGAGATTGTCGGCCCCTTTAGGATCCCTGAAGGGGTAAAGATGAACTCCATAATCTATGTGGAGTTTCTAGAACAGCACTTCCTGCCATGGTTCAAGAGGAAGAACCGTGCTTTCCGCAGCCAGATCATTGTCATGCCTGATAATGCACCGTCTCCTGCTGCAAATAACACATCTGCATCTCTGGCTGCTATGGGCATAAAAGAGGAGAAACTTATGGTGTGGCCACCATCTTCCCCTGACCTCAACCCCATTGAGAACCTCTGGAGCATCATCACAAGGAGCGTCTATGATGGCGGGAGGCAGCTCACCTCTAAGCAGCAGCTCTGGGAGGGGATTCTGTCCACAGGCAAAACGGAAGCACAAACCATCCAAAAACTGACAAATCCAATGGACGAGAGAGTTCAGAAGCTTCTTTCCAACAAGGGTCCTATGTGCAAATGTAACATCACCGAGAAGAAAGTTCTGACTTGAAAACTGTTTGATTTCATCCTGTAATAAGCTGATAATGCTTATAACTCCACAATTCACCATTGTTTTGTTCAAAATAAAAATAAAAAGGTTGAAAACTCTGCTGAGCATAATAATTTGGAACATGCATTGCGAGTGTTTCTTATTTTTAAAAATATACTGTTTTCATAGGCAGATTGTTCAAAAACATTGCAATTATACTAGAATATTAGAAGACTGGAAAATAACAATGACTGCAATTCATAGAGGTAATTTACAGAAAATAGGAGGAAATATTTTTTGCATAATAATTTGGAACACAGTGTTAATATATATATACTGTACACACTGCTCAAAAAAATACAAAAAAAGAAAGGGAACACTTAAACAACAGAATCTAACTCCAAGTAAATCAAACTTCTGTGAGATCAAACTGTCCACTTAGGAAGCAACACTGAGTGACAATCAATGTCACCTGCTGCTGTGCAAATGGAATAGACAACAGATGGAAATTATTGGCAATTATCAAGACACCCTCAATAAAGGAGTGGTTCTGCAGGTGGGGACCACAGACCACATCTCAGTACCAATGCTTTCTGGCTGATGTTTTGGTCACTTTGGAATGTTGGTTGTGCTTTCACACTCGTGGTAGCATGAGACGGACTCTACAACCCACACAAGTGGCTCAGGTAGTGCAGCTCATCCAGGATGGCACCTACCTGGAGATGTGGAGGGGGCCGCAGGAGGGCAACAACCCAGCAGCAGAACCGCTACCTCAGCCTTTGTGCAAGGAGGAACGGGAGGAGCACTGCCAAAGCCCTGCAAAATGACCTCCAGCAGGCCACAAATGTGCATGAGTCTGCACAAAAAGTTAGAAACCAGCGAGACCCCGAGCAGGACATAGAGGGGGTCTGCTGGTTTCAACTTAATGTGCATCCGAGGCCGCACATTCAGTTGAAATATATTGAGGTGCAGAAAGTTTGTGCTGCAATAGTTAACATGGACACAGGTGGCTGACATCAGCACGCCCATGCAAGCAGCACATGACAGTGTATGACGTCATTGTCATGCGCCGTCTGTTGCACTGAACTCAGCCTCCAGCCTCAGATAGGTCAGCAGCCATTTCAACACAAACGCGCCAGACCTGAAAGAAGAGGACACCAAGGGGACAAGGGGAATTTATGTGGGACTCAGGATAAGAGACATATGAGGCCGAGGACAAAAATACTTGGTCAGGGCTCTTTTTGCATCAATTACTGCATCAATGTAGCGTGGCATAGAGGTGATCAGCTTGTGGCACTGCTGAGGGGTTATGGAAGCCCAGGTTGCTTTGATAGAAGCCTTCAGCTCATCTGCATTGTTGGGTCTGGTGTATGTGATCTTCCTTTTGACAATACCCCAATAGATGGTCAAGCGAGTGAACAGAGTGATCTATTTCACGTGTTTATTTCTGTTAATGTTGATGATTATGGCTTACAGCCAATGAGAACCCAAAAGTCATTATCTCAGTAATTAGAATAACTAACAATAACTAACTAACAATAAACACCTGTAAAGGCTCCTAAGTGTTTATAAAGGTCCCTTAGTCTGTTTCAGTAGCTCCACAATCATGGGGAAGACTGCTGACCTGACAGATGTCCAGAAGGCAGTCACTGACAGTCACTCCACAAGGAGGGGAAGCCACAAATGGTCATTGCTAAAGAAGCCGGCTATTCACAGAGTGCTGTATACAAGAATATTAATGGAAAGTGGAGTGGAAGGAAAAAGTGTGGTAGAAAAAGGTGCACAAGCAACCGGGATAACCGCAGCCTGGAAAGGATTGTTAAGGAAAGGCCATTCAGTAATGTGGGGAAGATTCACAAGGAGCGGACTGCTGCTGGAGTCATTGCTTCACACCACACTCAGACGTGTCCAGGACATGGGCTACAGGTGTCACATTCCTTGTGTCAGCCACTCATGACCAATAGACAACGCCAGAAGCGTCTTACCTGGGCCAAGGAGAAGAAGAACCGGACTGTTGTCAGTGGTCCCAGAGTCTGGAGGAAGAGTGGAGGCCACAATCCAAGCTGCTGGAGGTCTAGTGTGAAGTCTCCACCATCAGTGGTGGTTTGGGGAGCCATGTCATCTGCTGGTGTAGGTTTACTGTGTTTTAACAAGACCAAAGTCAGCGCAGCCGTCTACCAGGACATGTTAGAGCTCTTTGTGCTTCCCTCTGCCGACAAGCTTTGTGGAGATGGAAATGTCATTCTCCAGCAGGACTTGGCCCCTGTCCACACGGCCAAAAGTACCAATACCTGGTGTAAAAACAACAGTATCACTGGGCTTGATTGGCAGCAAACTCGCCTGACCTTAACCCCATAGAGAATCTATGGAGTATTGTCAAGAGGAAGATGAGAGACACCAGACCCAACAATGCAGACAAGCTGAAGGCTGCCATCAAAGCAACCTGGGCTTCCATAACCCCTCAGCAGTGCCACAGGCTGATCGCCTCCATGCCACGCCGCATTGATGCAGTAATTGATGCAGAAGGAGTCCGACCAAGTATTGAGTGCATTTACTGATCATACATTCCAGGAGGACGACATTTCAGATTTTACCATCATTTTTCAAGCTGGTGTTATAAAGTATTCTGATTTCCTGAGATAATGACTTTTGGGTTCTCATTGGCTGTAAGCCGTAATCATCAACATTACCAGAAATAAACACGAGACATAGATCACTCTGTGTGTAATGACGCTATAGAATAGAGGAGAGTCACTTTATGGATTGAAGAACTGAAATAAATTCACTTTTTGATGATATTCTAATTTTGTGAGAAGCTCCTGTTTATACATACCATGCTAATACATAAATACATGCACACATAGCTATATATTCTATACATATTCCATACTCATAGATAGATATACACAAACCATGCTCATACATAGAGCTGTAGTTAGACCACCTATCCCTCAGGGGCAGTATTTTAGCTTTTTGCCCTCACAGAGGCTTGTTGTGGTGCACCCTGTCCGCTCCATCCGTGCCCCGTCCACCTATATGCAGAGCTGTGCCGACACAATGTCGATTTTTGCTCCTTACCTTCCTCACTCTCCTGCGATGTTTAAATAAAGCAAAGTCCAGTCAGGACGGAGCCGCAGCCTCCCGGACCTCAGTATGTTGTGTAAGCGGAGTTATCACAATCATCTGGCTGACTCCCGCCGTCCCCTCATCCTGGTAAACAAGTGACCCGTGCTCAGTGTGCCGCCTTGGCAACCCGTCTCCTGTCTGCAGCCTTCTGGCGCCATGGGTAAGGGTCAGACGCCCTGCTCCCCTCTGTGTGGGCGATAGGTGGGGATATCATATGATTACATGTGGACAGGACATGATGTTGGTGATGGGACAGGCAGAGGTGACACTGCTTGGCATCAGGGCACATATCCAGCATCTTCTACTATGTGCTAGGACAGGTGATGCCATGTTCGACAGGTCAGGTTCGTGTCTGGCAGGTCAGGCCTGTGTCCGACAGGTCAGGCCCATTTCCAATAGGTCAGGTTCATGTCCGGTAGATCAGGTTCGTGTCCGGTTGGCCAGGTCCGCGTCCGGCAGGTCAGCTCTGTGTCGAGTGGGCCAGACCCGTGTCGGGTGGGTCAGACCCATGTTGGGTAGGTCAGGGTTGTGTCCGGTAGGTCACGCTTGTGTCGGGTGGGTCAGGTTCGTGTCCGGTTGGTGAGGTCCGTGTCCGGTAGGTCAGCTCCATGTTGGGTGGGTCAGGCCCGTGTTCGGTAGGTCAGGTCCATGTTCAGTAGGTCAAGTTCGTGTCCGACAGGTCAGGCCTGTGGTCAGGTTCTTGTCCGGTAGGTCAGGCCTTGTCGGGTGGGTCAGTCCTGTGTCAAATAGGTTAGTCCCATGTCAGGTAGGTCAGACTTGCAGAGGCGTATCTAGGGGGCAGCCGGGGCATGTGCCCTGAGCGCAGCCAGCAAGGGGGAGCAATCGGGCCGCCTAATCGCCTAATGTGGCGGTCCGCAGTGTCTCCCCTGGCAGCTGCATTCTGCCGCCCCCCGGACTGGGAGTTGGCAGTTCTCTGAGCAGGCTGTCAAGCTGACAGCTGGCACAGAGAAGGTGCAGTGCGCCGACTCCCAGTTTTAAATTGAAATCGCCTCTTACAGAAGCAAGCACAATTGAGGCTCTGACCGCCTGGTCAGTGCGACGACAGCAGCGTGATCAGGTCAGAAGCGCAAAGAGCATCAGTGGTAAGTGCTCCACTCTGGAGCTGAAGACACCGAAGATTAAATGGGGGATTTATTCTGTGGGGGGATTTATTCTGTGGGGGGAAGATTTATTCTGTGGGGGGATTTATTCCGCAGGGGGGGATTTATTCTTTGGGTGGATTTATTTTGTGGGGGAAGATTTATTTTGTGGAGGAAATTTAGTTTGTTGGGGGATTTATTCTATCGGGCGATTTTTTTCTGATTGGAAGATTTATTCTGTGGGGGATTTATTTGGTGGGGGAGATTTATTCTGTGAGGGGTTTTATTCTCTGGAGATTTTTTCTGTGGGGGGATTTATTCTGTGGGGGATTTATTTTGGGGGGGGATTTATTTTGTGGGGGGATTTATTTTGTGGGGGGATTTATTTTGTGGGGGGATTTATTCTGTGGGAGGGATTTATTCTGTGGGATGGATTTAGTCTGTGGGGGAAAGATTTAGTGTAACGGGGGAGAGATTTGAGGAAACAAGTTTGGTGAACGAGGGAGGGACAGGTGCAGACACAATATGGAAAACGGGAAAGATTTGAAACCACAGTGTAGTGAAATATGTATATGTATGCATGTATGACCAGCAGTAATTAACATTTGTCTTACACTGTGTTACACCGCTCCGTCATACTCACCCGGCCTCCGCTCCCACGCCGCAGCTGGCCTCCACTCCCACGCCGCAGCCGACCTCCGCTCCCACGCCACAGCCTCTCTCCACCCAACGGCCACGGCGGTCACCTCTGACAGGCTCGCGGCCGACGCCATCCCTGCATGCAAAGCGCATGCGCCATAGGCCGCGCCTCCCTGCTGCTTCTTGTGCTCCGGCTGTGCCCTGACCTGGAAGCACCTTCGGACCAATGGCAGACCAGACAGGGCTATATCAGGCCGCTTCCCCCTGAGGGAGACGCCTGATCGTTGTGTTACCTTGCACACTGGGCCCTGCTTCCTCCTGTGCTCTCTACAGTCTCTCGGTGCCATCCTCAGTGTTTCCTGCAGCAGCCTCGCAGCCTGTCTTCCGTGTTCGCTAACAGTTATTCTCAGTTCTGCTCCAGTGTTGCTGTTTCCTCCGTCTCCTGCCTCCGGTGTTCCTGTTCCAGTCCTGCCTCCGGTGTTCCTGTTCCAGTCCTGCCTCCGGTCCTGCCATCCTACTCTAGTCCTGCCTCCAGTGTTCCTGTTCCATCCTGTTCCAGTCCTGCCATCCTACTCTAGTCCTGCCTCCGGTGTTCCAGTTCCATCCAGCTCCAGTCCTTCCGTCCTCCTTTATTCCTGTCACCTGTGTTCCAACTCTGTCCTGTCATTTACACTTCAGTTCCTCCACGTTCCAGTCTATAGTCTTACTCCATTCCTGTCTCCTGTGTGCCAGCCCTGTTCTGTCATCTACACTTCAGTCCCACTGTCCTACTCCAGTCTATCCTGAGCCGCCCCTATCGGTACCGGCTACCGTGGTACTCAAACCCCTGGGCCTGCTCCTAACGGTCCCTGTATAGGGGTCGGTTCCACCTGTCAGCTCGCTCGGGGCCCCTCGGTGCCACGGTCCAGAGGGTCCACTCCTGGAGATTCCGGCTCCTGACCACCTACGCTAACAGTACGATCAGGCCATGTACTCTGCTGGTACTACTGCTGCTACTCAGAAAGAGTTGCTCTTTCTCCGGAAGAATCAGGGACGCATTATGTCGATTATGAAGTCTAAATGTCAAAGACACCGCACTGAACTTGCTCACTGAGCCAGTGCGCGTGTCCTGAGTAAAGCGAACTGTGCTCAAAGATACCTGTGGAGCGGGCAGCAACCGAATAGATGCGTACTTCAGAGCTGCAGGACCTGAAGCACGTGACTGCTAGAGGTGTGGCCTAAACTCCACAGAGCTAGGAGCTGCAAGATAACTCCTAGCAGAGTAACTGTGAGACAAAGTTACCAAGGGGCATAGACATGGAGAATAGTCAGGACGTAGCCAATGAGTCATACACAGAGATAGCTGTAGGGTACAAGAGGGGCGAGCAGAGAGTAATCAGGTCACAGGCAATGAGTCATACACAGATAATAACGCAGTACAAAATCAACAGGCAAACTCACAACGGGAAACAGAATCGGGTCAGGACCATATAAACAAGCTATAGCAACAAACAGGCACACGGGGGTCAGCACACTAGGCCAAAGGCAAAAGTATAACTGGCAGGGATTGAAGCTACCCAGGGGTTTATGAAGCTCTCCCAGAACCAGAAAGAGGCCACAATCATTAACCCCAAGTGTGCAGGTCAAAACCTGCACAGAGCTCCAGACATTAACCCCCAGTGTGCAGCTCAAAAACCTGCACTGGGATCATGACAGTACCCCCCTCTCAACGGGGGGCCTCCGGACCCCCAGGCTTCCCCGGGTACTTGGCACGGAACGCCCGAACCAGGCGATCTGCATGTACCGAGCGAGCAGGGACCCATGAGCGCTCTTCTGGTCCATATCCCTTCCAGTGGACCAGGTACTGCAAAGAGCGGCACACCCGCCGAGAGTCCACAATATGTCCGACCTCATACTCCAATTGACCCTCCACCAGCACTGGAGGAACAACAGTCTCAGAGTTCTCTTTGACAGATCCTGCTGGTTTCAACAGAGACTTATGGAACACATTAGATATTTTTAAGGAGGCGGGGAGACGCAACCTATATGCCACAGGGTTGACTATCTCCATAATCTCGTACGGACCAATGAACTTTGGTCCCAACTTAACTGATGGTACCTTTAAGTTGATGTTACGCGTGGAGAGCCAAACCTTCTCTCCCACCTGAAACTTGTCTCCCGAGGCTCTCTTTTTGTCCGCAAAATATTTGTATCTCCCCTGGGCTCGAGAGATATTACGCTGGACCTCAGCCCAGAGGTCTTTTAACCGTTGAACGGACCCCTCTGCTCCTGGACAACCGGAATCCACCCGAGAAAACTCCCCAAAATGCGGATTAAAGCCATAGTTAATCAGGAATGGGGACATGTTGGTGGACTGACTCACCCGGTTGTTAAAAGCGAATTCAGCCAACGGTAAAGCATCACACCAATCCTCCTGTCTGGCGGAGGTCAGACACCTGAGAATTTGCTCCAGGGATTGATTGGTGCGTTCTGTCTGACCATTACTCTCCGGGTGATATGCCGACGAGAAGGAGAGTGAGATGCCCAATTTCATACAGAACGCCCTCCAAAATTTGGCCACAAACTGCACACCTCTGTCAGACACAACATTCAGGGGTACCCCATGCAATCGGACCACATGCTGCACAAACAATCTTGACAACGTTTCTGCTGAAGGTAATGCTGCCAAGGGAATGAAATGGGCCTGTTTAGAAAACCTATCCACCACCACCAAGATCACGGTATTGCCCCTGGAAGGTGGAAGGCCGGTAATAAAATCCATGGAAAGATGAGTCCATGGCCTATCAGGAACCGGTAAAGGTATGAGTTCCCCAGCCGGTCGGTTATGCGAGCTTTTGGAACGGGCACATATGCCACAAGCAGAAACAAATTCCTTGACATCGGACCTTAACGAAGGCCACCAAAAACCCCTGGCTACTGCCTCTCTAGTGGCCGTGATACCTGGATGAGCACTCAGCCTAGAATCATGAAACTCCTGCAGAAGTCTAGGCCGCAATGAATCTGGAACAAACAGTTTATCGCTTGGCCTGGTTGCCGGAGCTAGGGCCTGAGCCCTTAGGATTTCTTGTTCCAACTCAGTTGAGACCCCCGCCACTACCACCCCTGGGGGAAGAATGGAGGACGGCGGCTCAGGGGGAGACACTGGATCAAAACTTCTGGACAGGGCATCCGCTTTAACATTTTTGGACCCCGGTCGAAAAGTAATTGAGAACTGAAATCGTGAAAAAAAAAGTGACCAACGGGCCTGTCTAGGAGTAAGCCTCTTAGCAGATTCAAGGTATGCCAAATTTTTGTGATCCGTGACAACCGTGATAGGGTGAGCCGCCCCTTCCAAAAAGTGCCTCCATTCCTCAAACACCAGCTTGACCGCAAGAAGTTCTCTATTGCCTACATCATAGTTTTTCTCAGCTGAAGAGAACTTCTTGGAGAAGAAGGCACAGGGTTTGAGATTGGTAAGGGTGGCCGGACCCTGGAACAGCACAGCCCCCACCCCCACTTCAGAAGCATCCACCTCCACAATGAATGGTTTGGACGGGTCAGGTTGCACCAACACCGGGGCAGACATAAAACATTTCTTAATCGCTGAGAAGGATTCCTTAGCGAGTACAGACCAATTTTTTACATCAGCTCCCTTCTGGGTAAGATCCGTGAGTGGTTTCACCACTTGTGAGAAACCTTTAATGAATCTCCGGTAATAGTTCGCAAATCCTAAGAAGCGCTGGAGCCCCTTGAGATCTCGAGGCTGAACCCAGTCAGCGATCGCCAGCACCTTCTTAGGATCCATACGAAACCCCTCACACACAGGACACAATCAACCCCAAAAAAGACAGCTCCTGTACAAAAAATGAACATTTTTCCAATTTGGCGAACAATTGGTTCTCCCTGAGTCTCTGGAGAACTGTCTTTAGATGTTGCAAGTGAGATTAGCTGTTCGGGGAATACACCAAAATATCATCCAAATAAATAATAACAAAACGGCCTATCAGATCAGAAAACACAACATTGATGAAATTTTGGAAAATAGCGGGTGCATTAGTTAACCCAAATGGCATTACCAGGTTCTCAAAGAGTCCTTCTGATGTGAGGAATGCCATTTTCCACTCGTCCCCTTCCCGAACCCTTATCAGATTGTAGGCCCCCCGCAGATCTAACTTGGAGAACCATTGGGCCCCAGCTAACTGGTTACATAAGTCTGGGATGAGGGGAAGCGGGTAAGAGTTCCTAACCGTTATCTTGTTCAGTTCCCGAAAGTCGAGGCACGGCCGCAAACCACCATCTTTTTTCTTCACAAAGAAGAACCCTGCTGCCACAGGTGACACAGAAGGCCTGATATGACCTTTGCGGAGACTCTCAGCTATGTACTCCTTCATGGCTTGGCGCTCAGGCCCAGACAAATTGAACAATCGAGCTTTAGGTAACTTGGCTCCGGGTACTAAATCAATGGCACAATCATAGGGTCTATGTGGTGGCAGCGCCTCAGCCTCACTTTCGGAAAAAACGTCTTCGAAATCTTTCAGGTACTCCGGAATACCTTCCAGATCGACAGACGACACAGACACGGATTTAACAGCGTTAACAAGATGTCTCCGGTTACCACATTTATTATTGCATCCCCATTGAGTGATTTCCCCTGTAACCCAATCAATGGTAGGATTATGGCGTTGAAGCCAAGGCATCCCCAGTACCAGTCCTGCAGGCAAGTTATCTACCACCAGACAACTTAGTTTCTCCACATGAGTGGAACCCACTTTTAGAGAAAAATGTTCAGACCTGCAACAGATACCGTCTTGGGTAAGAGGAGATGAGTCAATTGCCACAAGTTTAACAGGATCATGAAGCCTGACTGTCCCTATCTTATAAAGAGTCATAACCTTGGTATCAATCAGGTTCACAGCCGAACCGCAGTTAATAAAAGCAGTAGTCTGAACAGGACCATAACCAAGTTCCAGTTCCACCTGCAGCACCATCTTTGCACATGAGGAAAATTGTACCTGAAGGTCTGGGTAGCCTCCTCGATTACTACCCAGACCTAGTCGTTTCCCGCCATCTTGGAGGATGACGGACAGGAGGGGCAGTCCTTCTTCCAATGTCCAGATTCCCCACAATAGAAGCACAACTGCTTTTCCCGGCGGCGTCTTCTTTCCTTTCCCTCACAGGTGACAGCGCTCACCTCCATAGCCACAGGAAGAGTCCGGGTCTCATCTCCACTGAAGAATAAGGGCGATTCCCGTTGCATAATGCCTCTAGCCCGCAGCCTGCGATCCATGCGAACCGCTTGGGTCATGGCATCCTCCAGGGAGTCAGGTAGAGGATGGAGTGCCTCTGTGGAACAGCCCCCGCAGGGCGGCGTCACTCCAGGAAATCTCCTCTGCCCAACGTCTGAATTCAGTACAGAACCATTCGGCCGAGTGTTCCCCCTGACAGACACTCATTACTTTGTCCTCAGCCAAACGCACTCTATCAGGCTCATCATAAATAAGCTCTAAGGCTTCAAAAAACGCATCCACAGACATTCTCTCAGGGGCGGAAGAGGAAAGCGAGAATGCCCAGGCTTGTGGGGACCCCCTAAGCAGGGACATCACCACCCCCACCCTCTGTCTCTCATCCCCAGAGGAGCGGGGTCTCAAAGAAAAAAAAAGCTTACAGCCCTCCTTAAATGCCCTGAAGTCATCCTTGTTACCAGAAAATGTATCTGGCAATTTAACCGGGGATTCAGGTGGGATTAAAATGACATCTCTATTCCCCACCTGCTGGAAGCCTGCGGAAAGCACCCCCTGAACTGAGTCCTCCACCCGCCGTTGGGACTGGGCCAGAGCTTGGTGTTCCAAACTAAGCTTCTGCAGTGACTGAGTCAAGCATTTCACCTGCTCAGATAAAGTACATATTGGGTCCATGCTGCAGAAGTGAGGAGAGAAAAAAAAAATAAAAAAATTGTAGGCCAGTTATAATGTCAAAGACACCGCACTGAACTTGCTCACTGAGCCAGTGCACGTGCCCTGAGTAAAGCGAACTGTGCTCAAAGCTACCTGTGGAGCGGGCAGCAACCGAGTAGGTGCGTACCTCAGAACAGCAGGACCTGAAGCACGTGACAGCTGGGGGCGTGGCCTAAACTCCAGAGAGCTAGGAGCTGCAAGATAACTCCTAGCAGGGTAACTGCGAGACAAAGTTACCAAGGGGCATAGACAGGGAGGATAG
This sequence comes from Dendrobates tinctorius, assembly GCF_039654945.1. NCBI lineage: Eukaryota > Metazoa > Chordata > Amphibia > Anura > Dendrobatidae > Dendrobates > Dendrobates tinctorius. The sequence goes on along the minus strand of NW_027361748.1, from coordinate 434,473 downwards.
TCAGGACGTAGCCAATGAGTCACACACAGAGATAGCTGTAGGGTACAAGAGGGGCGAGCAGAGAGTAGTCAGGTCAAATGCAATGAGTCATACACAGATAATAACGCAGTACAAAATCAACAGGCAAACTCACAACGGGAAACAGAATCGGGTCAGAACCATATAAACAAGCTATAGCAACAAACAGGCACACGGGGGTCAGCACACTAGGCCAATGGCAAAAGTATAACTGGCAGGGATTGAAGCTACCCAGGGGTTTATGAAGCTCTCCCAGAACCAGAAAGAGGCCACAATCATTAACCCCAAGTGTGCAGGTCAAAACCTGCACAGAGCTCCAGACATTAACCCCCAGTGTGCAGCTCAAAAACCTGCACTGGGATCATGACACTATGGACACCCGTTTGTCGGCCCTGCAGGTGGCCGATCCTGGAAATGCCACTCAACTGGCCAGTCTCCAACAGGGTCAGCAACAAGATACACAAGCCCACATTTTGTCTTACATGGCCTCCTTTGACAGTCGCTTGTCGGCCCTCCAGACTGCTACTGCAGCCCCGACTCCTCCCTCCGCGTCTACAGCTCTCCCGACGCCCCGCCTTGCCAAACCGCCTCGCTTCACCGGGGATCCCAAGCTCTGTACGGGGTTCTTAAATCAGTGTAGCCTCCACTTTGAATGGTTGCTGCAGCAATATACCTCTGATCGGGCCAAGGTGGCCTTCATCATGTCCCATCCGGAGGGGGAGGCCCTGTCTTGGTTGAATCCCCTCTGGGAAAGTGACGACCCTGTAGTCTCGAGTCTCCCGGTTTTCTTGGATACTTTTTGCAGGGTCTTCGATGAGCCAGTCCGGTTAGCCTCTCTCACTGAGTCACTCTTTAACTTACATCAGGGTTCTCTCACGGTCTCCTCTGAGCTCAGCTGGAATAACGCGGCTTTGGTTGGGGCATTCTGGCGCGGTCTTTCAGGCAGAATAATTCGCAGGTCGAGATACCCCATCCACCTTAGAGGACCTTATCTCGCTGGCTACCCACATTGACCTATGCTTCCAGGAGCACGCTCGCGAGTCAGCAAGAGACAGGAGGTCCACCAGGCCAGTTTCCCTTTTCACCCGGTCTGCCAGTCCCTGTTCGGCCGGGTCCTCTTCTCCCTCCTCGGTCAAATCCATGACTGAGTTGCGTCAGAGAGAGAGGCGGGCACAAGGACTGTGCCTCTATTGCGGTGATTCGTCACACTATGTCCGCACCTGTCCTAAGAGACAGGGAAACTTCTCCACCTAGGTAAGGTAAGAGAGGCTTCCCTAGGTGATGATGATCCCTCTCAACCTCTTACGATTTCTGTGCTTTTGGTTTCAGGGGAGAGACGTGGTTCTGAGGTGGCTTACATGGATTCAGGCTCGGCAGGTAACTTCATTCGACCTGAAGAGGTGGACAAATACCAAATTCCTGTGGTTACTCTATCTAACCCTATCCAGATTGCCGTAGTGGATGGCAACCCGCTACAGGTGATCGTCACCTTGGTCACTGAAGAAGTGGAATTTAAAGTCAGAGCCTTACACCGAGAGAAGATAGCCTTCTACGTTTTGCCTAAGCTCTCTCATGCCATTCTACTCGGTCTTCCATGGTTAAGGACTCATCAGCCTGTTGTCGACTGGTCTTCTGGGGAGATACTCTGCTGGGGGCACACGTGAGGCTCGCTGTCTGACTCCTGTCCACCTGGCGGCCGCTCCTCGGTCGCCTCCAGAACTCCCGGGTCTTCCTCCAGCCTACAGCTCTTACGCCAATGTTTTTGATAAGAAGGAAGCGGAGGGCCTTCCTCCACACCGGCCATTTGACTGTCCAATTGAACTTGTTCCCGGTTCAACCCCTCCAAGGGGCAGAATCTACTCCTTGTCTCCCGCAGAGACCACCGCCATGTCCGAGTACGTCCGAGAGAACCTCGCCAAAGGCTTTATACGGAAATCCTCATCGCCCGCGGGAGCCGGGTTCTTCTTCATCAAAAAGAAGGATGGAACTCTACGGCCGTGCATTGACTATAGGGGCTTGAATGAGATTACCATCAAGAACAGGTACCCTCTTCCACTCATTCCGAAGCTGTTTGACCGTCTCAGAGGGGCTCAGGTCTTCTCCACGCTGGACCTCAGAGGACAGGGCTGCCACTAGGAATTTCGGGGCCCCATACTGGCAAAATTTTCGGGGCCCCCTTTAGACTCTGCCCAGGCTCCATCCAGCCGCCTCCACCACTCGAACTGTCCACAGTCCCACCGCTCTCTGTTGGATAAACTCCACTTCTCACCTATCACACATTAACAGTTCCCATCACCAGGTCACACATATAGCCAGCAGCTTTTGCTTTGGCCAAAAGATTGTTTTAAGTCGCCACCATAACAGGGTAGACACTTTTGGCCAGGCCCTACTCTACTGTAACCTATTAAATATTTGTTAAAATATGCAATACAATTTAGGTATATTTTTATTTATTTTTCAATTTTTTAAAACGACCAATAATATCACATACAAGGAACAAATACCACCGCACCATGTCCAGACCACAACTTACCACCACATACAAGGAACAAATACCGCTACACCATGTCCAGACCACATATTACCACCACATAGTGACCTATAATAAGACATACAAGGAACAAATACCGCCATACCATGACCAGACCACATATTACTACCATAGTGACCGAATAATATCACATACAACGAACAAATACCACCGCACCATGAACAGACCGCAAATTACCACCACAAAGTGACCAAATAATAGAATATACAAGGGACAAATACCACTGCACCACGCCCAGACCACATATTACCACCACATGGAGACTGAATACTACAATACTGACATTAATTAAAAAAACATAATACTATGACCATAAGAGACATTATACACACAAGATCTGTACTTAGTATGCAGTGTCTGTGTACAGGTAATATAGTGATCAATGACATTATACACAGGAGCTCTGTATATAATGTACAGGTAACACAGTGATCACCGGTGACATTATACACAGGACCTCTGTACATAGTGTCAGTGTACAGGTAACACACTAACTCACCAGTGATGTCTCTAGGTGAAGTCCTTCATCTTTGTTTTTCATCTTTCATCCAGCACAGATCGCCATCACGTCTTCCAGCCAGGACTTTTCTCTGCAGGAAATAACACAGTTATCTAGAGCTCCGCTTGCAGAACACATTACTTATTTTTTCCCAACTTCTACATTACACCACATGAAGAAAAAAAGGCGACATAATATCACTCTACACAGTAACAGGACCGCCCCCCCATTTACAACAGTATCCTCAAGAAAATAAAATACATCACTGCAGTAATAATATCCCTTAATTAGCCCCTATGGTAATAATATCCCCCATCCTGACTCCTGTGTGTCTCATTTTTGGCTTCAGCCATATGTTCTCCCATCCCACCCTCATCAGTATCCATTCTGCCCCATATGATCTCCCTCCTGACCAATCTGTCTAAATCGTATCCATCCTGCCCCATGACCCTGCTCCATCTATCTCCAATCATGCCCGGTGTCTCACATTCTGCCCCCTCCTGTGTCTCACTGTCACATTCTGCCCCCTCCTGTGTCTCACTGTCACATTCTGCCCCCTCCTGTGTCTCACTGTCACATTCTGCCCCCTCCTGTGTCTAACTGTCACATTCTGCCCCCTCCTGTGTCTCACTGTCACATTCTGCCCCCTCCTGTGTCTCACTGTCACATTCTGCCCCCTCCTGTGTCTCACTGTCACATTCTGCCCCCTCCTGTGTCTCACTGTCACATTCTGCCCCCTCCTGTGTCTCACTGTCACATTCTGCCCCTTCTGTGTCTCACTGTCACATTCTGCCCCCTCCTGTGTCTCACTGTCACATTCTGCCCCCATGTCCAGCATTCTGCCCCAGTGTCTTGCATTCTACCCCCAGCGTCCACCATTCTGCCCGCAGCATCCAACATTCTGCCCCAGCTCACAGCCTGCCCCCATGTCCAGCATTCTGCCCCCAGCGTCCAGCATTCTGCCTCAGTCTGCAGCATTCTGCCCCAGTTTCGAGCATTCTGCCCCATGTCCAGAATTCTGCCCCAGCGTCCAGCATTCTTCTGCCCCATGTCCAGCATTCTGCCCCGTCTCACAGTCTGCCCTCATATCCAGCATTCTGCCCCCAGCGTCCAGCATTCTGCCCCCAGCGTCCAGCATTCTGCCCCCAGTGTCCAGCATTCTGCCCCCAGCGTCCAGCATTCTGCCCCCAGCATTCTGCCCCATGTCCAGCATTCTGCCCCCAGCGTCCAGCATTCTGCTCCCAGCATTCTGCCCCTAGCGTCCAGCATTCTGCCCCCAGCGTCCAGCATTCTGCCCCCAGCATTCTGCCCCCAGCGTCCAGCATTCTGCCCCCAGCATTCTGCCCCCAGCGTCCAACATTCTGCCCCCAGCATTCTGCCCCCAGCGTCCAGCATTCTGCCCCCAGCATTCTGCCCCCAGCGTCCAGCATTCTGCCCCCAGCATCCAGCATTCTGCCCCCAGCATTCTGCCCCCAGCATCCAGCATTCTGCCCCCAGCATTCTGCCCCAGCGTCCAGCATTCTGCCCCATGTCCATTCTGCCCCCAGCATTCCTGCCCCATGTCCAGCATTCTGCCCCCAGCATTCTGCCCCCAGCGTCCAGCATTCTGCCCCCAGCATTCTGCCCCAGCGTCCAGCATTCTGCCCCATGTCCATTCTGCCCCCAGCATTCCTGCCCCATGTCCAGCATTCTGCCCCCAGCATTCTGCCCCCAGCGTCCAGCATTCTGCCCCCCGCATTCTGCCCCCAGCATCCAGCATTCTGCCCCATGTCCATTCTGCCCCCAGTGTCCAGCATTATGCCCCATGTCCAGTATTCTGCCCCAGCGTCCAGCATTCTGCCCCATGTCCATTCTGCCCCCAGCATTCTGCCCCATGTCCAGCATTCTGCCCCCAGCATCCAGCATTCTGCTCCCAGCATTCTGCCCCTAGCGTCCAGCATTCTGCCCCCAGCGTCCAGCATTCTGCCCCCAGCATTCTGCCCCCAGTGTCCAACATTCTGCCCCCAGCATTCTGCCCCCAGCGTCCAGCATTCTGCCCCCAGCGTCCAGCATTCTGCCCCCAGTGTCCAGCATTCTGCCCCCAGCGTCCAGCATTCTGCCCCCAGCATTCTGCCCCATGTCCAGCATTCTGCCCCCAGCGTCCAGCATTCTGCTCCCAGCATTCTGCCCCTAGCGTCCAGCATTCTGCCCCCAGCGTCCAGCATTCTGCCCCCAGCATTCTGCCCCCAGCGTCCAGCATTCTGCCCCAAGCATTCTGCCCCCAGCGTCCAACATTCTGCCCCCAGCATTCTGCCCCCAGCGTCCAGCATTCTGCCCCCAGCATTCTGCCCCCAGCGTCCAGCATTCTGCCCCCAGCATCCAGCATTCTGCCCCCAGCATTCTGCCCCCAGCGTCCAGCATTCTGCCCCCAGCATTCTGCCCCCAGCATCCAGCCCCCAGCGTCCAGAATTCTGCCCCCAGCATTCTGCCCCAGCGTCCAGCATTCTGCCCCAGGCCCCCTGGATAGCCGCTCTCAAAAAAAAAAAAAAAAAAAAATTCTTCTTACCTTGTTATCTGGCTGTGCTCCAGCGGCGAGGCTCCCTCCCTCTCCTAGTCCCAAGTGGCACACTGACTGAATGAGGAAGTGGAGGAGCAGAGCAGTGTGTGACGTCAGGTGAGGGCGGAGCTGTGGCTGGACCATTGTGCAGGGGGGGATTTCGGCGCTGGCTGGACCATGGTGCGGGGGGGCCTGCCCGAGGGGCCCGGGGGGCCCGGCAGGCGCTGAGTCTGAATTTAAAATAAAGCTGCAGAAGCCTGTATAAAATGTAGGGGGGCCCCAGCGCGGATCGGGCTGCCAGCATGGTCGGGCCCCCCTAATCACCGGGCCCCATACACATGTAAGGCCTGTCATGCCCTGATGGCGGCCCTGTCAGAGGAGCCTATAATCTGGTCAGTATCCGTGCAGGTGACGAGTGGAAGACCGCTTTCAACACTCGAGACGGCCATTACGAGTACCTGGTCATGCCCTTTGGTCTTTGCAATGCTCCTGCGGTGTTTCAAGAGTTCGTCAATGAGATCTTCCGGGTCTCTTGTACTCCTGTGTGGTCGTGTACTTAGACGACATCCTCGTCTTCTCGCCGGACCTCTCGTCCAACAGAAAGAGTGTCCGCCTAGTGCTACAGCGTCTTCGGGAGAACCGCCTGTATGCGAAGATCGAGAAATGTCTCTTCGAACAGACCTCTCTGCCATTTCTGGGATACATTATCTCCGACGCTGGTCTAAGGATGAACCCCGAGAAGTTGTCTGCCATTCTCAAATGGCCTCGCCCCGTCGGAGTAAAGGAGATACAACGATTTCTCGGATTCGCCAATTATTACCGGCAATTTGTCTCCCACTTCTCCGCGATCACAAGACCTATTTCTGCTCTCACCCGTAAGGGGACTAGCCCCAAATATTGGACTCCTGAGGCGGAGGAGGTCTTTCTGACCCTAAAACGGGCTTTCTCCACCGCTCCGGTCCTGCATCACCCTGAGAGCAATCGACCTTTTGTACTCGAGGTGGACGCTTCCTCAACAGGTGTCGGGGCAGTATTGTCCCAGAGAACCGCCTCCGGTCGCCTAGATCCTTGTGGCTTCTTCTCGAAGGCCTTCTCTCCATCCGAGTGTAACTACTCGATCGGCGACCGGGAACTTCTGGCCATCAATTTGGCCTTGGAGGAATGGCGTCACCTCCTGGAAGGAGCTGTTCATCCCTTTGTCATCTTCTCGGACCACAAGAATCTTGCCTATCTCCAGTCTGCCCAGAGACTCAATCCTCGTCAGGCCAGATGGTCCTTATTTTTCGCCCGATTTGACGTCGAGCTTCGTTTCCGTCCTGGCAACAAGAATACCAAAGCCGACGCCCTGTCTAGGGTCTTCCAGCCACATGAAACAACGGAGGAACCTTCGCAAATCATTGATCCCACTAGGATCATCACAGTGGCTCCAGTGAACTGGCTTACTCCTCCTCCAGGCAAGACACTTGTGCCTGAGAACCTCAAGCGAAAGGTCCTCCTATGGAGGCACTCCTCCAAACTGGCCGGCCATGCCAGAACTAAGAAGACCCTTGATCTTATCACGCATCACTACTGGTGGCCCATGCTTCACCAAGATGTACTTGACTTTGTGGCTTCTTGTCCATCCTGTGCTAAAAACAAAGTGCCACGAAGACCTCCGTCCGGCTTGTTGCTTCCGTTGCCCGTTCCTACGGTTCCTTGGGAAAACGTCGCCATGGATTTCATCACCGACCTACCCCGCTCTTCGGGCTGCACAGTCATTTTGGTGGTGGTGGATCGTTTTTTCCAAGATGGCCCACTTCGTCCCTCTGCCCGGTCTTCCCTCGGTGCCGGAGCTGGCCAAAGTTTTCATTCACCAAATCTTCAAACTCCATGGACTACCTCAACGCATTGTGTCTGACCGAAGGGTTCAGTTTACCTCCAAGTTCTGGCGTTCACTTTGCAAGGTCATGAACGTTTCCCTCGACTTCTCCTGCCTACCATCCACAGTCCAACGGACAGGTAGAGCGTACCAACCAGACATTGACGGGGTACCTACGTCATTTCTCCAATGCCCACCAGAACGATTGGGTCGACTTACTCCCCTGGGCAGAGTTTGCTTATAACAACAATGCAGGCGAGTCCTCGGCCAAGTCTCCGTTCTTCATTGTTTTTGGCAGACATCCTGGTGTTCCTCTTCCGATAACCCCTGCCTCCGAGGTACCCGCGGCCAATGCCTTGTCCTCTGAATTTTCCAAGATTTGGGCCGAGACCAATCCATCACTCAAGAGGTCCGCTGATCAGATGAAGAATTATGCCGACAAAAGGAGATTGGCTCCTCCACCGTATCATGTTGGGGACAAAGTCTGGCTCTCCTCCAAATTCATCCAGTTGAAATTGCCCTCTTACAAGTTGGGACCACGCTACATCAGTCCGTTTGAAATTCTTGGACATATCAACGAAGTCGCCTACAAATTGAGGTTGCCTGCTTCGCTCCGGGTCCCGAACACCTTCCACGTCTCCCTCCTGAAACCTGTGATGCTGAATCTCTTCCATTCCTTGCCTGATCCTGGTCCTCAGCCGGTGGGTGCCGATGATGTCTTTGAGATGCAGGACATTCTCGCTATGAAGAGGGTTAGAGGTAGGACATTCTTTCTTGTTGATTGGAAGGGCTTTGGTCCTGAGGAGAGATCCTGGGAGCCCCGGGAGAATATCAATGCTCCCCGTATCCTCAAGAGATTTCTTGCTAATCTCCGGGGAGGGCGGCTTAGAGGAGGGGGTACTGTTACACGGCTCCGTCATACTCACCCGGCCTCCGCTTCCACGCCGCAGCCAGCCTCCGCTCCCACGTCGCAGCCGGCCTCCGCTCCCACGCCGCAGCCTCTCTCCACCCGACGGCCACGGCGGTCACCTCTGACAGGATAGCGGCCGACGCCATCCCTGCATACAATGCGCATGCGCCATAGGCTGCTGCCGCACCTCCCTGCTGCTTCTTGTGCTCCAGCTGTGCCCTGACCCGGAAGCACCTTCGGACCAATGGCAGACCAGACGGGGCTATATCAGGCCGCTTCCCCCTGAGGGAGGCGCCTGATCGTTGTGCTATCTTGCACACTGGGCCCTGCTTCCTCCTGTGCTCTCTACAGTCTCTCGGTGCCGTCCTCAGTGTTTCCTGCAGCAGCCTCGCAGTCTGTCTTCCGTGTTCGCTAACAGTTATTCTCAGTCCTGCTCCAGTGTTGCTGTTTCCTCCGTCTCCTGCCTCCGGTGTTCCTGATCCATCATGCTCCAGTCCTGCCGTCCTACTCCAGTCCTGCCTCCAGTGTTCCTGATCCATCCTGCTCCAGTCCTGCCGTACTACTCCAGTCCTGCCATCCTACTCCAGTCCTGCCTCCGGTGTTTCAGTTCCATCCTGCTCCAGTCCTTCCGTCCTCCTTTATTCCTGTCTCCTGTGTTCCATCTCTGTCCTGTCATCTACACTTCAGTTCCTCCACGTTCCAGTCTATAGTCTTACTCCATTCCTGTCTCCTGTGTACCAGCCCTGTTCTATCATCTACACTTCAGTCCCACTGTCCTACTCCAGTCCATCCTGAGCCGCCCCTATCGGTACCGGCTACCGTGGTACTCAAACCCCTGGGCCTGCTCCTAACGGTCCCTGTATAGGGGTCGGTTCCACCTGGCAGCTCACCCGGGGCCCCTCGGTGCCACAGCCCAGAGGGTCCACTCCTGGAGATTCTGGCTCCTGACCACCCACGCTAACACACTGCAACTCTCCACACAGGTTATGATCTCATGTTATCCTGAGAAAGCAGTCTCCTGTCTACAATCTCACCACGGGGCTTTCCTGAGAACCACATAGTGATAACATTTCACACCTCTTAGCTCTTTTGAAGAAGAGATGCCAATTACAGCCTGACACTATCTATGAGAAAAGTTACACATACAGTTTCATATAAAAAATAATATATTCATTGGTAAAATAGCCATGGTTCAGTCACAAACCAGCAATTAGAATATTAACATGAGAGGCTGGTCTAGAAATTGGATCCCCAAGTCACATCTATAAATTAGGCCTACACACAAAGAAAAGGGTTCACAGTGAGGGGCAGCCTAGCTGTTGTGCTCCATTTCATATTCCCCCCTCCCTCGGAGAGAGAGAATCAGGATGCAAAGTTCGATATTTCTGTAAGTTTTATTCCTTTTATTTTATCGCTGTTTTGCATATTTGTAGGTCACTTTTTATTTCCATTTTTATATCCTTTTATTGTAAGCACTGTACTTTTTATATTAAAGCTTAAAACTTTAATAAGTCTGAACCTTGTTGCTGTAAAGAATCCATAGCCTTAGAGTGTGCGCTCCGGGTGATTGGCGCATAGTAGTAGTAGTATCTCCGGGACTCATCGCCCGTGTGTTCGGTGAGTGGTGGCAGCGTGTATGAGCGGGGTGTGTGGTCTGTGTTGGGGTGTGATTTATGCTCCCACTGCAGCATAGGACAGAGGGTGAATGCTGGACTGAGTGAGAGGAGACAGTTTAACCCTTGCAGGCGCAACCCCAAGTCACATGCTGAGAAGCGGGTACGTGACAAATTGGTGGCTGCGGTGGGATAACTAACATAAGCCCCCCTGTGATTGTGATATCCGTGTGCTCGTTTTTGTGACACACAGTATGAGGGGCAAGTGGGGAGATGGGGGGCATGTAAGAAGAAACAGTTTGGGGAGATGGGTGCACTTACAGTATATTGATTGGGGAGATGGGTGCACTTACACAGTATGGGGAGTTGCAGGTGACAGGCAAGAGGGAATGTGTGAGGAGACTGTATGGGGGAGTGTGGTGAGGGGCCACAGTATAGAGACTAGGCCCTATAGGGGGACACAGAGTGAAGCGGAGCCCCAATATACAGTAGAAAGGAGAGGGCAGTGTGGTGGGCATGTACCATAAGAAGGACAGCGTGGGGTCATATTTTGTACAGAGAATATAGTGAGGGGCAATTATTTATTCAGGGGCTCAGCATACGGCAGATATTTTTATTCGGGAGCATTATAATGACACTGCTATCTTTAAGGGCGTCGTGTGGGGATGTGCTGCACAAGACCGGAGAAGATGGAAGTCTGCGGAGACTGCTGTGGGAGAGGAATCATCCTGACGTCTGGACAAAATAAAGATAAAACGAAAGCGACATTGTCTCTGGAGTCGTTCATCTATCACGTACCTGGATGTAAATGTTATTTTGTGATACTGATTCTTATATTTTTTATGTCAGGAGCATTACAGGGGCTGTCCAGGTTTGTGATAAGTCTGCAGACATTCTATGTGACTGCAGACTTCTGGATTCTCACAGTGCTCACTGCACACTGTCAGGATTCTTTTTTTACATACATGCGGTCATGTGCCAACTAGACATGCATAGCCTTAATGAAAATGAATTGAGCGAGGCCGGACAAGTCCAGTTGGAATGTGGCCAGAAGTATTCAAATTGCATACGTTTGCTGACATAATCGTCCACTCTTACTATCGGCAAGGGAGAATCCTAACAGTGTGCAGTGCACGCACTGTAAGAATTCAGAAGCCCACAGTCACTTAGTGTGATTGCAGACTTTCATCTCAAACCTGTTATTTATAAAATAAAGCCTTGTAGCCAATCCTAACACCGTGCAATATCCTCACTGTCAGGATTTAGCTCTGCTCGCGCCATTTCACTCATATGCGATTTTCATGCTTATCGTCATGTGACAACGAGCTTCTCTCAGTTTTCCACTGGACATGGAGAGAATTAGGGAGCGCAGCTAGTCGGCATGTGACTATAAGTTAGGGCAGCACGGTGGCCCAGTGGTTAGCACTGTATGGTGGCTCAGTGGTTAGCACTGTATGGTGGCTCAGTGGTTAGCACTGCAGCCTTGCAGCACTGGGGTCCTGGGTTCAAATCCCACCAAGGACAACATCTGCCAGGAGTTTGTATGTTCTCCCCGTGTTTGTGTGGGTTTCCTCCGGTTTCCTCCCACATTCCAAAGACTTACTGATAGGGAATCTAGATTGTGAGCGCCATTGGGGACAGTGATGTCTATAAAGCGATGTGGAATAAGATAGCGCTATATAAGCAAAGCATAATAAATAAAGTGTGCAAATCGCCTATGTGCTTGGGGAGGGGGGTGCCAGAAAACCTAGATACACCTCTGCAGACCCGTGTTCGGTAGGTCAGGCCCGTGAGCTCTCCGGACATAATCCGGCGTCAGGCTGTTCCTCCTAGAAATGGAAGCATTTACCATCCGTCTTGGTGCGCGTCTACCATTTGTCAGATGTGTAGGCTCGCAGCCGACAACCTTTCGCCCAGGATGCCGGTTGTCAGGCCTGAGGATGATAATACACACGGACACTTTGATTTCTGGTCGTTTTATTATGTTTCCAGGATGAGTCTTATACACGGGGGAGGGATTCACTGTGGGGGGAGTCTCCCTTTATGTTGTCACCTGTTTGTATCTGTTCCTGGGAACCGTAGGTGACAACCCGTGTGGGAGCCAGAATGGTGGACGGACAGGTTGTCGCTCTGCATTCCTGGGAGCAGACAGGACGGATGATTCCAGGGGTCCCGGTGTGGCGGGGGTCATGTCTCTTTGTGACTGGGTTTCTCTCCGGGGGGTCAGGGACACTTCCGCTCCACGCACTGCTTCCCGCCCTCCTCATATTCCTGCTTGGAGATCCACATCTGCTGGAACGTTCCCTAGAAGATGACACAAGGGGATATCTTCTACGCCCTGCACAGCGACTCATTGCAGCAATCTGTTAGCTGTGTGAGCAGAACATGCATTCACTGACAGCAAGCAGAGATCCTCATCCAATATATTACCCACCAGGGAGGCCAGGATGGAGCCCCCGATCCAGGAGCTGAAGCGGCGCTCAATGGAGCTGTTACTGGCGATGAGCTTCAGGCGCATACTCTGTAGGAGGACACAACGAGATGAGGAGAGAAGAGGAGAGGTGATGTGAGTAGAGGAGAGGAGGAGATGCAGAGGAGGCCAGACATTGGGAGAGGAGATGCGGTGAGAGGAAAAATGGGGAGAGGAGATTCTGGGAGAGGGAGCAAGGAGACACAGGGAGAGGAGACGTAGGGAGAGGAGGAGAGGAGACATCAGAAGAAGAGAAGATGAGGGAAGAGAAGACGAGGGAGGAGAAGAGAAGGCGAGGGAAGAGGAGACATGGTTAGAGGAAGAGAGGAGACGTAGGGGAGACCAACATGGGGAGAGGAGATTCTGGGAGAGGGAGCAAGGAGACACAGGGAGATTAGACGTAGGGAGAGTAGGAGAGGAGACATCGGAAGAAGAGAAGAGGAGATGAGGGAAGAGGAGACATCGTGAGAGGAAGAGAGGAGAAGCAGGGGAGACCAACATGGGGAGAGGAGATTCTGGGAGAGGGAGCAAGGAGACACAGGGAGAGGAGATGTAGGGAGAGGAAGAGAGGAGACATTGGAAGAAGAGAAGATGAGGGAAGAGAAGAGAAGGCGAGGGAAGAGGAGACATGGTTAGAGGAAGAGAGGAGACGTAGGAGAGACCAGACATTGGGAGAGGAGACGCGGTGAGAGGAAAAATGGGGAGAGTAGATTCTGGGAGAGGGAGCAAGGAGACACAGGGAGATTAGACGTAGGGAGAGTAGGAGAGGGGACAAGGGGAGAGGAGACATCGGAAGAAGAGAAGAGAAAATGAGGGAAGAGAAGAGAAGGCGAGGGAAGAGGAGACATGGTTAGAGAAAAGACATAAGGAGAAAAGATTCTGGGAGAGGGGCGAAGAGACACGGGGAGAGGAGATGCAGGGATAAGAGAAATGAGGAGATGAGATGATGGGAGTGGGAGAAATGAGACAGAGAGAGAAAAGGAGACATGGGGAGATGAGTGGAGACATGGGGAGAGGAGAGAAGGAGAGGAAACAAGGTGACACGGGGAGAGGAGATGCAACAAGACGTAAGAAAAGGAGACACTTGGAGAGGAGACGAGCTGTAATGAGAGGAGACGCGGGGAGATGAGGAGAGGAGACGCGGGGAGATGAGGAGAGGAGACGCGGGGAGAGGAGGAGAGGAGACGTGGGAACAAGAGGAGATGCGGGCAGAGGAATCGTGGAAAGAGGAGATGTAAAGAGAGGAGACAAGGGGCGAAGAAACATGGGAAGAGAGGGAGACGCAGGGAGAGGAGATGTGTGAAGAGAAAGTGACGTGGGGAGAGGAAGAGACGAGGGAAGAGGAGGAGATGCAGGAAGAAGAGGACGCTGTCCCCTTACACCACAGCCAGGCATCTCCTCTTTTGATCACATACTTAGGCCATGTTAAACAGGCTGAAATAGCCTTTATGGATAGTGGACAACATTGGCTATCACATATACCAATATTCCACTTTGCAGTCGGTACGCTGAGGAAGGTCTGATTGACCGAAACGTTTGTATGTACTGTTTATCTTTTACTACAACACGTGGATTACATTAAATTTCCACCTAAGCTATTTCTTCTGTGCCAAGTTTATTCTACGAGTACACGCAGGAAGAAGAAGAGACATGAAGTGAGAAGATGAGGGGAAAGGAGGAGAGGAGGACACATGGGGAAAGGAGGAGGAGGTGAAGAGATGCGGGAAGAAGAGGAGATGTAAAACAAGGAGGAGACACAGGGAGAAAAGATGCAGAGAGAGGAGAAGATGTGGGAGGATGAGGCAATAAAGAAAGTGGAGGAGATGCGGAGACAGGAGGAGACAGGAGATGTGGGAACAGGAGGATACACAGAGAGAGAAGGAAATGTGGTGAGAGGAGGAGACATGGAGAGAGGAGGAGATGCCGAGAGAGGAAATGTGGGTAGAGGAGGAGATGTAAAAAGTGGTGGAGATGCAGAGAAAGGAGGAGATGCGGACAGAGGAGGAGATGTGGACAGAGGAGGAGATGTGGGGAAAGGAGGAGAAACAGGGAGAGAAGGAGATGAGAGGAGAAGATGAGATGCGGGGAGAGGAGACACGGTAAGAGGAGATGCAGGGAAAGAAGATGTGGGAAGAGTAGGAGATATGATGTAAGACAGTAAATGCGTTGAGAGGAGGAGACATTGGGAGAGGAGACACAGATAGTAGGAGATGAGGAATGGGGAGAGGAGACTCAGAGAGACATGATGCTGGGAGACATAATGCGGTGAGACAAGGTGAGGAGACCCGGAGAGAGGAGACATAGGGAGAGAGGGAGGGACAACACAGGAAAACGAGGCAAGGAGATGTGGTAAGAGGGTACACGAGGAGAGTAGATGTGGAAAGATGAGATGCGGAGAGAGGAGATGGAGGGAGAGAAGTAGAGGAGATTTGGGGAGGGGAGACACAGAGGGATGAGACACCTCATATTTAAAGGGGAGCGCATAACATTTAGAATGAGTGCAGAAAATTGTGATGGTCCGTAGTCTCGAACACTGAGTGACAAAAGTGAATACTGAGAGTTGAGCCCTGGCAGGAGAACGTTCGGTTGACTACTATACTCAGCAGTGGTGTGGCTATAGTGGAGGGGGCTGCCCCCGTTACAGATTTATCCCTCTGGATACAATGTAAGCAGAATTTTCCCCACGCCCTGTGACATGCTGCATGTTGCTGCAGGCTACGGCCTCTCCTGGGCCTTCTGTGTTCTCACCCCCTCGTCAGGGAGAGTTCTAGCTGTTACTAAGAATCTTCATCCCTTCACTGTTTTAGGTTGTGAATAACATTTACTTTCTTCCCAGTCACACTCGGCCACATTGGATGGACACACGCTCATCTCCAATCCACTTCCACTGAGGATCCTTGCATGTGTGAGAGCCGACTGCTCCTCATCCTTCTCCAAAGCTGTGAATTATAAGGAGACCCTGCAGGGGACTGGGAAGACGAGAAAAAATACGGAGTGCAGATACTGATGAGAAGTTACGTCTCCACACCTCAATGTTACACTTACAAGATGTACAGAGAAAACAGGCTCATAGGAGAAAACATCAGCCACACAAAACTGGTTTCGCCTCAACACACTTTCTCAGGGGGTTCTCAGAAACATCCACGCCAGATATTTAAACATTGCTATCAAATATATCCAAGTCAAGGTTCATAAGATAAAAAAGGGGAAAAAATAAAACAAAAAATAGTAAAAACAACCCATGCACTGAATTTATAATTGGTGATTCCGACAATATAAAAAGGGGTTTAGCCTATGAAACTTTTGTTTGTGTGGTAGTGTCACCCGAGTTAGAGGAGTGCTGCCGGTACATCGATGATTCTCATTATTTGGGAAAGTGAAGGAACAAAGTTCAGACAGTTCCTGTGTAGTGGAAAGCAGAGCTGAGTGTAAAATTCTCGGGACAAGACCCCATTACTGGGACGAGTTTACAATATTCGTAGGAGACAAAATATGTCAGAAAACCATTGTTACACCCACTCATTGCAATGTGCTTAAAGGAAGAGAAAGCCGCCATTGTGCAGCTGGGATTTGTAGTGTTCCCAAAATCAGAGGTCCAGAGTCCTATACCAGAAAGCAGAGAGCAGGAAACACAAATATCAGAGGGTTTCACCTGTGGGAGATGGATGCAAAGACTGTAAGACATTAAAGCCGAGGAGATGAGAACATAAGAAATCAGTGAGATCAGAGGATAGATCAGCCGTAGACTGGTTAATAGACAATGGGGCGGTGCTATCAGCAGAGTGAGGTCACCTTGCCGTGGTTGATGGGCACACAAGAAGTGGCCAATTTATGAGCTAAGAACCTTGTTTTTTTTTGTAAGTACATCTCACTTTGAGGTAACATAGTGTAAGGTTTCCGGATGTTCCATGGAGCCTGTTTGCCCTCGTCCAAGATGGAGTCTGGTACTTCGCCCTGTCCGTGAACTTCCTGTCAGTCCTGTTATTTAAGTCCGGGTCAGGAAAGACTCTTTGCCTGAGTATTTTGTTGCTGGAGGCTTCTGAGCTACCTCCTGGCTTGCTTCTGGAGCTCCTCCTGCTGCTCTTTCACTCTGTGCTCTGCCTCATCATTTCCAGCCGCCTTCAGTCCCCTGTGCGGCTTCCTGATCCTGGCTGTGCTTACCTACTGACCAGACTTCTGAAGTATTTGACTACCAAGTATAAGTGCAGGTCGCACTCTTACTGCATTTCATTTCTGGACTTGCTTGCATTAGCGGTCGCCCTCCGCTAGCTTTGCTGCTGAACATTTCCGCTTTGTGCTGTTTGGCACTTCGCTGTAATTTCAGTAATTCCTCTGTTAGTTTATGTTACTTTTGCTTTGTTACAGTTTGTTTGTCTCAACTTTGGTCTCAGATTCGTTTATCTCTCGCAATCAGACTCCATAGTACCTTCATAATTACTACAGGATACTCAGACCATTTCAGGAATCTGCTGGGATAATGACTGAGACAAAGTTGGATCAGTTGTTCTCTGATTAACTCTTTACAAGAGGACATGGAGGCTCTGCAAAACAAGGTTGCTAACTGGGAGGTCCGTTAATCAAATAACTGTACAGGCGCCTATACCTCAGGGGCAGCCACTGCCAACTAGTCCTCCCAAATTACCGCCGTTTAGATTCAATGGAGACAGCTACAAATATTGTGGGTTTATTTTGTATTTTGATTTGCATGTTGCCCACTTTCGTACAGATTGGTCCAAGATCCTATGTATTATCATGTTACTTACCTCACGAGCACTCGCTTCGTCGAATCCACTAATCGAGACCCATTTGAATAATGTAGACGATTTTCTAGCTGCATTGTCTATGATGTTTGATGATCCTAATCGTCGCACTACTGCTGAAACAGCATTGTTACCGTTATGGCGGGGTAAGCGTTCTGTTATTGAATATGCTACAGAATTTAGATGGCTGGCGGTGGATACGGCTTGGGACTCTTGTCCTCAATTACCCATTTTTAGGAGAGGACTTTCTAGTATAATTAAGGATGAGTTAGCCCATGCAGATGCTCCTCAAGAGTTAGAGGCATTCATACAGCATTGTGTGCGCATTGACTTACGTATTACTGAACGTAGACAGGAGAAATTCTCCGCCTCTAATCGTGTCACTAACTCGTCCATTTCACCTAAAGAACCTGCAGGCAAATCCTCATGGGAAATGGAACCAGTTCCCATGCAAGTGCATGCTTTACAGCGGCGTGAGAGTAATGAGCGCAGGGAGCATCGTTTTCGTGAGAGTTTGTGTTTCTACTGTGGTCAGTCAGACCATTTCCTGATTAACTGTCCCAAGCGGCCTCGCAAGGTACTAGCCGCGGTAGGGGAGTCTGAGGATCATCAACTGGGAGACCAAGGAGATCACTTTTCCACCAAGGGACACACCAGAAACAAGTCAGACAAGTTCTCGAGATACTGAATGTACCACTAAGGTATCTATGTTACCTTCTATGTACAATTAATTTTCTGATATTTGTGATAAGAAAATGGCAGATCAGCTTCCTCCTCACAGACCTTATGATTGTGCTCTTGAGCTACTTCCGGGGGCGGCTATTCCATTCAAGAAAGCCTGCCCACTGGCAGCTCCGGAGCTGCAGGCCTTAAAGGCATACATTAATGAGAATCTGGCCAAGGGTTTCATTCGTCCTTCCTCATCACCGTCAGAAGCACCCATCTTTTTTTATAAAAAGGAAGGATGGAACTCTTAGACCCTGTATTGATTATTGGGAACTCAACAAGGTAGCCATTCAGAACCGTCATCCTTTGCCGTTAATTCCTGAACTGCTTGAAAGAGTACGACAAGCTAAGACCTTCTCTAAGATGGATCTCCGAGGAGCTTATTACCTGATTTGGATCCGTTCTGGAGATGAATGGAAGACGGCATTTAGATGTCGTTATGGGCACTTCGAGAACCTTGTGATGCCTTTTGATCTCTGCAATGCTCCAGCAACCTACCAAACACTTGGCTAATGACATTTTTAGAGATCTCTTATATCATTTTGTTGTAATTTATCAGGATGATATTTTGATTTTTTCCGATTCATTGTAGAAACATCAAGAGAATGTTAAGACTGTTTTAAGACGCCTGAAAGACAATCATCTCTACATCAAGCCTGAGAAATGCAAATTCCATCACACAGAGATTCAATTTCTGGGTTATATCATCTCGCCACAGGGATTTAACATGGAGGCAAGTAAGATCCAAGCTATTCTTGATTGGCCCGCACCTAAGTATGTCATGGAGGTACAACGTTTTATCGGGTTCACAAACTTTTATAGATGGTTTATTCGTAATTTCTCTGAGATAGTTCAACCTAATACACAACTAACTAAGAAGGAAAATACTTTCTTGTGGTCTTCACAAGCTCAAGAGGCTTTTGATTGTCTTAAGTCCTGTTTCACTTCTGCACCTGTATTGATTCACCCTAACCCAGCACATCCTTTAATCGTTGAGGTGGACGCTTTGGGATTCTGCTCTTGGGGCCATCCTCTTGCAGAGAACAGGAGAGAAAGGGCTGTTACTTCCATGTTCCTTTTTCTCTCTTCGACGTTCTGCTGCGGAGAAGAATTATGATGTGGGAGATAAAGAGCTTCTAGACATTATCGCTGCATTAAAGGAATGGAGGCACCATCCGCAGGGGGCAGTACAGCAAGTTATTGTGCTTACGGATCATCGCAATCTGGAATTTCTTAGATGTGTTTGATGTCTTTCTCCACATCAGGCTTGTTGGAGTTTATTTTTTAATCAATTTAATTTTGTCATTTTGTACCACCAGGTTCACGTAATGGGAAAGCGGGTGCCTTGTCCCGAATCCATGCCATGGATTCCGTACCTGGGGCCCCGTCCAAGACCATTTTGTCGGATGCCAACTTTGTTTGAGTCATCCAGAATAAGGACTTGTGGAAGACTATTAAGGAGGCCTACAACGCTGACCCATTTATCGCTAACCCGACTGATGTGAACTTGGTTCTCAAGAACGGTGTGTGGGTCAAGGATCGATGTTTATACGTTCCGGAGGTCATAAAGTTGCAGGACCTCAAGTTTGTCCATGACCCCATGTTGGCTGGTCATCGGGGGGTACAGAAGACACAGGAGTTCCTGAGACGTTTCTTTTGGTGGCCTACCTGTCTGATGGACATGAAGATCTATGTTCTCTCTTGTGACGTATGTGCACGCTTTAAGACTCTTCATGTATCACTTACTGGATTGATGCAACCAGTACCTGTTCCTTCTCGCCCTTGGGGGTCTATTTCTATGGACTTTATAGTGGAATTGCCCACCTCTGGGAGAAAGAATTCTTTCCTGGTTATAGTAGATCGCCTTACTAAAGCTGCCCGCTTCATTCCACGTACTGGTCTTCCTTCAGCTAAGGAGATGGTAGATCTGGTCATTCAGAATGTGTTCCGGCTGCATGGAGTTCCGGATTAAATAATCTCTGATCGGGGAGTGCAGTTTACCTCCAGGTTCTGGAAGGGATTTTTTTCTGTGCTTGGTGTTAATGTTTGTCTGTCTTCAGCGTATCATCCTCATACTAATGGGTAGATGGAGCGGACTAATCAGACTCTGGATCAGTGTCTTCTGTGCATTATCAGCCACTCGCAGGATGACTGGTTGGAGTTGCTTCCTCTAGCAGAGTTCTCTTACAATAACTTGCAGAATGCATCCACTAAGGTAACATCCTTCTTTGCCCACTTGGGTTATCATCCTAGTATTTTTCCCAGATCCCCGATTGATGCTCTGGTGCCTGCAATAAATGAGAGGTTGGCGGTGATGAAGCAAAATCTGGAAACTCTGAAGGAATCGCTATCTACTGCACAGGAGAGATACAAAAAATCAGCTGATAGGTTCCGGAGACCGGCACCCATGTTTAAGGTAGGAGACTATGTGTGGTTATCCACTAAGAATTTGAAATTGAATGTTCCGTCACAGAAACTGGGACAACAATTCATCGGCCCATTCAAGATCTCTGGTATCATGAGCTCCATTGCCTGCCGTCTGAAGTTACCAAGGACCATGAAGGTACATCCTGTGTTCTATGTCTCCTTATTACAACCTGTGTCTCCGAATACTTTTCAGGGTCGTACTGCGCCTCCTCCTCAGCCTGTGTTGGTGGACGGACAAGAACAATTTGTGGTGGAGGAGATTCTGGACTCCAGAATCCACAGGAATCAGCTGCAGCACCTCTATAATTGTCAGGGATATTCAGCTGAGGAGAACTATTGGGAGCCTGTGATTGCTATGTTTCATCGGAGATATCCTGGGAAACCTGGTCCTGGATCGTCCTGAGGCCGATTCTAAGGTGGGAGTAATGTAAGGTTTCCGGATGTTCAATGAAGCCTGTTTTGCCCTCATCCAAGATGGAGTCTGGTACTTCGCCCGGTCCTTGAACTTCCTGTCAGTCCGGTTATTTAAGTCCGGGTCAGGAAATAGTCCTTGCCTGAGTATTTTGTTGCTGGAGGCTTCTGAGCTTCCTCCTGGCTTGCTTCTGGAGCTCCTCCTGCTGCTCTTTCACTCTGTGCTCTGCCTCATCATTTCCAGCCGCCTTCAGTCCCCTGTGCAGCTTCCTGATCCTGCCTGTGCTTACCTACTGACCAGACTTCTAAAGAGTGGAGTTACACATCTCTGGGACTGCTGTGGTCCGTAAGACTTTTTGACATCATTATGTTCTGAAGATTAACTCCTGGACCGTGTCTGTGCAGCTGCGGTGCTGGACTGTACACTGGAAAACCTTCTCCTTGTGGTTCACCGTCTTCATATTACTGGACTTCCATGAAAGGTGTCGTCTTCACTGTTTGCTTATTTCTGGACGACCAAGTATAAGTGCAGGTCGCACTCTTACCGCATAGAATTTCTGGACTTGCTTGCATTAGCGGTGGCGCTCCGCTAGCTTTGCTGCTGAACACTTCCGCTTTGTGCTGTTTGGCACTTCGCTGTAATTTCAGTAATTCCTCTGTTAGTTTATGTTACTTTTGCTTTGTTACAGTTTGTTTGTCTCAACTTTGGTCGCAGATTCGTTTATCCCACGCAATCATATTCCATAGTACCATCATATATATTACACATAGTTTAGACTCAATGTTTCCAAGGTTTACATGTCTTTGCTCATACAGAGGCTGCGGTGTATCGTAGCTTGCACCTATTCATTCTTAGCAGCTGCTGCTCCGGTTTTGGACAGAAAATAGATAATAGATTTGTCAAAGATTGCAGCCGGGGATCTCAGATCCACCCACTGATAACTTTGGAGCAAACAGCCCTCTGCTGCCCCCTATCGTCAGGGCAATTACGCGATTGATCGCCGATCAACGGAGGAAGCCGTGGCTGTTTCCACTAGTAGGCCGGTTATCAGGAAACTAATAGTGAGCGTATGGTCTATACACCTCCGAATCCCACACATGGAATATATGTACAGTGGGGAAAATAAGAATTTGATACACTGACGATTTTGCAAAATTTCCCACCTACAAAGAATGGAGAGGTCTGTAATTTTTATCGTAGGTACACTTCACCTGTGAGAGACAAAATCTAATAATAAAACACAGAAAATCACATTGTGGGATTTTTACGTAATTAAAATGCATGCCCAGACCAGTGGCTCCCCGCTTTTGGTGGGCTCCCACAGTGAGGAGGTAATAAAGAAGCTGACAGTCCATTAATGTACGAGGCCAGGTGACTTGATTGTCCCATCTTGGATTCTGTAAACGTCTTTGAGGGTTCAGTGATGGTCAATGAAGCATCTCTGTATTTCTTCAGTTGTGGTGATGATGCCATGGCTTCTGTAATGTAGAGTCTCTGAACACAGGCAGATCCTCCTTACTATAGGTCACAACTTCTCATTCAGCCATTCCACCACAGGCTTGGGGGAAGGTGGTAGGATAGTAGGAGTGGTAGGAGAGACACTTCTGGAGTGTGCATAGATTGTTCAGAGCACCAATGGGTCATCAACATATTAACAAACATTCCAACATTGTACCTTTGTTTCCCAAAGATTGTAGAACAATATTAGGAATGCAGTACAAGGCCAGATACAATTGGTGATCAGCAGCCAGTCCACAAATGGTGGCCATTGTACAATAATTCAGTTACAATAAGGGCAAAGAGTCATTCTCGCATGAACTCCAGCTCATGTCCCTGGGCATACTGAAATAATTTGTCTGAATAATTCAGATTAAATGTGATGTTGCCACATACCTCCCCCATCTTAATTAGCCAGACATGAAAGGCTTCCAATCATCCTTCTCCACTTATTGGGGACAATCCGTCAGCATGTCTTTAAGCAGAGACACGAATGTAAGAAGTTTCACCTTCATGATAATGAAACTTTGTATCATCCAGTTTCCTCAAAGCATATTCCATGTCGTCCTTCCGAATAAACTCCACAATCCCCATATCATCCTTGTGCACATGAGCATAGCCGACATCTCCAGCTTCTCTCATATGATCTTTTAGATCCTGCCAACTTCCCGAGGGAGGAAGCTCTGAGACAAGGACTCTGTATTCAGTTAGCTGAGAAAGTGAGCCGTTCCTACCCTTGGTCTCCTGCTTGACCTGGGAAACTCCACACGTAAACGGCGCGACGAGAACCGAACTCGTATCCATTGCTTCTACTCACGGCGTTCTCCACCTCCCACAGATCCTCGAAGCCGATGAAGGCAAATGGTGTGGCATTACCTTCCCCATGATTCTTCAGCTCAATGGTATGGACCCTCTCATACTGATGAAACAACTCCTCCAGCTCCTTCTCTCGTACATTGACCTGTAAAGTGCCCACAAAAATGCGCCCATTCCTCCAGCGCTGACCCCCAGCCCTGGAGAAGGCCACTTGGCGGCATGGTAAATGGTGTTCTGGTGGTACAATATCTGGGCTGGCTATGGTGATGTACGACCCAGTGTTCTGAGGTACCTGGACCTTGATATCACTGACCTTAACTGGCTGGTGGTGGTTATGGAGGTTGGCTGGTGTAGGGTGGTCAACCTGCCATATAGTGTTAACAGGGTATATCACTTCATCCATTGCTGCTGTATTCCGGGGGTAGTGCACCTCAGACCCTGATGGCTCAACTTGACAGACATTGACTGGATTTGCTGGCAGATGGGCTACCGGCATGGGGCCCCAGGAACAATCTTTGGCAACGTGTCCAAGGTGCCCACAAGTATAACAGCACCATGGGTGAGTCAAATCACTGGTACTGTTGGTAACTATGAGGACAAATGGATGTAGAGCGGAGTCCACAGCTCTAAGAGATAGAGACTTTTTCCAGCACGGGCCACTAGTTGCGTCGTTATGGTTGTGTTTGATTAGATATTTTCTTGCTGTGTTTTATTAGTGATTTGCTTGCTCATCAGTTCGTCCTCAGGAATCAATGTTTACATTCAGTGACAGTAAGCAGAGGAAGAGGAGCAATGTGGGGAAACGTGAGGGTCGGTGGGCGCCCATGTTCGCTAGCTGGAACCGCATGGACCAGTGATCGTCCTGCTTAACACCCGCTCTCCCATTAGCATGAGCATAATGCTACTCAGACAGCGCAGGGTGAGGATAAAACAATGTGGCAATGCTTTATTGAACCACAAAACAGACATATATATTTCGATGTCAACAAACTGGTTCCATAATACAATGCACAATTAGCATATCAGCAAACCTCAATAGTCAAAGATAAGAGCACACTGTGTTACATAAAATATCAGCTTACAAGTCACTATTACAAGCCTACCCAAACAAAAATCTGTTTTCTTAACCCACTAGAAATCAACACTTAAATCCAAAAGCCAACATACAGATAAAAAGTCAATTCTTCTTGGTTTGCAAAACATAGTCGCCTGGGTAATTAAGATATAATCTGGTTTCTTCACAAGCAGGCTAGATCTTATGTAAACCTAAGGCCAGACAGGAGATTGCTAAAGGTAAATGTAATGCAATCATCCTATCAATCCATTGTTCTACCAGCCTAGGCCCATAGTGTGGATGAAGATAGTAGACCCAGGGGAGCTGTCACTACAGGGGGTCTCACAAGCATTCCGGAGGGAGAAAAAGACACAAGGGTTGAATCAGGCAGTTGTTGGAGTGACTTCAATGGGAGAAGATCCAAGCTGGTATGGAGTATGGATGGATGGATGATCTATGGTGTTTGGGAGATTGATTGCTGGCTGGAGGGTATCCATGAGCTACGATTGTGATAGCCATAATCTGGAGGAACATAGGCTGTGACTGCTCACAATACCGGCTGTAGATACCAAAAGCTGTGGGCCAACCAAAAGTTGGGAGACAGTGGGTATCACCTGGTATGGGGCCAGTGGAACTACCGATCTCAGATTGGGAACTTGTGGACTGAGGGAATTGTATTTTGGCCATCTACATGGATTTGTTGCACAACCATGGATGTATGGAACAAAAGTAGTTGCATCGTTAATGTGCCTAAGTGATTTTTATAACCCACAACATCAGATCCTCACAGTAACCCTTTGACCTGGTGGGCTTTCTGCTGGGAAGTAGGAATATCCTGCTTGAGTGACTGGTGGCTGGTCAAATCTTTGGTTGATGGGTCTTCTGGGATCGGTGGGCATATTGGATCTCCAGTAGAGTTGGTTGGCTATACACTCGTCAGCCAACTGTGCTGCTTGCTCTGGGGTGTCGGGCTTCTGGTCAGCTATCCACTCTTGTAGTTCTGGGGCCATTTTCTCCATAAGTTTCTCAAGCAAAATCACATCCCTGGGAGCATCAGTGGAGTGGGCAGCCCGACCATCGAGCCAGCAGTTGCAGTGTCGTCGTAGTTGACTGCCAAATTCTATATAGAAGACCCCCTGGAGTGACAGTGTCTGAAACGTGATGCCATATCTTTCGGGGGTGATGGTAAAAAGGGACAACATGGTGTCCTTAATAGTCCAGACAGTCCTGAGGTCCAAGAGACCAAACAGTATCCTGTGTCCGGCCAATCAAACTAGTCCACAAGTATTTGGCCCTATCAGCCGTCCGCTCCTGGTGCATCATCATCATTAGGGTCTCAAAGCTTTGCAGATGTTCGTCAACCTCTGTGTTGGACTCATTAAACACTGGCACGAATCTATAGCGAAGATGATTTCCTTGGTGGTTGTACATCATGGAGGTAGAGTCCGGCATTGGTGGTAGGGGTACTAGAACTCCCAAAACTGATTCAATAACACAAGCTCTATCCTCACTTGAGGCTCCGGGTCCCAATGCAATAAAAAATTACTGGATTCGGGCTGCTGGTGACTGAATATTGGATAAAAGAATACCACTGGATCCTGGATTTGACAAGAAGCTTAATTCCTCTAGGTCCACTTCAGTGAAGTTTTCATCGTCCTCAAAGACGTTCTGGGCATCCCAACAGAACTATTCCTTGATCAAATCCGACCAAGTGTCGGTGGTCCGGTATTCAACCTGTCGAAGCGGGCACAGCTCCTGTAGTTGTCGTTTCTTGTTGCAGCTATACATGCACTCTGGTCCTCTTCCCAAGGCTGAGTTGGTGGGGATGGACATGGTGGCATTCAAGACCTACTGTGTATGCCTTATCAATGGTCTGCTGGGTCTATCTGAATGCCTCCCTGGTTGTGGAGCCCTGGACGGTGTCTACAAACACCAGTCCCCTGCAGCTCCCCGGTTCCATTGGGCTGAGTAGAATCCTACTTGCTGCCACCAAGTGTGAAGATATGGGGGTCAGTGGGTGCTCTGTCCGATGGCCCGGCTGTCTTTAGAAAGACTGCATGGACCAGGGCTCATACCACTGAACCCTGCTCTCTCTCCCCGTGGGCAGAACACTGCTCAGACAACACAGGGTGAGGGTAAAACAGTGTGGCAATAATTTATTGAGCCACCAACACACAATAGCAAACAGAACAGTCCCAGCAAATACCCCAAGATAGTGCACATTACAGGGTCTCACCCTTCCGCTAACAATTACCCCCACCAGTGGCTCCCCGCTTCTGGTGGGCCCCCACAGTGAGGAGGTAATGACAAGCTTAGGAAGCTGACAGTCCACTGATGTACGAAGCCAGGTGACTTGATTGTCCCATCTTGGATTCTCTAGATGTCTTTGAGGGTTCAGTGATGGTCAGTGAGGCAGCTCTGTATTTCTTCAGTTGGGGGCATGATGCCAGGACGTCTGTAATGTAGAGTCTCTCTGAACACCGGCAGATCCTCCTTATTATAGGTCACAACTTCTCATTCAGCCATTCCACCACAGGTAATAGATAGATAACAGATAAATAATGGATAGATAGATAATAGATAGATGATAAATAGATAATACATACATAATGGCTAGATAGATAATAGTTAATAGATTAATGATAAATATATATTTTTTATTTTATAGTATTTCCTCTTTTTCTTATGAACCTTGCTTGTATAATTGATATCAAGGTTTTATTACCGGGTGTGGATGTTTCTGATTCAAAGCCCTGAGGAAGCTTGGTGAGGTGAAACCTGTGAGGTTATGTGCAGAGGACGTTGTCTGCCTTATCACTGTCCTGTCAGCATAATACAGCGTGGAGAAGAACATTGTAATCTCCGTGTTTCTCGCTCTTCCCTATGTCCAGTGCAGTCTCCTTGTGATCCACAGCTGTATGGAGGCTCCGTGCCTACAGGGTTATGGTGCTGTTCAGACTGGTCAGGGCCACCTTTTTCTACCCTGCTTCCGATCATGTAGCTTCTTGCCTACAGCTGCCGTTAACGTGGACTGATCTGATAGATGGGGTCCACTCACCCCCACCTAAGTGAGGCACCGTGGGATACGTAGTCATCAGGGGTACAGATCAGCGATGACTGCGGCTCTTAGGATGCAGAAAACCTTTATGGAAATCATGTGTGTACAAGGAGTACCAAGACTCAGGGAGACCATCAGAAAGACATCCCCCCGATCATCTGATCACCTTACCGGTGGGGTCTTCTGTGACAGCTCCCGATTCAGCCGGTCATTGAAGCCCTGGAGCAGAGTGTTCCCCCCAGTGACGATGACACTGCCGTACAGACCCTGTGGAACAACATGGGGGCATTACTTGACTTTTCCACACTCCTCAGGGCACCAAAGGCCATCACACAGGTTGTCACCTCCTGCAGGCGCCCAATCTGGGGCAGGTCAGATGATACTGGCGAAAACCAGCTGCAGGCGACATGTCTGATTATCTGTGATGAGGACCCTCCTAGTGGCACGGCCCCTGCCCCATATATAAATACACTCACATTGTATATATGGTGTCCGACACTTACAGGCCTGATGTCTATATCACACATGCCGATACTACTGGTGACCACGTGTCCCACGCCGAGCATCGTATTCCCGGAGAGACCCTGCAGAAAAGAGCAGCCGTGCATGATATGTGCGACATCACACGGGGTCCGTACTACGCTGTGGCCATGGCTATGATCACAGACCTTTACATTGGACGGGTCGAACAGTCCCTCCGGGATGCGCAGTCTCTCGGCTCCGTAGTCCGTGTTGTACCCGTTGGGCATCTCGTAATGGACAGTTGGCATCTGAGCAGCGACTCTTCAGAGAGGAGACGGGAGTCGTAATGAGACTGAATTATGTGTCACTAGGACATACAGTCATGGCCGAAAGTGTCGGCACCCTGGAAATTGCTCCAGAAAATGAAGCATTTCTCCCTGAACATTGTTACAACTCCCCAGGTTTTCTTATTCTCAGGTTTATTTCCTTTGTGTGCATTGTAACAACACAGAAAACAGAGAAAAAAGACAATTTCCCAAGAATGGGCCGGACAGAACTGTTGGCGCCCTCCTTAATATTTAGTCACGCCCTTTGGAATAAATATCTGCGCTCAGTCGCTTCCTATCACCATCCACAAGCTTCGTTGTGAAGATCTGAGGTTGTGGGTTGTAATAATCACATTGGCAGGTAACGACGCAACTGTTCTGTGTTCCTTCCATCCATGGTTTTATGACAACTCCAGGTAGATGGCTGTGGTTTATTAGATATTTTCTTGCTGTGTTTTATTAATGATTTTCTTGCTCCTCAGGAATCAATGTTTCATACACTGACAGTAAGCCAAGGAAGACGAGCAGCTGTTGGAGTGACTTTGAAGGGAGAGGATCCAAGCTGGGATGAATGGATGATCTATGGAGTTTTGGAGATCAGTTGCCGGCTGGGCTGGATCCTCCTGCTACAGTTGAGGGATCTGTCATCTGGCATTCACAAATTTTCTTAAGGATTGTTGGTCCTGGATACATGGACGTTGGTTCTGCTGTCATCTGGAGAAGCCTACAGACTATAATGACAGGAGATATGAAATCTGTGGGCCAGCCAAAAGTTGGGAGACGGTGAAGGGCAGTGGGACCACCGGCCCCGGGAAAGGGAACTTGTGGACTGAGGACATTGTACTTTGGATACTTCCTGGATTTGTTGTACAACCATGGATGTAAGGAATACAGAATAGTTGTGTCGTTAGCTGCCTAGATGATTATTACAACCCCAAACCTCAGATCTTTACACCACAAAGGAAATAAACTTGAGAAAAACAAAATGTGGGGAATTGTAATAATGTTCTGGGAGAAATACTTCATTTTCTGGGACAATTTCCACGGTGCCAACACTTTCAACCATAACTATATACAGTATATATCTAATATATAAAGCTGAATGTGTGTGTGTGTGTGTGTATGTATGTATGTCCGGGATTGGCATCTGCACCGTCGCAGCTACAGCCACAAAATTTTGCACAGTCACACGTCTGGACCTCGAGAGCGTCATAGGCTATGTTGTGAGGCAAAATTTTAACCTCGCGCGTTCCAATTCACCAAACAATTTTGCCCCTAGGTACATAATGGGGAAAAAGTGTATGTATGTATGTGTGTATGTCCGGGACTGGCATGTGCACCATCGCAGCTACAGCCATCACACGTCTGGACCCCGAGAGCGTCATAGGCTAGGTTGTGAGGCGAAATTTTAACCCCGCGCGTTCCAATTCACCAAACAATTTTGCCTATTATTCTTATCATTTCTATGGTGTTATCGCCCTTCTGTAAAGCTGGAAATAACACAATTTATTACCATGCCAACACAGACCACCCTCTGACACAGACTGCAGGGGGAGCCCAGTATCACACAGGATAGGATTAGATACACAGCTCAGCAGTCAGTATCACACAGGATAGGATTAGATACATGGCTCAGCAGACAGTATCACACAGGATAGGATTAGATACACAGCTCAGAAGACAGTATCACACAGGACAGGATTAGATGCACGGTTTTTATGTGCAATTTAATCATTATAATTTGTTATAACTAACCACAGTTGGTTACTATGCTCAGGCAACGCCGGGCTCTTCAGCTAGTATATATATATATATATATATATATATATACATACATACACACAAACACACACAGTGCTTGCATAAGTGAGTACACCCCTATGAAGGATAAGATTTTAATCATTATCTCACTGGACACAAGAACAGTTTCCACATTCTGGGCTTTATAGAATATTTTTTAGCTTTCATTGTGGGTGGCTATGTGCCAGGGCTTTATGAGTGGCTTCCTCCATGGATGTCCCCAATGCTGCGGCTCCTCTGCAGTGTGCTCTGGATTGTGTCCCCCGGTTCGGCTTTCTACTTCTTTAGATGACTGCAGGGAGCTTACATGTAGATTTTTTTTCTTTTCTCTTCACAAGACACTCCTGTTTTGGTGGTCACTTCCGTGGTTGTTGGACATCTCTGTGAGAAGCTGCAGCTCCATCTTTCTTACATTTTCTATCACTTTTTCTCCAGTATCTGACTGATCAGTAAAGCTTCGCTGATCTCCTTGTAGCCTTCACCTTTTTTTGTCTAATGACATTTCTCTTCCATGTGGTGCCATTGCTGACACATGTATTGGGCAGGGGGGTTGTTGGAATATGTTTGGTGCAACAACTCCATTCCTGTCTGAGTGTTTAGTTGCTAGATTTGTATGCTGTTCATGAAGTTAGAACAAAACAAAAAAAACTTCCAAAGGCTCACACAGGAAGAGCAAGTGACTGTATTTCCTGTTTTTCCTGTGTCTGTTTATGAGAGAAGCAGCCTGCTGTAGATGCTGCACAGATACACACAAAATATTTATTCCTGACCTATTAAGCTTATCATATATTGTTCCTGTTGGTTCCTAAATAAAGAAGCTATGTTGTCACACGCTTGGAGAGTATCCTGAATAATCTGCTGCCAACAGGTTATGGGCCCAGAGTGACACAGAACCCCAGAGTAACACAGCAGCAGAAGCTTACAGCAAAAGCAGCACAGAGCAAAAGAGATGTCCACTAGCAGCAATCCTGTCAAGTTCTCAGTGCCAAGCCTCACTGACCAGAACTACCAGTCCTGGAAATTCAAGGTGAAGATGCTGCTCATAAGAGAAGGTACATGGAAATATACTCAGGAACAAGTGCCTTATCCATTACAAGATGACTAGCTAGAGATGGATCAGAAAGCACAAAGAACGATCTCCCTCAGTGTAGACGAAAATCAGATTGTGCTTATATGCATGTGTGAAACTGCAGAGGAGATGTGGGATGAGTTACAGAAAGTGCATGGAAGATCAAATCTCAGCAATAAGCTCTATCTCATGAGAAAGCTGTATCAGTCTAAGCTAAGTGATGGACAGAATATGCAGGACTATATAAGAAACACCCTAGAGATTGTGGAGTGTCTCAGGGGTATTGGAGAAGAAATCAAAGATTTTCATGTTGCTGTACTTCTATTAAGAGGTCTTCTAGAGAGTTATGTGTTATGAATGAGTCACCAGAGGAGGAAAAAACAAAAATACAAGCTAAGTCCAGAAAACCGGAGAGGTTGGTAGCTAGCGGATTGCAGACCCCTGATCCTATTCACAACAACTAACAGTAGCCGTGGAGCATTCCTACGGTGGTCCTAGACGCCTCGTCACAGCCGGGGAACTAAATAAGCCTAAAGAAAGAAAGGGGAAATCTAAACTGCCCCAGAGCAGACCCCAAAGCAATAGACAGCCCCCAACATGTATTGACGGTGAAAACAGATGAAAACACAAACACAGACAGAAATACAGGCAGAGCAAACGATGGGGCCCAACTAACTAGATAGGAAAGGACAGAAAAGATGCTGGCTGCAATC
Source organism: Dendrobates tinctorius (assembly GCF_039654945.1). Lineage (NCBI taxonomy): Eukaryota > Metazoa > Chordata > Amphibia > Anura > Dendrobatidae > Dendrobates > Dendrobates tinctorius. The sequence goes on along the minus strand of NW_027361748.1, from coordinate 402,898 downwards.
CGCAAAAACCCTATCAAAAATGTCCCAACAGGTCTGATAGGAAAAACAGCCCTGAAGTCTAGCTTCAAAATCCCTATATCAGCACTCCAATATATTCTGAAGACAGAGCAAAAGAGAATTAACCGATCAGGGACAAAAATGGAAATTCAGCAAAGCCCCAGCCGGGGCTGGCTGAACACAAAACTAAGCAAATCAGACAAAATCTTATGGAACAATAACAGAGCAAAAACTTAGCTTTAGAAGACAGGAACTGAACTGGAGGCCAGAGCTCAGAGCAGAGAAATCACCAGCAACCCTACAGGGCGTCGGCTGCCTTATATCCACTCAGAGATTCAGAGATTCCGGATGTCCAATCGCAATCCACCTGTTCAGGTGACAGGTTTCTCCCATCCAAATCAGTTTCACCACCTCCTTTCACCAGCAGAGGGAGTTCATCGGATATCAAAGGTGAACGAGAAAATGAGCTCATAACAGTACCTCCCCCTTGAGGAGGGGTCACCGAACCCTTATCCACGCCACCAGGCCAATCAGGAAAAAGCATGAACCAATCTTTCGGCATGAATATCAGATGCAGAGACCCAAGAATTATCCTCCTGGCCATAACCCTTCCACTTAAACAAATACTGGAGTCTCCGTCTAGCCAGACGAGAATCCAGTATCTTCTCAACCTCATATTCCACATTACCTTCAACCAGTACAGGGTCACGAGGTGCCACCACAGGAACTACTGGCTCAACAAACCTCTTCAACAGAGACTTATGAAGCACGTTATGGATCGTAAATGTAACAGGAAGAGCCAATCGAAAAGAGACCGGATTAAGAATCTCCAAAATCTTGTAAGGTCCAATAAATCTAGGTTTAAACTTTGGAGAAGCCACCTTCATAGAGATATTCTTTGATGACAACCAAACCATATCACCCAACTTAAACCGGGGACCAATGGTCCTATGCCGGTTGGAAAACCGCTGGGCCTTTTCCTGGGAGAGAGACAACTTATCCACCACTTGGTCCCAAATCTGGTGCATTCTCTCCACCACAGTGTCAACACCTGGGCAGGCAGAAGACTCCGCCTGCCCTGAAGAGAATCGAGGATGAAACCCAAAGTTACAAAAAAAAGGTGACATCAAAGTGGCAGAACTAGCTCTATTATTTAAAGCAAATTCCGCCAAGGGCAAAAATGAGACCCAATCATCCTGATCAGCAGAGATAAAACATCTCAAATAAGACTCCAAAGTCTGGTTTGTTCTCTCAGTCTGCCCATTGGTCTGAGGGTGAAACACAGAGGAGAAGGACAACTGAATTCCCAGCTTGGAACAAAAAGTCCTCCAAAATCTAGAAACAAACTGAACTCCTCTGTCAGATACAATGTTCTCAGGAATCCCATGCAAGCGAACCACCTGTTGCAAAAACAAGGGCACCAACTCTGAGGAAGATGGCAACTTAGGGAGTGGTACAAGATGGACCATCTTAGAGAATCTATCATAAATCACCCAGATAACAGTCATTCTCTGACAGACAGGCATATCAGAAATAAAATCCATTGAAATATGGGTCCATGGCCACCTGGGCACCGGCAAAGGCATCAACAACCCACTAGAGCGAGAACAAGGTTTAGACCGGGAGCAAGTCCCACAGGACTGCACAAAATTTCTGACATCACGAGATAAGGCGGGCCACCAAAAAGACCGACTCACCAAATCTCTAGTACCAAAAATACCTGGATGACCAGCCAATGCGGAGCAATGAACTTCAGACATTACTCTCTTCCTCCACTGGTCAGAAACATACAATTTTCCAATGGGACAACGCTCAGGTTTGTCCTCCTGAAACTCTTCCAGAGCACGTCTCAAATCGGGCGAGATGGCAGAAAGAACTACCCCTTCGCCTAAGATGGTAGCAGACTTGGTCACAATAGGAGAATCAGCAAAGAAACTCCTAGAGAGGGCGTCTACCTTGACATTCTTAGTGCCCGGAAGAAAAGAGACCACAAAATCAAAACGTGTGAAAAACAAGGCCCACCTGGCCTGTCTAGGATTCAAGCGTATGGCCGACTCAAGGTAAATCAAATTCTTGTGGTCAGTGAGGACCACGACTTGATGTCTAGCTCCCTCCAACCAATGTCTCCACTACTCAAATGCCCATTTCATGGCTAACAGTTCCCGATTCCCCACATCATAGTTGCGTTCAGATGGGGAGAACTTTCGGGAAAAGAAAGCACAGGGATTCATGTTAGATGTTACCGGATCTTTTTGGGACAAAACAGCTCCTGCACCAATCTCAGAAGTGTCCACCTCTACCTGAAACGAGAGTGAGACATCAGGTTGCCGCAAAACCGGAGCAGAAGTGAACCTCCGCTTCAGCTCCTGAAAGGAAGAAACAGTCTCTGGAGACCAATTCAGCACATCAGCACCCTTCTTAGTCAAATCAGTCAATGGTTTGGCAATACCAGAAAAATTAGCTATAAATTTACGATAAAAATTAGCAAAACCCCAAAACTTCTGGAGGGCCTTCAAAGAAGTGGGCTGAACCCAATCATAAATGGCCTGTACCTTGGCCGGGTCCATTTCAATACTTGACGGAGACAAAATAAATCCCAAAAATGAAATCCTCTGTACACCAAAAAGGCATTTCGATCCCTTAACATACAGGGAATTCTCCCTCAAAATCCGGAACACAGTCCGAACATGTTCCACATGAGAGTCCCAATCCCTGGAAAAGATCAAAATATCATCCAGATAGATGATCAAAAATTTATCCACAAAGTCCCAGAAAATATCATTCATGAAGCACTGGAAGACAGAAGGGGCATTAGTGAGCCCAAAAGGCATCACCAGGTACTCTAAATGTCCCTCCCGGAGTATTAAACGCCATTTTCCATTCATCCCCATGCTTAATGCGAATAAGATTATACGCCCCCCTGAGGTCAAGCTTGGTAAACCAGCAAGCACCTTTAACTCTAGAGAATAGATCCGAAATCAGGGGTAACGGATACTGATATTTAACAGTAATTTTGTTGAGGGCACGATAATCAATACAAGGCCTTAATGAACCATCTTTCTTGGCCACGAAAAAAAACCAGCACCTAAGGGTGAAGAGGATGGTCTAATATGACCCTTCTCCAACGACTCCTTAATATAGGATCGCATAGCCTCGTGTTCGGGTACAGATAAATTGAAAAGTCGACCCTTGGGAAATTTACAGCCAGGGCTCAACTCAATTGCACAGTCATAACTCCTATGAAGAGGCAAGGACGCAGACTCATTCTCACTAAATACATCATAAAAATCAGCCAAATAGTCAGGAACATCATGTGACTGGGGAGAGGTGGAGAAAACAGGAGCGTCCCTAAGAGCACACCGACAACCCCAACTCACCACAGACACAGATTTCCAATCCAAAACTGGATTATGGATTTGCAACCAGGGAAATCCCAGAACAATGGTATCATGCAAATTATGCAACACCAAAAACCTGCAATTTTCTTGATGGTCTGGGGCGACCCGCATTACCACCTGGGTCCAAAACTGAGGTTTATTCTTCGCCAAAGGAATAGCATTAATACCCCTCAAAGGGATAGGTGTCCGCAGAGGTGTCATAGGAAACCCACAACGTTTAGCAAAATCTAAGTCCATCAGGTTCAGAGCCGCTCCTGAATCCACAAAAGCCTTAGTGGAAAATGTGGACAGGGAGCAGATCAGAGTAATTGCCAGAAGAAACTTAGGTTGAACACCACCCACAGCAAATGTGTGTGCAAAACGTTTCTCTCGTTTAGGGCAGACAGAAATAATATGCGAGGCATCTCCTCAGAAAAAACACAGCTTATTACGCCTTCTAAACTCCTGACGTTGCGCCCTAGACAAAACTCTATCACATTGCATAGGTTCAGACATTTGTTCAACAGGTGGCAACATTTCCCGTGTAATTTTATGTTCACGTAAACGCCGATCAACCTGAATGGCTAATGACATTGAATCGTCTAGACCAGAGGGAACAGGAAATCCCACCATAGTATCTTTTACGGTTTCTGACAAACCCTTCTGAAAGAGAGCTGCCAAGGCACCATCATTCCAGGTAGTAAGGACCGCCCACTTTCGGAATTTTTGACAGTACGACTCTGCAGAATCACGACCCTGGCTCAATGCCAACAGGGTCTTTTCAGCCTGATCAATAGCATTAGGTTCATCATACAACAACCCCAAGGCTTGAAAAAATGCATCCACATTTGTTAGAATAGGATCACCAGGTGTCAAAGAAAACTCCCAATCCTGGGGATCGCCGCGCAGCAAAGAGATGACAATTTTAACCTGCTGCGCAGAGCTCCCCGATGAGTTAGGCTTCAAGGCAAGAAATAATTTACAATTATTCTTAAAATTCAAAAATGTTGACCGATCCCCAAAAAACACATCAGGAGTAGGAATCTTTGGTTCAGCAGCATGTGAATGAGCAAGACAGGCAGAAATTCCCCGCACTTCAGCTGCAAGCTGCTCCACACGATCAGACAATTGCTTTATCTCCATTAAGAAAAAAAAATTCCTCCTACGGCCCCAGAGAAAAAGGAAAAAATATACATTAAAAAAAAAAATTCTGACACTTTTTTTTTTTTTTTACAATTCCTTCCTGCTATTGAGTTCCCTAGAATCTGCGGTATGGCTGGTGATTCTGCTCTGAATGAGTCACCGGAGGAGGAAATAACAAAAATACAAGCTAAGTCCAGAAAACCGGAGAGGTTGGTAGCTAGCGGATTGCAGACCCCTGATCCTATTCACAACAACTAACAATAGCCGTGGAGCATTCCTACGGTGGTCCTAGATGCCTCGTCATAGCCGGAGAACTAAATAAGCCTAAAGAAAGGGGAAATCTAAACTGCCCCAGAGCAGACCCCAAAGCAATAGACAGCCCCCAACATGTATTGACGGTGAAAACAGATGAAAACACAAACACAGACAGAAATACAGGCAGAGCAAACGATGGGGCCCAACTAACTAGATAGGAAAGGACAGAAAAGATGCTGGCTGCAATCCGCAAAAACCCTATCAAAAATGTCCCAACAGGTCTGATAGGAAAAACAGCCCTGAAGTCTAGCTTCAAAATCCCTATATCAGCACTCCAATATATTCTGAAGACAGAGCAAAAGAGAATTAACCGATCAGGGACAAAAATGGAAATTCAGCAAAGCCCCAGCCGGGGCTGGCTGAACACAAAACTAAGCAAATCAGACAAAATCTTATGGAACAATAACAGAGCAAAAACTTAGCTTTAGAAGACAGGAACTGAACTGGAGGCCAGAGCTCAGAGCAGAGAAATCACCAGCAACCCTACAGGGCGTCGGCTGCCTTATATCCACTCAGAGATTCCGGATGTCCAATCGCAATCCACCTGTTCAGGTGACAGGTTTCTCCCATCCAAATCAGTTTCACCACCTCCTTTCACCAGCAGAGGGAGTTCATCGGATATCAAAGGTGAACGAGAAAATGAGCTCATAACAGTACCTCCCCCTTGAGGGGTCGCCGAACCCTCATCCACGCCACCAGGCCAATCAGGATGGGCCCGATGAAAAGCACGAACCAATCTTTCGGCATGAATATCGGCTGCAGAGACCCAAGAATTATCCTCCTGGCCATAACCCTTCCACTTAACCAAATACTGGAGTCTCCATCTAGCCATACGAGAATCCAGTATCTTCTCAACCTCATATTCCACATTACCTTCAACCAATACAGGGTCACGAGGTACCACCACAGGAACTACTGGCTCAACAAACCTCTTCAACAGAGACTTATGAAGCACGTTATGGATCTTAAATGTAACAGGAAGAGCCAATCGAAAAGAGACCGGATTAAGAATCTCTAAAATCTTGTAAGGTCCAATAAATCTAGGTTTAAACTTTGGAGAAGCCACCTTCATAGAGATATTCTTTGATGACAACCAAACCATATCACCCACCTTAAACCGGGGACCAATGGTCCTATGCCGGTTGGAAAACCGCTGGGCCTTTTCCTGGAAGAGAGACAACTTATCCACCACTTGGTCCCAAATCTGGTGCATTCTCTCCACCACAGTGTCAACACCTGGGCAGGCAGAAGACTCCGCCTGCCCTGAAGAGAATCGAGGATGAAACCCAAAGTTACAAAAAAAAGGTGACATCAAAGTGGCAGAACTAGCTCTATTATTTAAAGCAAATTCCGTCAAGGGCAAAAATGAGACCCAATCATCCTGATCAGCAGAGATAAAACATCTCAAATAAGACTCCAAAGTCTGGTTTGTTCTCTCAGTGTGCCCATTGGTCTGAGGGTGAAACACAGAGGAGAAGGACAACTGAATTCCCAGCTTGGAACAAAAAGTCCTCCAAAATCTGGAAACAAACTGAACTCCTCTGTCAGATACAATGTTCTCAGGAATCCCATGCAAGCGAACCACCTGTTGCAAAAACAAGGGCACCAACTCTGAGGAAGACGGCAACTTAGGGAGTGGTACAAGATGGACCATCTTAGAGAATCTATCACAAATCACCCAGATAACAGTCATCCTCTGAGAGACAGGCATATCAGAGATGAAATCCATTGAAATATGGGTCCATGGCCACCTGGGCACCGGCAAAGGCATCAACAACCCACTAGAGCGAGAACAAGGTTTAAACCGGGAGCAAGTCCCACAGGACTGCACAAAATTTCTGACATCACGAGATAAGGCGGGCCACCAAAAAGACCGACTCACCATATCTCTAGTACCAAAAATACCTGGATGACCAGCCAATGCGGAGCAATGAACTTCAGACATTACTCTCTTCCTCCACTGGTCAGGAACATACAATTTTCCAATGGGACAACGCTCAGGTTTGTCCTCCTGAAACTCTTCCAGAGCACGTCTCAAATCGGGCGAGATGGCAGAAAGAACTACCCCTTCGCCTAAGATGGTAGCAGGCTTGGTCACAATTGGAGAATCAGCAAAGAAACTCCTAGAGAGGGCGTCTACCTTGATATTCTTAGTGCCCGGAAGAAAAGAGACCACAAAATCAAAACGTGTGAAAAACAAGGCCCACCTGGCCTGTCTAGGATTCAAGCGTATGGCCGACTCAAGGTAAATCAAATTCTTGTGGTCAGTGAGGACCACGACTTGATGTCTAGCTCCCTCCAACCAATGTCTCCACTACTCAAATGCCCATTTCATGGCTAACAGTTCCCGATTCCGCACATCATAGTTGCGCTCAGATGGGGAGAACTTTCGGGAAAAGAAAGCACAGGGATTCATGTTAGATGTTACCGGATCTTTTTGGGACAAAACAGCTCCTGCACCAATCTCAGAAGCGTCCACCTCTACCTGAAACGAGAGTGAGACATCAGGTTGCCGCAAAACCGGAGCAGAAGTGAACCTCCGCTTCAGCTCCTGAAAGGAAGAAACAGTCTCTGGAGACCAATTCAGCACATCAGCACCCTTCTTAGTCAAATCAGTCAATGGTTTGGCAATACCAGAAAAATTAGCTATAAATTTACGATAAAAATTAGCAAAACCCCAAAACTTCTGGAGGGCCTTCAAAGAAGTGGGCTGAACCCAATCATAAATGGCCTGTACCTTGGCCGGGTCCATTTCAATACTTGACAGAGACAAAATAAATCCCAAAAATGAAATCCTCTGCACACCAAAAAGGCATTTCGATCCCTTAACATACAGGGAATTCTCCCTCAAAATCCGGAACACAGTCCGAACATGTTCCACATGAGAGTCCCAATCCCTGGAAAAGATCAAAATATCATCCAGATAGATGATCAAAAATTTATCCACAAAGTCTCGGAAAATATCATTCATGAAGCACTGGAAGACAGAAGGGGCATTAGTGAGCCCAAAAGGCATCACCAGGTACTCACAATGTCCCTCCCGAGTATTAAACGCCATTTTCCATTCATCCCCATGCTTAATGCGAATAAGATTATACGCCCCCCTGAGGTCAAGCTTGGTAAACCAGCAAGCACCTTTAACTCTAGAGAATAGATCCGAAATCAGGGGTAACGGATACTGATATTTAACAGTAATTTTGTTGAGGGCACGATAATCAATACAAGGCCTTAATGAACCATCTTTCTTGGCCACGAAAAAAAACCAGCACCTAAGGGTGAAGAGGATGGTCTAATATGACCCTTCTCCAACGACTCCTTAATATAGGATCGCATAGCCTCGTGTTCGGGTACAGATAAATTGAAAAGTCGACCCTTGGGAAATTTACACCCAGGGCTCAACTCAATTGCACAGTCATAACTCCTATGAAGAGGCAAGGACGCAGACTCATTCTCACTAAATACATCATAAAAATCAGCCAAATAGTCAGGAACATCATGCGACTGAGGAGAGGTGGAGAAAACAGGAGCGTCCCTAAGAGCACACCGACAACCCCAACTCACCACAGACACAGATTTCCAATCCAAAACTGGATTATGGATTTGCAACCAGGGAAATCCCAGAACAATGGTATCATGCAAATTATGCAACACCAAAAATCTGCAATTTTCTTGATGGTCTGGGGCGACCCGCATTACCACCTGGGTCCAAAACTGAGGTTTATTCTTCGCCAAAGGAGTAGCATCAATACCCCTCAAAGGGATAGGCGTCTGCAGAGGTGTCATAGGAAATCCACAACGTTTAGCAAAATCGAAGTCCATCAGGTTCAGAGCTGCTCCCGAATCCACAAAAGCCTTAGTGGAAAATGTGGACAGGGAGCAGATCAGAGTAATTGCCAGAAGAAACTTAGGTTGAACACCACCAACAGAAAACGTGTGTGCAAAGCGTTTCTCTCGTTTAGGACAGACAGAAATAATATGCAAGGCATCTCCACAGGAAAAACACAGCTTATTACGCCTTCTGAACTCCTGACGCTGCTCTCTGGAAAAAACTCTATCACATTGCATAGGTTCAGACATTTGTTCAACAGGTGGCAACATTTCTCGTGTAATTTTATGTTCACGTAAACGCCGATCAACCTGAATGGCTAATGACATTGAATCGTCAAGACCAGAGGGAACAGGAAATCCCACCATAGTATCTTTTACGGTTTCTGACAAACCCTTCTGAAAGAGAGCTGCCAAGGCACCATCATTCCAGGTAGTAAGGACCGCCCACTTTCGGAATTTTTGACAGTACGACTTTGCAGAATCCTGATCCTGGCTCAATGCCAGCAGGGTCTTTTCAGCCTGATCTATAGCATTAGGTTCATCATACAACAACCCCAAGGCTTGAAAAAATGCGTCCACATTTGTTCGAATAGGATCACCAGGTGTCAAAGAAAACGCCCAATCCTGGGGATCGCCGCGCAGCAAAGAGATGACAATTTTAACCTGCTGCGCAGAGCTCCCCGATAAGTTAGGCTGTGTGCACACGTACCGGAACTCTCGCGGAAATTACCGCGAGCGTTCCGGAATTCCATTCCGCGGGAAAATCGCATTTTAAATTCCCGCGATTTTCCCGCGGAAAAACTAGCATTTTGCAAGCGTAATTAGCTTGCAAAATGCTAGCGTTCTCCAAGCGATCTGTAGCATCACTTGGAGAACTGATTGACAGGTTGGTCACACTCGTCAAACATAGTGTTTGACAAGTGTGACCAACATTTTACTACTGAGGCCGCCTATGCGGCATCAGTAGTAAAAGATAGAATGTAAAAAAAAAATAAAAAATACTGTTATTCTTACCCTCCGACGTCCCGCGCATCCGTTCCCAGTAATCCTTTGCGAAAATGCCCGCGATGACGTCCGTTCTCGCGGGATCGCGACGTCTTGCGGTCATTCGCGATGACGTCGCGCGAATGACCGCGAGACTTCGCGATCCCGCCAGATCGGACGCCATCGCGGGCATTTTCGCAAAGGACTACTGGGAACGGGAGCGTGAAGAGAAGCGGGAAGGCTGCGCGGGACATCGGAGGGTGAGAATAACAATATTTTTTATTTTATAATTCTATTTTTTACAGGTTTATGGTACCCAAAGCCCGGAGGACAGTCTCCTCTCCTCCGGACTGTGGGTACCATCCGCAATTGTTCTGCTTACTTTCCGCATGTTGTGCACAGCCACATGCGGGAAGGAAGCGGAACAATACATTCCTATGGGTGCGGGATCGCTGCGATTCCGCAAAATAATGAGCATGCTGCGTTTTTTACCGTGAAGCGATTCCGCTGCGGTAAAAACCGCAGCATTAGCACAGCATTGCAGAGTCCCATAGGAATGCATGGGATGCTTATTTTTCGCGTTTTCGCGGCAAAATCGCGCGGTTAAAACCGCCGCGGAAACGCGAAAAAAACGCCACGTGTGAACTCAGCCTTAGGCTTCAAGGCAAGAAATAATTTACAATTATTCTTAAAATTCAAAAATTTAGACCGATCCCCAAAAAACACATCAGGAGTAGGAATCTTTGGTTCAGCAGCATGTGAATGAGCAAGACAGGCAGAAATTCCCCGCACTTCAGCTGCAAGCTGCTCCACACGATCAGACAATTGCTTAATCTCCATTAAGAAAAAAAAAATTCCTCCTATGGCCCCAGAGAAAAAGGAAAAAATATACATTAAAAAAAAAAATTCTGACACTTTTTTTTTTTTTTACAATTCCTTCCTGCTATTGAGTTCCCTAGAATCTGCGGTATGGCTGGTGATTCTGCTCTGAATGAGTCACCGGACGAGGAAAAAACAAAAATACAAGCTAAGTCCAGAAAACCGGAGAGGTTGGTAGCTAGCGGATTGCAGACCCCTGATCCTATTCACAACAACTAACAATAGCCGTGGAGCGTTCCTACGGTGGTCCTAGATGCCTCGTCATAGCCGGAGAACTAAATAAGCCTAAAGAAAGGTGAAATCAGACCCCAAAGCAATAGACAGCCCCCAACATGTATTGACGGTGAAAACAGATGAAAACACAAACACAGACAGAAATACAGGCAGAGCAAACGATGCTGGCTGCAATCCGCAAAAACCCTACCAAAAATGTCCCAACACGTCTGATAGGAAAAACAGCCCTGAAGTCACTAGACTTCCAAATCCCTATATCAGCACTCTGATATACAGTTGTGGCCAAAAGTATTGACACCCCTGCAATTCTGTCAGATAATACTCAGTTTCTTCCTGAAAATGATTGCAAACACAAATTCTTTGGTATTATTATCTTCATTTAATTTGTCTTAAATGAAAAAAACACAAAAAGAATTGTCCTAAAGCCAAATTGGATATAATTCCGCACCAAACATAACAAAGAGGGTGGACAAAAGTATTGGCACTGTTGGAAAAATCATGTGATGCTTCTCTAATTTGTGTAATTAGCAGCACCTGTAACTTACCTGTGGCACCTAACAGGTGTTGGCAATAACTAAATCACACTTGCAGCCAGCTGACATGGATTAAAGTTGACTCAACCTCTGTCCTGTGTCCTTGTGTGTACCACATTGAGCATGGAGAAAAGAAAGAAGACCAAAGAACTGTCTGAGGACTTGAGAAACCAAATTGTGAGGAAGCATGAGCAATCTCAAGGCTACAAGTCCATCTCCAAAGACCTGAATGTTCCTGTGTCTACCGTGCGCAGTGTCATCAAGAAGTGTAAAGCCCATGGCACTGTGGCTAACCTCCCTAGATGTGGACGGAAAAGAAAAATTGACAAGAGATTTCAACGCAAGATTGTGCGGATGTTGGATAAAGAACCTCGACTAACATCCAAACAAGTTCAAGCTGCCCTGCAGTCCGAGGGTACAACAGTGTCAACCCGTACTATCCATCGGCGTCTGAATGAAAAGGGACTGTATGGTAGGAGACCCAGGAAGACCCCACTTCTTACCCCGAGACATAAAAAAGCCAGGCTGGAGTTTGCCAAAACTTACCTGAACAAGCCTAAAACGTTTTGGAAGAATGTTCTCTGGTCAGATGAGACAAAAGTAGAGCTTTTTGGGCAAAGGCATCAACATAGAGTTTACAGGAGAAAAAAAGAGGCATTCAAAGAAAAAAACACGGTCCCTACAGTCAAACATGGCGGAGTTTCCCTGATGTTTTGGGGTTGCTTTGCTGCCTCTGGCACTGGACTGCTTGACCGTGTGCATGGCATTATGAAGTCAGAAGACTACCAACAAATTTTGCAGCATAATGTAGGGCCCAGTGTGAGAAAGCTGGGTCTCCCTCAGAGGTCATGGGTCTTCCAGCAGGACAATGACCCAAAACACACTTCAAAAAGCACTAGAAAATGGTTTGAGAGAAAGCACTGGAGACTTCTAAGGTGGCCAGCAATGAGTCCAGCCCTGAATCCCATAGAACACCTGTGGAGAGATCTAAAAATGGCAGTTTGGAGAAGGCACCCTTCAAATATCAGGGATCTGGAGCAGTTTGCCAAAGAAGAATGGTCTAAAATTCCAGCAGAGCATTGTAAGAAACTCATTGATGGTTACCGGAAGCGGTTGGTCGCAGTTATTTTGGCTAAAGGTTGTGCAACCAAGTATTAGGCTGAGGGTGTCAATACTTTTGTCTGGCCCATTTTTGGAGTTTTGTGTAAAATGATCAATGTTTTGCTTTTTGCTTCATTCTCTTTTGTGTTTTTTCGATTTAAGACAAATTAAATGAAGATAATAATACCAAAGAATTTGTGTTTGCAATCATTTTCAGGAAGAAACTGAGTATTATCTGACAGAATTGCAGGGGTGTCAATACTTTTGGCCACAACTGTATTCTAAAGACAGAGCAAAAGAGAATTAACCGATCAGGGACAAAAATGGAAATTCAGCAAAGCCCCATCCGGGGCTGGCTGAACACAAAACTAAGCAAATCAGACAAAATCTCATGGAACAACAGAGGAAAAACTTAGCTTTCGAAGACAGGAACTGAACTGGAGGCCAGAGCTCAGAGCAGAGAAATCACCAACAACCCTACAGGGCGTCGGCTGCCTTATATCCACTCAGAGATTCCGGATGTCCAATCGCAATCCACCTGTTCAGGTGACAGGTTTCTCCCATCCAAATCAGTTTCACCACCTCCTTTCACCAGCAGAGGGAGTTCATCGGACATCAAAGGTGAACGAGAAAATGAGCTCATAACAGTTATGACACACTCGTGACTGCACTAGATGCACGGCCAGATGATGAGCTGACACTACAGTATGTTAAAGGCAAACTTGTGGATGAATTCAAGAGAAAAACACAGCATGTAAGCAGCAGTAATGAATCCAGAACAGAAACAGCATTAAAGACACAGGATTTCCCTAAACATAAGAGCAATCTAAGAGAAACCCGTGAATGTTTTGTCTGTAAAAAGCCCGGCCACCTTAAAGCAGACTGCAGAATTTGGAAAGCAAGAATGAGTCAGCTTAAAAAACAGAACAGTCATCAAAGGGTTAAAAGGAAGATTCTGCATATGTTGAAGCCCATCTGCAAATCATATATGGTGTATAGATTCTGGTGCAAGCAGCCATATCACAAATAACAAGTATTTCTTCACTGACCTTAATGAAAGCGAATCAGAAACGGTCATCTTAGCTATTGGTCACTATATGACTTCAGATGGAGTAGGAGACAGCTATCTCCACTGTCCAGTTTCCTCAGCACAAAGCAGAAAGATCCCAGTAAAGGATGTTCTCTATGTTCCCAGCCTTGAAAGCAATCTCCTGTCAGTAAAGAAGCTCAAGCAAAAGGGGAATGTAGCTACTTTTAGAGATAACAGCTGCATCATGTCAAAGACGGGTCACACTCTTGCAGAAGGAAAAATCCAAGATGGGCTTTATTATTAGCTAAAATGCAATAAAAAGAGTGTACATTGCTAGACAAGCTCTGCTTAAGAACTGTATCCATGTATGGCACAGACGTCTTGGGCACAGGGACCCAGAAGCAGGAAGGAAGCCAACTCAACTTACAAATGGTATTGAAATCAACCAGTGTAGTGAAATGATAAGTGCACAAGCTGTCTTACATGTCCACAAAATCCTAAAATAAGCACCACTAGGTCTGCACAGCCTCTGGATCTGATACATACAGATGTATGTGGTCCAATGAGTGTTCAAACTCCAAGCAAGATGAGATATTTTCTCACATTTATTGATGACTACTCCACATATACAGTCGCCTACCTGCTTCACAGTAAGGATGAAGTTCCACAGAAACTTGAAGAATATCTTGCTGTAGTGTTTACCAAATTTGGAAGAATGCCAAAAGCCCTGCGTGCAGATATAGAACCGAATATACAAGGGGTAAGGTGCAAACCATTTTGAAAAAGGATGGAATCGTGTTCCAGACAACCATTCCATACAACCAGAATAAAATGGCATTGCAGAGAGAAAGAACCGCACTCTCTGAGAAAGTGGAAGAAGTATGTTGTTTGATGCGACTCTACCTACAATGTATTGGACAGCTTGCAATCTTCAAAACAGAGTGCCAGGTAAAGCCACAAATAAAACTCCATATGAGCTATGGAACTGCGAGAAGCCTAATCTGGAGCACCTCAGGATATTTGGAAGCAAAACATTTGTGTATGTCCCCAAGGAAAAATGTTCCAAGTGGGAATCACACGCAAAGCAAGGAGTCCTGGTGGGCTATAGCGAAACTCAAAAGGAATACAGAATCCTGCACCCAGAGACCAACACAGCAACAATCATCAGAGATGTAGTGACTGATGAAAACTCTGTATCGCTCAAATTCCATGAAGTTACACCAGTTATTCAACCTAAGAAAAAAGAACAGGAATCTCAATCACCAAACCCAGATGCCGAAAAGGAAAACACTGAAGTGTAGATAAGCTCTGAAGCCACCAAGGAAGACACAGAAGAACCAAGTCAACCTCCAGTCAGGAGATCAGAAAGGCCAAACAAAGGTAACCCAGCTAAACGCCTGTCTTATATGGTCAGAACACTTCCTGAACCAGAGCCAAAGTCATGGCAAGAGATGCAAAAACTGCCTGTCCATGAGAAGCAGAAGAGGATAAATGCTGCTAATGAAGAGATGGAGTCCCTTCACCAACTCCAGACATGGGAGCTTACTGAGCTACCACAAGGAAAAAGTGCTATCGGATGGAAGTGGGTCTTCAAAAACAAATATGACTCAGAAGGTAAAGTTCACCAGTTTAAGGCAAGATTGGTCGCAAAAGTATGAAGCTTATGATGCTACATTTTCTTGTCCGTAGCTGCAGTTCAACAGATGACAGTGACACATTTTGACATCAACACAGCCTTCCGACATGGTGACATTGAAGAAGAGTTGTACATGAGCCAACCCAAGGGATATATTAAAAAGGGTGAAGAGCACCTTGTTTGTACAATGCAAAAATCTCTCTATGGACTAAAGCAGTCAGCGAGAGCTTGGGACTCGAAAATGAACAAAGTTTTGATGGATGAAGGATTTAAAAGATCTCAAGCTGATCCATGTTTGTATACGAAAAATGTAGTGAAGGAGTGGATGTCTGTTCTCCTATATGTAATCATGTGTCATCAAGATGAAAAGGAAATTGCAAAGCTAGGTGAAATTCTCAACCAGCACTTTGAGACTAAAGACCTTGGAAATGTGACATATTATTTGGGAATCCGAATCCAAATCCAGAGAGAGGAAGATGGGAGTTTTCTTCTCAACTAAAGTTCTAAAATTTCTGCAATCCTAAACCAGTTTGGAATGTCAGAAGCCAACGGTGCGTCAACACCAATGGATCCGTCCTACTTAAAGTTGTAAGGAGAAGATCTGCTAACCTTTACAGTTCCACCACCCCAACCACTCCACATACCAGACCTCTGCCCTTCCCTAATAACCTCCCTCTCCAACATCACGGAAGAAGAGCTTGCTCATCTACTTTCCAAATCACACCTCACCATTTGTGCACTTGACCCCATCCCTTCCCACCTGCTCCTCAACCTCACTAACATGATCATTCCAGCCCTAACCCATCTCTTCAACCTATCCCTAACTTCTAGTACCTTCCCCTCTGCCTTCAAACATGCCACCATAACACCCATCCTCAAAAAATCAAACCATGACCCAACTGCTATGCCCAGCTATCGCCCCATATCACTGCTTCCGCTTGCTTCCAAACTCCTTGAACAGCACGTCCATGCTCAACTTTCCTCCCACCTCTCATCTAACTCCCTCCTTGACATCCTGCAATCTGGATTCCACCCCCACCACTCTCTGTTGGAGTCCCCCAAGGCTCTGTCCTGGGGCCCCTACCTTTTTCCATCTATACTCTTGGCCTAGGACAACTCAAGTCCCATAGCTTCCAGTACCACCTGTATGCAGATGACACTCAGATCTACCTCTCTGGCCCAGATTTCACCTCTCTGCTGTCCAGAATCCCGGAGTGTCTATCAGCCATATCCTCCATTTTCACCTCTCGCTTCCTAAAACTCAACGCAGACAAAACTGAACTCACTATCTTTCCTCCATCTCACGTATCTTCCCTACCCGATCTATCTATTATGGTAAATGGCATCATGCTCTCTCCTGCACCTGAAATCCGCTCCCTCGGAGTAACTCTCGACTCTGCCCTGTCCTTCAAACCACACGTCCAATCTCTTGCCACCTCCCGTCGCCTCCAACTCAAAAATATTTCCAGAATCCGTCCCTTCCTCAGTCCTCAATCTACTAAAACTCTTGTACATGTCCTCATCATCTCCCGCCTTGACTACTGCAACACTCTCCTCTGTGGCCTCCCTGCTAACTCTCTTGCACCACTCCAGTCTGTCCTCAATTCTGCTGCCCGACTAATCCACCTCTCTCCTTGCTACTCCCCTGTCTCTCCCCTCTGCAGATCCCTCCATTGGCTCCCAATTCCCCAACGAATCCAGTTCAAACTACTAACACTGACCTACAAAGCCATCCACAACCTTTTCCTTCCCTATAGCTCTGAACTAATCTCCCAATATCTTCCCTCACGTAATCTTCGATCCTCCCAAGACCTCCTACTCTCCTACACACTTATTCGCTCCTCACACAACCGCCTCCAAGATTTCTCCCGAATATCCCCCATCCTCTAGAATTCCATGCCTCAACACGTCCGATTATCCACCACCCTCGGATCCTTCAAACGGAACCTGAAAACCCATCTTTTCAGGAAAGCTTACAGCCTGCAATAACCATTCTGCCACCTCACCACTGCCTGAGCTGCCACCTCATCACCACCTGAGCTGCTGCACCCCCGACCTTCTGTCTCTTCCCCACTATCCCGTAGAATGTAAGTCCACAAGGACAGGGTCCTCTCCCCTCTGTACCTGTCTGTCATTGTAAATTTACTGTTAACGATATCTATAACTTTGTATGTAACCCCCCTTCTCATGTACAGCACCATGGAATTAATGGTGCTATACAAATAAATAATAACCCAGCTATGAGTTACAGACAAGCAGTGGGGGCGCTTCTGTACATAGCAAGCACAACTCGTCCGGATATCACAGCCACAGTCGGAATTCTCTGCCGACGTGTAAGCAAGCCACGCCAAAGAGACTGGAATGCAATTAAGAGAATTCTTCAATATCTTAAAGAAACTCAAAGGCTAAATCTTTAGATATCTGCATCAGGAGATCTCACTCTCAGAGGTTATGCGGATGCAGATTCAAGTGATCGGAAATTAACAAGTGGTTACTTGTTCAAGTTAAGAGAAACTTCAGATTCTTGGTCCAGCAGAAAACAAGTGTCAGTCACATTATCTTCTATAGAAACAGAATATATGTCTGCTGCTTATGCAAGTCAAGAAGAAATTTGGTTGAAACAACTTTTGGAAGATTTCAGCAAGCCATTAGCTCAGCCAACAGTATCCATGAGGACAAGCAAGGAAGCATTAAATGTGCCAGCAGTGAGAAGATTAGGGCAAGGACTAAGCACAGTGATGTAAAACATCACCACTTACGTGACTTAGTGGAGCGTGGTGTACTCGAGTTTGTTCATTGCGAGTCTGACAAGATGATAGCCGATGGTCTGACAAAGTCATTATCAAGAGCCAAGTTTGTGGACTTCAGAACCGCAATGGGAATAACAGGATAAGTAGTTGTTGAGTGGGGGTGCTGGAATATGTTTGGTGCAACAACTCCATTCCTGTCTATCAGTGTTTAGTTGCTAGATTTGTATGCTGTTCATAAAGTTAGAACAAAAAAAAACTCCCAGAGGCTCACACAGGGAGAGCACGTGACTGTATTTCCTGTTTTTCCTGTGTCTGTGTATGAGAGAAGCAGCCTGCTGTAGATTCTGCACAGATAGAGACAGACAAATGATTTATTCCTGATCTATTAAGCTTATCATATATTGTTCCTGATTGTTTCTGAGTATGAAGCTCTGTTGTCACATGCTTGGAGAGTATCCTGAATAATCCGCTGCCAACAGGAGTTTACTGTGTTAGGTATCACGCTTTATAGTCGCCCGTCTGCTGAACACCGGTGTAATGAAGGATCACACTGACCTGGGGTGAGGGGGGAATTCTTGAATTTTGTAGCCTAAACTTTAGCTTTGAGTAGGGTGTACTCATTTTTGCAACATGGTCTTGAATTAATTTGTTAGAAAAATAGCAAATCTTACTTGCCCACAATGGCCGACGTTTGTGGAGTGTTCTGTAGTACAGTGTCCCATAGAAAATGGTGATCCAGAGAGGAAACTAAACGTTTTCTGACACATGTGTTGGGGTGTACTAATTTATGATGAGCACTATATATATGGATTATATTATCATGAACGGCATGTAGTGCTGCATCCGGCACAGGTGGGAGATAGATATGAAGGCTACACTTACTGCTCATCATACGGGGAGTCAGACACTTGTAGGACAGAAGCCTGAAAGTCCTGGATCACCTCCTGAAGATACAAGCGGGAGGAGACATTACAGAAATCCCCAGACAACTACTGCCCTCATCATCTCGCAAACACAATCATACACTGACATACTGCCACATAGTCTTATACAGCGCACTCTCGCACACACAGCACACATCCTCGCATACAGCTTTCACCCTCACGTGTACAGTGCATCCTTGCACATACAGCGCACTCTTGCGCACACCTCGCACACAGTGCACTCTCGCTCACACAGCGCACCCTCACACACACCTCGCAGAGTGCACTCTCGCTCACACAGTGCACCCTCACACACACCTCGCACAGAGTGCACTCTCGCTCACACAGCGCACCCTCACACACACCTCGCACACAGTGCACTCTCGCTCACACAGCGCACCCTCACACACACCTCGCACAGAGTGCACTCTCGCTCACACAGTGCACCCTCACACACACCTCGCACAGAGTGCACTCTCGCTCACACAGCGCACCCTCACACACACCTCGCACACAGTGCACTCTCGCTCACACAGCGCACCCTCACACACACCTCGCACACAGTGCACTCTCGCTCACACAGCGCACCCTCACACACACCTCGCACACAGTGCACTCTCGCTCACACAGCGCACCCTCGCAGATGCAGTGCACCAATAAACACAGTGCACCCTCACACACACCTCGCACAGTGCGCTCACACACACAGTGCACCATCGCACACACAGCGCGCACTTGCATATACAGCGTGCGCTTGCACAGTGCACTGTTGCATATACAGTGTACGCTCGCACATACAGAGTATCCTCGCACACCCTCGCGCATACAGCGTGCCCTGGCATATACAGCCTACCCTCACACATAAAGCGTGCACTTGCAGAAACAGTGCAGTCGCACATACAGCGAATACTCGCACATACAGCACACCCCTGCACACATTCATCCAGTGCACACTCACTCACAGGGCGCACCCTCGCGTATACAGCACACACACACAACCATAATGTCTCCAGTTGCACTCACTCCATCTGACTTGATTGGTGGAGTCTGCACTCTCACAGAGAGTTGTGTAACCCTTTCCATCCTGCTCAGTATCGACATCTCTTCCTCTCAGCTCCTCAGAAATCTCCTTTGTTCGGCCATGATGCAGACGTGGTGGCGATCAGACTGATACGTCACTCTACACTGACCATTTCAGTGCCGGTTACCACCACTTCTGACCGGGGACATTTTCAGTTTTTTGCATCATTTTATCATATCTCGGGCTTCATTTTTATGTCTTCATCATGTTCCTTTTTTTTGGGGGGGGGGGAATAATGAAAATAAGGGTCTGATTTTCCTCTCATTTTTTATGAGCACACAGGTCACTAGAATACATGTGAGAATTGGTTTCCCTGTCAGTAATTATTAATTTTACAGGGCTATAGACAACGACTCAGATTGACAGTGTGACTTTTATTTATCTTTTTATTTGTTTTTTTTACCTGCTATTTTTATTTATTTTACACATTTCAAATAGTGATTTCTTTTATTTCCTTACTTCCCCTGTAACTGTGGTTAGTATATTATAAGCCCCAGTTACAGGGGAAATGCCGCCTTCTGTCAGAGTCTGCCATTGCCTTATACACAGCGATCACATGACCTCTATGTAGCGAGTAGGAGCAGGACCACCCGGGCCGCAAAAGTCTATGGCGGTCTAAGCGGTTTAATAAATCAGGTTGGCCACTCTCAACCGATTGTAATAAATAAGATGACAATCAACAGATTGTAATATCACCTTCCAATTATCAGCTAATCCTAAGGGTTCACATACTTTTGACTCTCACAGACATGTGATTTTAGAACATTTTCCACAATAAGCAGGACAAAATCTCAGATTTCTGACTCGTTTGGTCATTTCTATACTCCAAGGCTATGTTCACACGTTGCTTTTTTTGCTGCTTTTTATTTCTACAGCCAAGCCCTGATCTCTTGGCAGTAAATAAGCAGTTTTTTTGCTTTTTTGCTGCCTTTTTTGCTCTGTTTCTGCTGCGTTTTTCAGGATCCTAAAGTTTATCTTTCCTTTCACCATACAAGCAAGAACAATACTGTGTTTGGTGTTCGGCCACCAAAACAAGATGTATGTGAAACCAGGAAACAGTTTTTTTTTTAAAAAAAGGCAAATTGATCAAATTATTTAGTGGAAAAAGATTTTTATATCTGGAAAAAATAGTGACTGTTCTGAACAAAAAAGTTTATATGAGATAATACACAATTACAAATTTAACAGCAGGAGAGTAGAATTGGTCTGTAATAGTTTACCTAAGACACTTCCACACATTGTTCGGGCACTGAGTAGGTCAGGCATTGTTCACTACCACACATTGGTTGGGCATTGAGGAGGTTAGGAATTGTTCACTACCACACATTGGTCGGGCATTGAGTAGATTAGGAATTGTTCACTTCCACACATTAGTCGGGCATTGAGTAGGTCAGGCATTGTTCACTTCCACACATTGGTCGGGCAT
The DNA here is from genome assembly GCF_039654945.1 of Dendrobates tinctorius. Taxonomy (NCBI): domain Eukaryota; kingdom Metazoa; phylum Chordata; class Amphibia; order Anura; family Dendrobatidae; genus Dendrobates; species Dendrobates tinctorius. The sequence continues at coordinate 381,661 of NW_027361748.1, read as the reverse complement.
TGAGTAGGACAGGAATTATTCACTTCCACACATTGGTCGAGCATTGAGGAGGTCAGGAATTGTTCACTACCACACTTTGGTCGGACATTGAGTAGGTCAGGCATTGTTCACTACCACACATTGGTCGGGCATTGAGTAGGTCAGGAATTGTTCACTTCCACACATTGGTAGGGCATTGAGTAGGTCAGGCATTGTTCACTTCCACACATTGGTCGGGCATTGAGTAGGTTAGGAATTGTTCACTTCCACACATTGATAGGGCATTGAGTAGGTCAGGAATTGTCCACTTCCACACATTGGTCGGGCATTGAGTAGGTCAGGCATTGTTAACTTTCACACATTAGTCAGGCATTGAGTAGGTCAGGCATTGTTCACTTCCACACATTGGTCAGGCATTGAATAGGTCAGGCATTGTTCACTTCCACACATTGGTCAGGCATTGAATAGGTCAGGTATTGTTCACTTCCATACATTGGTCGGGCATTGAGTAGATTAGGAATTGTTCACTTCCATACATTGGTCGGGCATTGAGTAGGTCAGGTATTGTTCAATTCCACACATTGGTCGGGCATTGAGGAGGTCAGGAATTGTTCACTACCACACATTGGTCGGGCATTGAGTAGGTCAGGCATTGTTCACTACCACACATTGGTCGGGCATTGAGGAGGTCAGGAATTGTTCACTTCCACACATTGGTCGGGCATTGAGTAGGTCAGGCATTGTTCACTTAAACACATTGGTCGGGCATTGAGTAGGTCAGGAATTGTTCACATCCACACATTGGTCGGGCATTGAGGAGGTCAGGAATTGTTCACTACCACACACTGGTTGGGCATTGAGTAGGTCAGGCATTGTTCACTTCCACACATTGGTCGGGCATTGAGGAGGTCAGGAATTGTCAGGAGTCCCGCCACGTTCAGTCCTAGGGCCCCTGCTCTTCTCCATTTACACCTTTGGCCTGGGACAGCTCATAGAATCTCACGGCTTTCAGTATCATCTCTATGCTGATGACACACAGATCTACATCTCTGGACCAGATATCACCTCCCTACTAACCACAATCCCACAATGTCTGGCCGATATTTCATCCTTCTTCTCCGCTAGATTTCTAAAACTTAATATGGACAAAACAGAATTAATCATCTTTCCCCCATCTCACGTGACCCCCCCCATGGACCTATCCCTTAAAGTAAATGGCTGCGCACTCTCTCCAGTCCCACAAGCTCGCTGCCTTGGGGTAATCCTTGACGCTGATCTCTCTTTCACACCACATATCCAAGCCCTTTCCGCTTCCTGCCGACTTCAACTCAAAAATATTTCACGGATCCGTGCATTCCTCAACCAAGAATCTGCAAAAACCCTAGTCCATGCCCTCATCATCTCCCGCCTTGACTACTGCAACCTCCTGCTCTGTGGCCTCCCCTCGAACACTCTCGCACCCCTCCAATCTATTCTTAACTCTGCTGCGCGACTAATCCACCTGTCCCCCCGCTATTCCCCGGCCTCTCCCCTCTGTCAATCCCTGCACTGGCTCCCCATTACCCAAAGACTCCAGTTCAAAACCCTAACCATGACATACAAGGCCATCCACAACCTGAGACCTCCGTACATCCGTGACCTAGTCTCCCGGTACTTACCTGCGCGAAACCTCCGATTCTCACAAGATCTCCTTCTGTACTCCCCTCTTATCTCCTCTTCCCACAATAGCATACAAGATTTCTCCTGCGCATCCCCCCTACTCTGGAACTCTCTACCACAACATATCAGACTCTCGCCTACCATGGAAACCTTCAAAAAGAACTTGAAGACCTACCTCTTCCGACAAGCCTACATCTTGCAGTAACCACCGATCCACCAAACCGCTGCACGACCAGCTCTACCCTCGCCTACTGTATCCTCACCCATCCCGTTGTAGATTGTGAGCCCTCGTGGGCAGGGTCCTCTCTCCTCCTGTACCAGTCGTGACTTGTATTGTTTAAGATTACTGTACTTGAATGTATTATGTATACCCCTCCCTACATGTAAAGCGCCATGGAATAAATGGCGCTATAATAATAAATAATAATAACTCACCACTTCTCGTGGCAGCGTGTTCCACTCATTGATCACTCTAACTGTCAAAAAGTTTTTTCTAATATCTAATCTGTGTCTCTTCCCATTCAGTTTCATCCCATTGCTTCTAGTCTTTCCTTTCACAAATGAGAATAAAGTTGATCCTTCTACAATGTGACAGCCCTTTAGATATTTGTAGACAGCTATTAAGTCTCCTCTCAGTCTTCTCTTCTGCAAGGTAAACATTCCCAAATCCTGCAACCTTTCCTCATAAGACAGGGTTTGCAGACCGGTCACCATTCTGGTCACTCTTTTCTGAACTTGCTCCAGTTTGTTGATGTCTTTTTTAAAATGTGGCGCCCAAAACTGGACGCAATATTCCAGATGAGGTCTGACCAAAGAGGAGTAGAGGGCAATAAAGACTTCACGTGATCTACACTGTATGCTTCTGTTAATACATCCTAGAATTGCATTTGCCTTTTTTGCTGCTGCATCACACTGTTGACTCATATTCAGTCTGTGATCTATTAGTATACCCAAGTCTTTTTCACATGTGCTGTTGCTTAGCCCTATTCCTCCCATTCTGTATATGCTTTTTTCATTTTTATTGCCCAGATGTAGTACTTTGCATTTTTCCCTGTTAAAAACCATTCTGTTAGTTGCTGCCCACTGCTCCAGTTTATTTATATCTTTTTGAATCCTCGCTCTTCTCTAGTATTAGCTATCCCTCCTAGCTTTGTGTCATTAGCAAATTTAATCAGTTTACTTTCAATTCCTTCATCTAAATCGTTGATAAAGATGTTGAACAATACAGGGCCCAGGACAGAGCCCTGTGGTACCCCACTTGAGACATTCTTCCAACTGGATGTGCAGCCATTTACGACCACTCTTTGGGTCCGATCACTAAGCCAGTTATGAATCCACCTAACAGTTGCCTTGTCCATTCCATACTTAGTCATTTATCAATAAGGATTGTATGAGATACTTTGTCAAATTGTCATGGTTTATTCATAATGCTGGGCAGGCGGTGTAGGGGTTAATTGGTAGAGCCTCCTTCTGGGTCTGGGGAGGGTTTTTATAGCTTCAAGTGAGGACCCTCCCCTGTCGTTTATACTCCTAGTTTGAGTGTGCCCGACCCTGCTCCGTTTGTGCTCTCGCCTGTCCTGGTACGATTGTTTGGTGTATGATCTGGTTTGTCCTCGGTTTACGTCTCTTGGATTCTGCTTTTGTACTTGTGTGTCCATCCCGTGTATGACCCCTGGCTTTGTCCTGACCTCCCTGTGATCGCCCCTCTGGTACTTCTGCCTCCATCCCGTGTGCGACTCTTTGCTACGCCTGACAATTCACTGACTCACGATTCTGTACCTCGTTTGCCTGGACTGTGTATGACCTCCGTTTTGCCCGACTCTGAGTTTTCTACCATCTCTGAAAGCAGGACGCTAAGCCCCGCCCCCTTGCTGTCACATGACCGTAGGTCCTGTGCCTGCTTGCTAAAGCTTCAGCGTTCAGGTCCTGTGCATCTGTACTTACCGGCTATTCCTGTCCCCGGGGTCCCTACAGTATGGGTGAGTCCCTGCTCAGCGGAGGCTGCACGCCGGCGCTGTCAGGAGCCTGATACAAATGCTTTGCTGAAGTCAAGATATACTATATCTACAGATTCTGTCATAGAAGGAAATTAAGTTAGTCTGACATGACTTGTTAGTTACAAACCCATGCTGACTCTGTTTAATCACTTCATTCTTATCCAGGTACTGACATACATGTTGTTTAATAATTTGTTCAAAGATCTTTCCTGGTATAGAAGTCAGACTCACCGGCCTATAGATGCCTGGGTCCACCTTCCTCTTTTTGAAGATAGGAACAACATTTGCTCTTCTCCAGTCTTCTGGGACTTCTCCTGTTCTCCAAGAATTTTCAAAGATTATGGAGAGTGGTTCTAAAATTTCTTCGGCTATCTCCTTCAGTACTCTGGGGTGTAATTCATCTGGACCTGGAGACTTGAATTCATTTAGGTTAGCTAAGTGTTTCCTCACTATCTTTCTGTTTATAGATATCCTGGATTCTTCTATTCCCTTATTTGGACAGTGAAGAACAGTTGATGTTACATTTCCTTTCTGAGAGAAAACAGATGCAAAATAGGCATTTAAAAGTTCGGCCTTCTCAACATCATGTCTTCCCATTTAATCATTTTCATCCTGTAAAAATCCTATAGCATCTTTGACTTTTCTTTTACTTTTGACATATCCCCAAAATCCTTTATTATTGCTTTTGACGTCTCTTGCAAGCCTCAATTCATTGTCAGCTTTAGATAATCTGATTTGTGCCCTGCAGGTTCTGCAGACAGCATTATATTCTTCTTTAGATATGCCTCCCTCTTTCCAACCATACACCCACACATACAATCATACACCCACACATACAACTGAAAACTCACACATATATCCATACATCCACACATACAACCATATGCCCACACATGCAATCATACACCCACACATACAATCATACACCCACATACAACCATAAACTCACACATACAACGATACACCTACACATTCAATCATACACTGATATACTTACAATCACACACTCACATATAATCATAAACTCACACACTCACATACAATCACACACACTTACATACTCACATACATACACACTCACATACATACACACACAATCACATACACTCACTTACATACTCAAACACTCACATACACACAGACACACTCACATACATACTCACTTACATACTCACACACTCACTCACGTTACTCATGTAGTTTTGCCAGGATTTGGTCACAGCCGGCAGCTTCTCCTTCTTTCTCCAGTTTGGGGGTGATCCTTCCCGCACTGGTTCCTGGGTAAAGAGAAGGTAGAGTAGAGATGGCAGACATGAAGGTGTCGCCCCCATGTGGGCGAGGAAGATTCTAGATAAACATTAATGATTGTGAGCGAACAGCACAGAGGCATCAGCTCCTGTTATCATGACCGATGTCCAGTGTGGCCCCTGCATTCCTCCAGTAGCTATATACACTCAGTGTGGCCCCTGTATTCCTTCAGTAGCGGTATACACTCGGTGTGGCCCCTGCATGGCCCCAGCAGCTGTATACACTCGGTATGCCCCTGTATGGCCCCAGTAGCTGTATACACTCGGTGTGGCCCCTTTATGCCCCCACTAGTGGTATACAGTCAATGTGGCCCCTGTATGGCCCCAGGAGCGGTAAACACTCAGTGTGGACCCTGCATAACCCCACTAGCGGAATACACTCAGTATGGCCCCTGTATACCCCTGTAGCTGTATACACTCGGTGTGGCCCTGTACGGCCCCACTAGCTGTATGCACTCAGTGTGGCCCCTGTATACCCCCAGTAGCTGTATACACTCGGTGTGGCCCCTTTATGCCCCCACTAGCGGTTTCCACCAATGTGGCCCCTGTATGGCCCCAGGAGCGGTAAACACTCAGTGTGGACCCTGCATAACCCCACTAGCTGTATTCACTCAGTATGGCCCCTGTATACCCCTGTAGCTGTATACACTCGGTGTGGCCCCTGTAGCTGTATACACTCGGTGTGGCCCCTGTAGTGTTGTAAGCATGGTGTGGCGCCCCCTCCTGGCCTCACCTTGGATGCGATCATGTAGGGGGGGATGATTTCCACTCCCATCTCCTGGAATAACTCCCTGCATTGCATCGTGATGAAATCTCCGGCCAGGGGCGACTTCACAATACCTGCCGCAGAGCAGAGGGTCCGGATCACTGGGGCCGGGGGCGTGCAGCCTGTGCTGGGGGTGTCATGTCACTCACCTTGCTGCAGAACATACCCATCATGCACTGGGAGGGCAGTGGTGTGTGTGGCTCCGCTGTCTAGTACCAAACCTGTAGATCTGCCGTTTGCAAAACTTCAGAGACGAAAGGGTTAAGGAACCAGACTGAGCAGAGCACCGCCCCCGAGCTTCACCCTGCAGCATGCCGTCCCTGAGCTTCACCCTGCAGAGCACCGCCCCGGAGCTTCACCCTGCAAAGCGCCGCCCCGGAGCTTCACCCTGCAGACTGCCACCTCCGAGCATCACCCCTGAGAAGCCCCCTGCAGAGCATCGCTCCTGAGAAGCCTCCTGCAGAGCATCACCCCTGAGAAGCCCCCTGCAGAGCATCGCTCCTGAGAAGCCTCCTGCAGAGCATCACCCCTGAGAAGCCCCCTGCAGAGCATCGCTCGTGAGAAGCCTCCTGCAGAGCATCATCCCTGAGAAGGCTCCTGAAGAGCATCGCTCCTGAGAAGCCCCCTTCAGAGCATCGCTCCTGAGAAGCCTCCTGCAGAGCATCGCTCCTGAGAAGGCTCCTGCAGAGCATCACCCCTGAGAAGCCCCCTGCAGAGCATCGCTCCTGAGAAGCCTCCTGCAGAGCATCGTCGTGAGAAGCCTCCTGCAGAGCATCATCCCTGAGAAGGCTCCTGAAGAGCATCGCTCCTGAGAAGCCCCCTTCAGAGCATCGCTCCTGAGAAGCCTCCTGCAGAGCATCGCTCCTGAGAAGGCTCCTGCAGAGCATCACCCCTGAGAAGCCCCCTGCAGAGCATCGCTCCTGAGAAGCCCCCTGCAGAGCATCGCTCGTGAGAAGCCTCCTGCAGAGCATCATCCCTGAGAAGGCTCCTGAAGAGCATCGCTCCTGAGAAGCCCCCTTCAGAGCATCGCTTCTGAGAAGCCTTCTGCAGAGCATCGCTCGTGAGAAGCCTCCTGCAGAGCATCGCTCCTGAGAAGCCTCCTGCAGAGCATCATCCCTGAGAAGCCCCCTTCAGAGCATCGCTCCTGAGAAGCCCCCTGCAGAACATCACTCTGCAGATATGGTGAGTGCACAGCGTCCGCACGGGCAGGATACGCGGTGAGTACGGCCGTCTTACACAGAAAGAATGCGGGGATGTTGTAGTGCTCAAACATCAGCTCTGTCAGCTTCTCACGCTTCGCACGGGCGTTCCACTGCAAAACAGGACACAAAATGAGTACTGCCCCTTGCGGGGTGATAGTGATATGGGGAGCCAGCCCCTCCCCATGCGGGGTGATAGTGATATGGGGAGCCAGCCCCTCCCCATGCGGGGTGATAGTGATATGGGGAGCCAGCCTCTCCCCATGCGGGGTGATAGTAATATGGGGAGCCAGCCCCTCCCCATGCGGGGTGATAGTGATATGGGGAGCCAGCCCCTCCCCTTGCGGGGTGATAGTGATATGGGGAGCCAGCCCCTCCCCATGCGGGGTGATAGTGATATGGGGAGCCAGCCCCTCCCCATGCGGGGTGATAGTGATATGGGGAGCCAGCCCCTCCCCATGCGGGGTGATAGTAATATGGGGAGCCAGCCCCTCCCCATGCGGGGTGATAGTGATATGGGGAGCCAGCCCCTCCCCATGCGGGGTGATAGTGATATGGGGAGCCAGCCCCTCCCCATGCGGGGTGATAGTGATATGGGGAGCCAGCCCCTCCCCATGCGGGGTGATAGTGATATGGGGAGCCAGCCCCTCCCCATGCGGGGTGATAGTAATATGGGGAGCCAGCCCCTCCCCATGCGGGGTGATAGTGATATGGGGAGCCAGCCCCTCCCCATGCGGGGTGATAGTGATATGGGGAGCCAGCCCCTCCCTGTGCGGGGTGATAGTGATATGGGGAGCCAGCCCCTCCCCATGCGGGGTGATAGTGGGAGCTGGCTCCGCCCCCTGCGGGGTGATAGTGATGCGAGGAGCCAGCTCCGCCCCCTGCGGGGTGATAGTGATACAGGGAGATAGCTCCGCCCCTTTAGGGTGATAGTGGTACTGGGAGCCGGTACCGCCCTCTGCAGGGTGACATGGTGGGGACACTGGTTACTCACGGGGGCCTCGGACATGAGGATGGGGTGCAGCGCGGGCTCCGACTTCAGGTGCCTGGTGAAGGTGTGGTCCAGGATGGCCTGGAAGGCGTCCCAGTCTTCTACTGTGGAGTGCAGAGTTGATACGTGGTGAGGCTCGGACACTGGGGTGTGTGATACCGCACAGACACACCGTCACCAGCATTTATACAGCACTCACTGAAAGTTTGTGAACCCATCAGAATCCTCCAGATTTCTGCATAAATTTGACCTAAAACTTCATCAGATTCTCAGACAAGTCCAGAAAGTAAAAAAGAAACAAATCAGAGAAATGAGCAAAAATCTGAGACTTTGTCATTAAGTGATCGGATATTACAGGTCAATGAGTGGCAAAAGTATGTGAACCCTCAGGATTAGCTGATCAAGTGCAGGTGACATTGGAGTCTGGCGTTTACAATCAATGGGACGACAGTCGGGTGAGAGTGGGTGACCTGTTATATATAAAGCGATCAATGGGACGACAGTCGGGTGAGAGTGGGCCACCTGTTATATATAAAGCGATCAATGGGACAACAGTCGGGTGAGAGTGGGCGACCTGTTATATATAAAGCGATCAATGGGACAACAGTCGGGTGAGAGTGGGTGACCTGTTATATATAAAGCAATCAATGGGACAACAGTCGGGTGAGAGTGGGCGACCTGTTACATATAAAGCAATCAATGGGACAACAGTCGGGTGAGAGTGGGCCACCTGTTATATATAAAGCGATCAATGGGACAACAGTCGGGTGAGAGTGGGCGACCTGTTATATATAAAGCGATCAATGGGACAACAGTCGGGTGAGAGTGGGCGACCTGTTACATATAAAGCAATCAATGGGACAACAGTCGGGTGAGAGTGGGACACCTGTTATATATAAAGCAATCAATGGGACAACAGTCGGGTGAGAGTGGGACACCTGTTATATATAAAGCGATCAATGGGACGACAGTCGGTGAGAGTGGGCGACCTGTTATATATAAAGCGATCAATGGGACGACAGTCGGGTGAGCGATCAATGGGACGACAGTCGGTGAGAGTGGGCGACCTGTTATATATAAAGCGATCAATGGGACGACAGTCGGGTGAGAGTGGGCGACCTGTTATATATAAAGCGATCAATGGGACGACAGTCGGTGAGAGTGGGCGACCTGTTATATATAAAGCGATCAATGGGACGACAGTCGGGTGAGAGTGGGTGACCTGTTATATATAAAGCGATCAATGGGACGACAGTCGGTGAGAGTGGGCGACCTGTTATATATAAAGCGATCAATGGGACGACAGTCGGGTGAGAGTGGGCCACCTGTTATATATAAAGTGATCAATGGGACGACAGTCGGGTGAGAGTGGGTGACCTGTTATATATAAAGCGATCAATGGGACGACAGTCGGGTGAGAGTGGGCGACCTGTTATATATAAAGCGATCAATGGGACGACAGTCGGTGAGAGTGAGTGACCTGTTATATATAAAGCGATCAATGGGACGACAGTCGGTGAGAGTGGGCGACCTGTTATATATAAAGCGATCAATGGGACGACAGTCGGGTGAGAGTGGGCGACCTGTTATATATAAAGTGATCAATGGGACGACAGTCGGGTGAGAGTGGGCGACCTGTTATATATAAAGCGATCAATGGGACGACAGTCGGTGAGAGTGAGTGACCTGTTATATATAAAGCGATCAATGGGACGACAGTCGGTGAGAGTGGGCGACCTGTTATATATAAAGCGATCAATGGGACGACAGTCGGGTGAGAGTGGGCCACCTGTTATATATAAAGTGATCAATGGGACGACAGTCGGGTGAGAGTGGGTGACCTGTTATATATAAAGCGATCAATGGGACAACAGTCGGGTGAGAGTGGGCGACCTGTTATATATAAAGCGATCAATGGGACGACAGTCGGTGAGAGTGAGTGACCTGTTATATATAAAGCGATCAATGGGACGACAGTCGGTGAGAGTGGGCGACCTGTTATATATAAAGCGATCAATGGGACGACAGTCGGGTGAGAGTGGGCGACCTGTTATATATAAAGCGATCAATGGGACGACAGTCGGGTGAGAGTGGGCCACCTGTTATATATAAAGTGATCAATGGGACGACAGTCGGGTGAGAGTGGGTGACCTGTTATATATAAAGCGATCAATGGGACGACAGTCAGGTGAGAGTGGGTGACCTGTTATATATAAAGCGATCAATGGGACGACAGTCAGGTGAGAGAGGGTGACCTGTTATATATAAAGCGATCAATGGGACGACAGTCGGGTGAGAGTGGGCCACCTGTTATATATAAAGCGATCAATGGGACAACAGTCGGGTGAGAGTGGGCGACCTGTTATATATAAAGCGATCAATGGGACGACAGTCAGGTGAGAGTGGGAGACCTGTTATATATAAAGCGATCAATGGGACGACAGTCAGGTGAGAGTGGGTGACCTGTTATATATAAAGCGATCAATGGGACGACAGTCAGGTGAGAGTGGGTGACCTGTTATATATAAAGCGATCAATGGGACGACAGTCGGGTGAGAGTGGGCCACCTGTTATATATAAAGCGATCAATGGGACAACAGTCGGGTGAGAGTGGGCGACCTGTTATATATAAAGCGATCAATGGGACAACAGTCGGGTGAGAGTGGGTGACCTGTTATATATAAAGCAATCAATGGGACAACAGTCGGGTGAGAGTGGGCGACCTGTTATATATAAAGCGATCAATGGGACGACAGTCGGTGAGAGTGGGCGACCTGTTATATATAAAGCGATCAATGGGACGACAGTCGGGTGAGAGTGGGCCACCTGTTATATATAAAGTGATCAATGGGACGACAGTCGGGTGAGAGTGGGTGACCTGTTATATATAAAGCGATCAATGGGACGACAGTCGGGTGAGAGTGGGCGACCTGTTATATATAAAGCGATCAATGGGACGACAGTCGGTGAGAGTGAGTGACCTGTTATATATAAAGCGATCAATGGGACGACAGTCGGTGAGAGTGGGCGACCTGTTATATATAAAGCGATCAATGGGACGACAGTCGGGTGAGAGTGGGCGACCTGTTATATATAAAGTGATCAATGGGACGACAGTCGGGTGAGAGTGGGCGACCTGTTATATATAAAGCGATCAATGGGACGACAGTCGGTGAGAGTGAGTGACCTGTTATATATAAAGCGATCAATGGGACGACAGTCGGTGAGAGTGGGCGACCTGTTATATATAAAGCGATCAATGGGACGACAGTCGGGTGAGAGTGGGCCACCTGTTATATATAAAGTGATCAATGGGACGACAGTCGGGTGAGAGTGGGTGACCTGTTATATATAAAGCGATCAATGGGACAACAGTCGGGTGAGAGTGGGCGACCTGTTATATATAAAGCGATCAATGGGACGACAGTCGGTGAGAGTGAGTGACCTGTTATATATAAAGCGATCAATGGGACGACAGTCGGTGAGAGTGGGCGACCTGTTATATATAAAGCGATCAATGGGACGACAGTCGGGTGAGAGTGGGCGACCTGTTATATATAAAGCGATCAATGGGACGACAGTCGGGTGAGAGTGGGCCACCTGTTATATATAAAGTGATCAATGGGACGACAGTCGGGTGAGAGTGGGTGACCTGTTATATATAAAGCGATCAATGGGACGACAGTCAGGTGAGAGTGGGTGACCTGTTATATATAAAGCGATCAATGGGACGACAGTCAGGTGAGAGAGGGTGACCTGTTATATATAAAGCGATCAATGGGACGACAGTCGGGTGAGAGTGGGCCACCTGTTATATATAAAGCGATCAATGGGACAACAGTCGGGTGAGAGTGGGCGACCTGTTATATATAAAGCGATCAATGGGACGACAGTCAGGTGAGAGTGGGAGACCTGTTATATATAAAGCGATCAATGGGACGACAGTCAGGTGAGAGTGGGTGACCTGTTATATATAAAGCGATCAATGGGACGACAGTCAGGTGAGAGTGGGTGACCTGTTATATATAAAGCGATCAATGGGACGACAGTCGGGTGAGAGTGGGCCACCTGTTATATATAAAGCGATCAATGGGACAACAGTCGGGTGAGAGTGGGCGACCTGTTATATATAAAGCGATCAATGGGACAACAGTCGGGTGAGAGTGGGTGACCTGTTATATATAAAGCAATCAATGGGACAACAGTCGGGTGAGAGTGGGCGACCTGTTATATATAAAGCGATCAATGGGACGACAGTCGGTGAGAGTGGGCGACCTGTTATATATAAAGCGATCAATGGGACGACAGTCGGGTGAGAGTGGGCAACCTGTTATATATAAAGCGATCAATGGGACGACAGTCGGGTGAGAGTGGGCCACCTGTTATATATAAAGTGATCAATGGGACGACAGTCGGGTGAGAGTGGGCCACCTGTTATATATAAAGCGATCAATGGGACGACAGTCGGGTGAGAGTGGGCCACCTGTTATATATAAAGCGATCAATGGGACGACAGTCGGGTGAGAGTGGGCCACCTGTTATATATAAAGCGATCAATGGGACGACAGTCGGGTGAGAGTGGGCCACCTGTTATATATAAAGCGATCAATGGGACGACAGTCGGGTGAGAGTGGGCCACCTGTTATATATAAAACGATCAAAGGGATGACAGTCGGGTGAGAGTGGGCGACCTGTTATATATAAAGTGATCAATGGGACAACAGTCGGGTGAGAGTGGGACACCTGTTATATATAAAGCGATCAATGGGACGACAGTCAGGTGAGAGTGGGTGACCTGTTATATATAAAGCAATCAATGGGACAACAGTCGGGTGAGAGTGGGCGACCTGTTATATATAAAGTGATCAATGGGACAACAGTCGGGTGAGAGTGGGCGACCAGTTATATATAAAACGATCAATGGGACGACAGTCAGGTGAGAGTGGGTGACCTGTTATATATAAAGCAATCAATGGGACAACAGTCGGGTGAGAGTGGGCCACCTGTTATATATAAAACGATCAAAGGGACGACAGTCGGGTGAGAGTGGGCGACCTGTTATATATAAAGTGATCAATGGGACAACAGTCGGGTGAGAGTGGGACACCTGTTATATATAAAGCGATCAATGGGACGACAGTCAGGTGAGAGTGGGCGATCTGTTATATATATAAAGCGATCAATGGGACGACACGAGGGTGAGAGTGGGCGACCTGTTATATATAAAACGATCAATGGGACAACAGTCGGGTGAGAGTGGGCGACCTGTTATATACAAAGCGATCAATGGGATGACAGTCGGGTGAGAGTGGGCGACCTGTTATATATAAAGCGATCAATGGGACGACAGTCGGGTGAGAGTGTGTGACCTGTTATATACACTCACTGGCCACTTTATTAGGTACACCTGTCCAACTGTGTGTTAAGACTTAATTTCTAATCAGCCAATCACATGGCGGCAACTCAGTGCATTTAGGCATGTAGACATGGTCAAGACAATCTCCTGCAGTTCAAACCGAGCATCAGTATGGGGAAGAAAGGTGATTTGAGTGCCTTTGAACGTGGCATGATTGTTGGTGCCAGAAGGGCTGGTCTGAGTATTTCAGAAACTGCTGATCTACTGGGATTTTCACGCACAACCATCTCTAGGGTTTACAGAGAATGGTCCGAAAAAGAAAAAAAATCCAGTGAGCGGCAGTTCTGTGGCCGGAAATGCCTTGTTGATGCCAGAGGTCAGAGGAGAATGGGCAGACTGGTTCGAGCTGATAGAAAGGCAACAGTGACTCAAATTGCCACCCGTTACAACCAAGGTAGGCAGAAGAGCATCTCTGAACGCACAGTGCGTCGAACTTTGAGGCAGATGGGCTACAGCAGCAGAAGACCACACTGGGTACCACTCCTCTCAGCTAAGAACAGGAAACTGAGGCTACAATTTGCACAAGCTCATCGAAATTGGACAGTAGAAGATTGGAAAAACGTTGCCTGGTCTGATGAGTCTCGATTTCTGCTGCGACATTCGGATGGTAGGGTCAGAATTTGGCGTAAACAACATGAAAGCATGGATCCATCCTGCCTTGTATCAACGGTTCAGGCTGGTGGTGGTGGTGTCATGGTGTGGGGAATTTTTTCTGGGCACTCTTTGGGCCCCTTGGTACCAATTGAGCATCGTTGCAACGCCACAGCCTACCTGAGTATTGTTGCTGACCATGTCCATCCCTTTATGACCACAATGTACCCAACATCTGATGGCTACTTTCAGCAGGATAATGCGCCATGTCATAAAGCTCGAATCATCTCAGATTGGTTTCTTGAACATGACAATGAGTTCACTGTACTCAAATGGCCTCCTCAGTCACCAGATCTCAATCCAATAGAGCATCTTTGGGATGTGGTGGAACGGGAGATTCGCATCAGGGATGTGCAGCCGACAAATCTGCGCCAACTGTGTGATGCCATCATGTCAATATGGTCCAAAATCTCTGAGGAATGCTTCCAGCACCTTGTTGAATCTCTGCCACGAAGAATTGAGGCAGTTCTGAAGGCAAAAGGGGGTCCAACCCGTTACTAGCATGGTGTACCTAATAAAGTGGCCAGTGAGTGTATAAAGTGATCAATGGGACAACAGTCGGGTGAGAGTGGGCCACCTGTTATATATAAAGCGATCAATGGGACGACAGTCGGGTGAGAGTGTGTGACCTGTTATATATAAAGCGATCAATGGGACAACAGTCAGGTGAGAGTGGGCGACCTGTTATATATAAAGCGATCAATGGGACGACAGTCGGGTGAGAGTGGGACACCTGTTATATATAAAGCGATCAATGGGACGACAGTCGGGTGAGAGTGGGCGACCTGTTATATACAAAGCGATCAATGGGACGACAGTCGGGTGAGAGTGGGCGACCTGTTATATATAAAGCGATCAATGGGACGACAGTCGGGTGAGAGTGTGCGACCTGTTATATATAAAGCGATCAATGGGACGACAGTCGGGTGAGAGTGGGCGACCTGTTATATATAAAGCGATCAATGGGACGACAGTCGGGTGAGAGTGGGCGACCAGTTATATATAAAGCGATCAATGGGACGACAGTCGGGTGAGAGTGGGCGACCTGTTATATATAAATAGATCAATGGAACGACAGTTGGGTGAGAGTGGGCGACCAGTTATATATAAAACGATCAATGGGACGACAGTCGGGTGAGAGTGTGCGACCTGTAATATATAAAGCGATCAATGGGACGACAGTCGGGTGAGAGTGTGCGACCTGTTATATATAAAGCGATCAATGGGACGACAGTCGGGTGAGAGTTGGCGACCTGTTATATATAAAGCGATCAGTGGGACGACAGTCGGGTGAGAGTGGGCCACCTGTTATATATAAAGCGATCAATGGGACGACAGTCGGGTGAGAGTGGGACACCTGTTATATATAAAACAATCAATGGGACGACAGGCGGGTGAGAGTGGGCGACCTGAAGCACAGGATCCATTGGCCCGATGTTAATAACCTGTGTAACTATGATACTATGGAAGAGTCCCAGGGCAGAATCTATAGAAGAGAAGATGTTCTCCCCGTGTTTGCGTGGGTTTCCTCCGGGTACTCCGGTTTCCTCCCACATTCCAAAGACATAGTGATAGGGAATTTAGACTGTGAACCCCATCGGGACAGTGATGATAATGTGTGCAAACCGTAAAGCGGTGGGGAATAAGTTGGCGCTATATAAAAATAAAGATTATTATTGTTATTATCATCAGGGAAAAAAGGCTACAAAACCATCTGTGAAGAGTTCGGATTCCACCAACCCACAGTCAGACAGTTTGTGTATAAAAGAAGGAAATTCGGGGCTATTATTACCCTCCCCAGGAGCAGGCGACCAAAAAACATCACTCCAAGAGGAAGATGAATAGTAACCCGCGAGGTCACAAAAGAACCCAAGGTCACCTCTAAGCAACTAAAGGATTCTCTGACTTCGTCTGATGCGAATGTTCATGAGTCCACCAAGAGGAGGACACAAGACAACAATGGTGTGCATGGCAGGATTGCAAGGTGAAAGCCGCCGCTGTACAAGACAGAAGGTCCTGGACCAATGTTCTGTGGACGAGATCAAAATGGAGACTTCTGGTATAAAAGAAGAGTTATGTCTGGAAAAGAAAAACTGCATTACAGGATACAACCTCCTCCATCTGTGACTCACGGTGGTGGTGGCATCAAGGTCTGGGCCGGTTGTATCTGGGCCAGGACGGCGGCCATCACTGATGAAACCATGAATTTATACTAGTAAGTTGTAAAGGAAAATGTCGGGACGTGTGTCCATGAGCCGAATCTCAGGGGAATGAGAATCCTGCAGAAAAACGACTGGCGAACACAGGAAAAAATAAAAATAAAAACATACCAGAAAAAGAAACAGCCTGAGGCCCCTTCACGTCCGTTTTTTAAGGGTCAGATTTTTCACACGTTCCATGTGTCCGTCTGAAAAAACGCAGACGTCCTTTTTATCACGCAGCATGGTCACAATGCGTTGACACACGGGTGACATCCACAAGTGCTCGGTGTGACACGTACCGGCGCCTGGGAAAAGCATTACAATTAGCGCTGTTCTCAGGTGCTGAATGCAGCTCTCAGCGTTGTCGCCTGGTCTCCTGCGATCTGGTGATGCTGATGGGAGTTGGAGACAGAGCCTGCTGTCTGTGTATAGCTTTATTTTCCTATCCAGCTGAGGGAAAGCTGACAGTTGAAGGCTGCAGAGAATATTCTGGGAAGCCATACCGTTTTCCATCGTATTAATATCAGCTCATAGCTGTTTGCTTAGTCTTAACTGGTTATTATCCCTTTCATGACTGTGCCGTACATATACGGCACATGTCGTGTCTCTCCCCTTGATGTGGGCTCCGGCGCTGATCCCACATCTTTCTCGGCACATGTTAGCTGTTTTGAACAGCTGACATGTGCCCCTAACAGCTGCGGGTGCAATCGTGTTCCACCTGCGACTGTTAACCTGTTAAATGCCGCTGTCAATCTCTGTTAAATGCCGCTGTCAATCTTTGACAGCGGCATTTAATGTGAGCACACTGAAAGCACGGCCCTAATCCTGCCCATTGGCTCCGTGTCACATGACCGTGGGTCGCCGATGCGTTGGCATGACAACTCACGGTCTGCAGGAGACCCCTGTGGTTGTCATTTCCGGATTGCTATGAGCGCTGGGGAGGTTTAGATGCCGTCATTGCTGCACGAGGGACACAGCAGACATGGGTTCACATGATATTGTCATTTTTTTAATGGGGAAAATGGTCCAAAGTCTCAGATTTCTGACTCATATTTTCATTTGCTTCTTTTTCTACATTTAGAACTTCTGAAAATCTGATGGAAAATCCTGAAGGGTTCACAGATATTCAAACACAATGTTTATCTAGACTAAAAAAAGGTACTCAGAACCCTGCAGCTACCAAAAGTCACCACTAGAGGGAACATTGAGGAAGCATCACTACCAGCTAAAGCCATCACTAGATGGAGCACTGAGGAAGGATCATTACTGTCTACAGCCTCCACTAGAGGGAGCACTGAGGACGGTCTCTGCTATCTACAGTCACCACTAGAGGGAGCACTGATGAAGGATCGCTACCATCTAAAGCCTCCACTAGAGGGAGCACTGAGGACGGGTTTCTGCTATCTACAGTCAGCACTAGAGGGAGCACTGAAGAAGGATCGCTACCATCTAAAGCCTCCACTGGAGGGAGCACAGAGGAGTGATCTATGCTATCTACAGCCACCACTAGAGGGAGCACTGACATAGGATCGCTACCATCTAAAGCCTCCACTAGAGGGAGCACTGAGGATGGTCTCTGCTATCTACAGTCACCACTAGAGGGAGCACTGAGGAAGGATCGCTACCATCTAAAGCCTCCACTGGAGAGAGCACTGAGGACGGGTTTCTGCTATCTACAGTCAGCACTAGAGGGAGCACTGAGGAAGGATCGCTACCATCTAAAGCCTCCACTGGAGGGAGCACAGAGGAGTGATCTATGCTATCTACAGCCACCACTAGAGGGAGCACTTATGACGTCTCTCTACTATCTACAGCTACCACTAGAGGGAGAACTTAAGGTGGGTCTCAACTATCTACAGCCACCACTAGAGGGCGCACGGAGGGTCTCTGCAGCCTCTAGAGGGCGCCCTGTGGAGGTGATGTCTTAGTCAGTGGCAAGGGCCGCGGGAGACACATTTATGGCCAGGGTAGGAATGGCCCACCGGAGAACCGGAGGATTCTCCGGTGGGCTCAGGCACTGACACCTGCTGGCACACAGGGCCAGCAGCTGCCTGGGGCCACCGCTGCTCCAGGGGCTCCCAGCCAGTGGCATGTCGTTAATAACGGCACACCAAGCAGCTGCTATGGGGGACCCCGATGCCAGCTGAGCAGCAGCGGGTGACAGGAGGCAGAAGCCGGCTGCTGCGACTAAAGCCTGTCCCCACTGCTAAAGAGAAATGAATATTCACCCTTCCCCACTCCCCCATGGGCGTGGAGAGAATCTGAGTATTCATTTTACTGTAATAGTGGGCAGTGTTAGCTGCAGGCAGCGACTAACACTGCCCGCTATCAGGGCCGGCAGGCCAGGGTCCTCGCTCCTCCAGGGGCCCCAAGCCTATGC
Source organism: Dendrobates tinctorius (assembly GCF_039654945.1). Taxonomy (NCBI): domain Eukaryota; kingdom Metazoa; phylum Chordata; class Amphibia; order Anura; family Dendrobatidae; genus Dendrobates; species Dendrobates tinctorius. The sequence continues at coordinate 363,115 of NW_027361748.1, read as the reverse complement.
GGCCGCTATGGAGCAGTAAGTCGGGGGGGTCGGCAGCAGTGTCGCCCCCAGTGCGTGCCGCATTCAACAGTATAGGCATCATATGAGGGGGGCAGCATTGTATCCTATGAGGGGGCTGCATTATACCCTATGAGGGGGGCAGCATTATACCCTATGAGGGGGTGCATTATATTTTATCAGGGGGCAGTATTATACCCTATGAGGGGGCAGGATTATACCCTATGAGGGGGCAGGATAATACCCTATGAGGGGGCAGGATTATACCCTATGAGGGGGGCTGCATTATACCTTATGAGGAGGGCAGCATTATACCCTATGAGGGGGCAGCATTATACCCTGAGGGGGGCAGTATTATACCCTATGAGGGGCAGTATTATACCCTATGAGGGGCAGTATTATACCCTATGAGAAGGGCATTATACCCTATGAGGGGGGTAGCATTATACCCTATGAGGGGGTGCATTATATTTTATCAGGGGGCAGTATTATACCCTATGAGGGGGCAGGATTATACCCTATGAGGGGGCAGGATAATACCCTATGAGGGGGCAGGATTATACCCTATGAGGGGGCTGCATTATACCCTATGAGGGGGGCTGCATTATACCTTATGAGGAGGGCAGCATTATACCCTATGAGGGGCAGTATTATACCCTATGAGGGGCAGTATTATACCCTATGAGAAGGGCAGCATTATACCCTATGAGGGGGGCAGCATTATACCCTATGAGGAGGGCAGCATTATACCCTATGAGGGGCAGTATTATACCCTATGAGAAGGGCAGCATTATACCCTATGAGAAGTCAGCATTATACCCTATGAGGGGGCAGCATTATACCCTATGAGGGGGCAGCATTATACCTTATGAGGAGGGCAGCATTATACCCTATGAGGGGGGCTGCATTATACCCTATGAGGGGCAGTATTATACCCTATGAGGGGCAGTATTATACCCTATGAGGAGGGCAGCATTATACCCTATGAGGGGGGCAGCATTATACCCTATGAGGGGGGCAGCATTATACCCTATGAGGAGGGCAGCATTATACCCTATGAGGGGAAGTAGTATACCCTATGAGGGGCAGTATTATACCCTATGAGGGGGCAGCATTATACCTTACGAGGAGGGCAGCATTATACCCTATGAGGGGTGATGCATTATACCCTAAGAGGGGGCAGCATTATACCCTATGAGGGGGCAGCATTATACCCTATGAGGGGGGTGTATTAAAGCCTATGAGGGGACAGCATTATACCCTATGAGGGGACAGCATTATACCCTATGAGAGGGGACAGCATTATACCCTATGAGGGGGTGCATTATACCCTATGAGGGGGGTGTATTAAAGCCTATGAGGGGACAGCATTATACCCTATGAGGGGACAGCATTATACCCTATGAGGGGGGCAGCATTATACCCTATGAGGAGCAGCATTATACCCTATGAGGGGGCAGCATTATACCCTATGAGGGGGGTGTATTAAAGCCTATGAGGGGACAGCATTATACCCTATGAGGGGACAGCATTATACCCTATGAGAGGGGCAGCATTATACCCTATGAGGGGGGTGCATTATACCCTATGAGGGGGGGAAGCATTATACCCTATGAGGGGGCAGCATTATACCCTGTGAGATGGTGCATTATAACCTATGAGGGGGCAGCATTATACCCTATGAGGGGGCAGCATTAAACTCTATTAGGGGGGTGCATTATACCCTATGAAGGGTGCAGGATTATGCCCTATGAGGGGGCAGCATTATACCCTATGAGGGGGGCAGCATTATACCCTATGAGGGGGCAGAATTATACCCTATGAGGGGGCAGCATTATACTCTATTAGGGGGCAGCATTATACCCTATGAGGGAGCCGAGTTACACCCTATGAGGGGCAGCATTATACCCTATGAGGGGGGCAGCATTATACCCTATGAGGGGGCCGAGTTATACCCTATGAGGGGCAGCATTATACCCTATGAGGGGGGCTGCATTATACCCTATGAGGGGGCAGCATTATACCTTATGAGGAGGGCAGCATTATACCCTATGAGGGGGGCTGCATTATACCCTATGAGGAGGCAGCATTATACCCTATGAGGGGGCAGCATTATACCCTATGAGGAGCAGCATTATACACTATGAGGGGGCAGCATTATACCCTATGAGGGGCAGTATTATACCCTATGAGGGGTGGTGTATTAAAGCCTATGAGGGGACAGCATTATACCCTATGAGGGGGGCAGCATTATACCCTATGAGGGGGGCAGCATTATACCCTATGAGAGGGGCAGCATTATACCCTATGAGGGGAGTGCATTATACCCTATGAGGGGGGGGAAGCATTATACCCTATGAGGGGGCAGCATTATACCCTGTGAGATGGTGCATTATAACCTATGAGGGGGCAGCATTATACCCTATGAGGGGGCAGCATTAAACTCTATTAGGGGGCAGCATTATACCCTATGAGGGGGGCAGCATTATACCCTATGAGGGGGCAGGATTATACCCTATAAGGAGGCAGCATTATACCCTATGAGGGGGCAGCATTATACTCTATTAGGGGGCAGCATTATACCCGATGAGGGGGCCGAGTTATACCCTATGAGGGGCAGCATTATACCCTATGAGGGGGCAGCATTATACCCTATGAGAGGGGCAGCATTATACCCTATGAGAGGGGCAGCATTATACCCTATGAGGGGGGCTGCATTATACCCTATGAGGGGGGCTGCATTATACCCTATGAGGGGGGCTGCATTATACCCTATGAGGGGGTGCATTATACCCTATGAGGGGCAGCATTATACCCTATGAGGGGGCAGCATTATACTCTATTAGGGGGCAGCATTATACCCGATGAGGGGGCCGAGTTATACCCTATGAGGGGCAGCATTATACCCTATGAGGGGGCAGCATTATACCCTATGAGAGGGGCAGTATTATACCCTATGAGGGGCAGCATTATACCCTATGAGGGGGGCTGCATTATACCCTATGAGGGGCAGCATTATACCCTATGAGGGGGCAGCATTATACTCTATTAGGGGGCAGCATTATACCCGATGAGGGGGCCGAGTTATACCCTATGAGGGGCAGCATTATACCCTATGAGGGGGCAGCATTATACCCTATGAGAGGGGCAGTATTATACCCTATGAGGGGCAGCATTATACCCTATGAGGGGGCTGCATTATACCCTATGAGGGGCAGCATTATACCCTATGAGGGGGCAGCATTATACTCTATTAGGGGGCAGCATTATACCCTATGACGGGGGCCGAGTTATACCCTATGAGGGGCAGCATTATACCCTATGAGGGGGCAGCATTATACCGTAACAGGGGGCAGTATTATACCCTATGAGGGGGCAGCATTATACCCTATGAGGGGGCCGAGTTATACCCTATGAGGGGCAGCATTATACCCTATGAGGGGGGCTGCATTATACCCTATGAGGGGGCAGCATTTTACCCTATGAGGGGGGCAGTATTATACCCTATGAGGGGGGCTGCATTATACCCTATGAGGGGCAGTATTATACCCTATGAGGGGCAGCATTAGACCCTATGACGGGGGCAGCATTATACCCTATGAGGGGGGCAGCATTATACCCTATGAGGGGGCAGCATTATACCCTATGAGGGGCAGTATTATACCCTATGAGGGGGGGTGTATTATAGCCTATTAGGGGGGCAGCATTATACCCTATGAGGGGGGCAGCATTATACTCTATGAGGGGGCAGCATTATACCCTATAAGGGGGGTATTATACCCTATGAGGGGGCAGGATTATACCCTATGAGGGGGTGCATTATACCCTATGAGGGGGCATTATACCCTATGAAGGGGTAGCATTATACCCTATGAGGGGGGCAGCATTATACCCTATGAGGGGGGCAGCATTATACTCTATGAGGGGCAGCACTATACCCTATGAGGGAGCAGCATTATACCCTATGGGGGGGGTATTATACCCTATGAGGGGGCAGGATTATACCCTATGAGGGGGCTTGAGGGGGGTGCATTATAACCTGTGAGGGGGCAGCATTATACCCTATGAGGGGGTGCATTATACCCTATGAGAAGGCAGCATTATACCCTGTGAGGGGCAGCATTATACCCTATGAGGGGGCAGCATTATACCCTGTGAGGGGGCAGCATTATACCCTGTGAGGGGGCAGCATTATAGTCTATGAGGGGGCTGCATTATACTCTATGGGGGGGGTGCTTTACACCCAATGAGGGGGCAGCATTATACCCTATAAGGAGGCAGCGTTATACCCCATGAGGGGCAGCTACATTATATTATTTGAAGGGGATGAATTATACTATATGAGGGTTGCATTATATTTTATGGCGGGCTACATTATATTCTTTGAGGTGGCTGCATTATTCTATATGTGGTGGCTACATTATACTACATGAGGGAGGCTACACCAACTCCTGCTACATAATTAAGACGTGTACTACCTTATATTATACCCTGATATTAGCGCGTTTTACCGCACAGTTGGCGGTCTTGTATTTATCTCTATGTAGCTACATAGTGGGCCCCAAGAATGATTTTCTCTGGTGGGCCCAAGGTGCTCAAGTCCAAAGCGGTTTATGGCCACTTACCCTGACTGCGAGTTTCCTCTTTTGTGATTTTTGTATTTTGAGTTTAGAATATTGATTTTTTTTTGTCATTAGTTAAATTCTCAGAAATGATGGAAATGCCTGGGCGTCGGTGATGTCACCCAGCGAGGTGCCGGTATATAATGATGGTATTTTGCCTCTCGCACCCTGCTGATGCCCTCACCCCTGGTAATGAAGGATTATGGGTAATGATTGCAGCACGGCTGGGTGCAGCGGGAAGCACAGGATGGCACACGGTGAGTGCAGAGCTGCAGACAACACATGGCTTGGTTGAGTTTTGGCGCATGCGTCTCACTCATGCCATTCTTCAGTGGTGACGTGACCTCGGTGAGCAGTCGCGGGACATGCAGACATGTTGTATCGATGTAATACACCCGACTCAGCTTCCGATCCTTCTCCAGCTCCGAAGACAGAGACTCGTCCGGAGAGAAAACGCCCAGCGTGGTCGGGAAGTCAGCCTGAGTGGGAGAGAAGAGAGTTGGGTCATAAGGAGGCCACACGGGAGGTGCACTGAGGGACCACCAGTGGAGACATGCACAAGGTGGGACCCACTAGTGAAATGCCCAACAAGGACCTCCAGAGCTCTCCGAGGACACTGATACCTTGGGGCAGTCTTCACCAGCATAACCGGCCCGAACCGAGTAAGATCCTATGTCAAACACAAGCGCCCCGACCTCATCTGCAAGAGAGAAGGAGGCAGAGTGTCTGATATAGGGTTATAACACACTGACCAGACAGACGGCGGCGGCCATCATGTACGAGACACAGCGCCAGGCAGCTGTTGCTAAAGCCAGATATGCACACCTGCCCACCTAGCAGAAGTCATGGGAAGTGGCAAATTCCGACCACACTCACGTCTTTTCTGCTGGCGAGAGGACATGTCAGAGGGCCAGTGGCTGTCAGGGGCACCCAGCAGATGCCAAGACGGCAGGACATAGACCCAGATCTGGGACTGTCCATTGTATCCAGGACTAGAGAGAAGTGGAGCGATTCCCAGGACTACGGTCCAGGTCAGTGGTCCCCGATGGCTGAACGGGAGGCCGTGAATCTGTAAGGAGATGGATAGCCATGGTGGCTCAGTGGTTAGCACTCAGCCTTGCAGCGCTGGGTTCAAATCCCGCCAAAGTCAACATCTGCAAGGAGTTTGTATGTTCTCCCCGTGTTTGCGCGAGTTTCCTCTGGGTGCTCCGGTCTCCTCTCACATTCCAAAGACATACTGATAGGGAATGTAGATTGTGAGCCCCATTGGGGACAGTGATGTCTGTAGAGCTGTGGAATTAATGGCGCTATCATTTATATAAATTAGTAAAATAAATAAATAAAAATATTGTGTGCACGTTCCCCCTGAAAGACATGTGGATTGTTGTAGTGTAATTTGGTTAGTAATGTACGTTATTAGTGATAGATTATGTTAACCAGCACAATTAGGGTTAATAGTTGGGACTAGCCCAGAGTGGGAAGTTCTGAAGTGAAGGGACAGAGTTTTCTATCAGATAGGGCAGTAGAGGCAGACCTGCGTGATGTGGGTGTCTCTGACGAGAGGAGGAGAGCAAGGAAGCAGATGGCGAGATCCGGAGTAGGGATGAGAAAAGGCTACATAAAAACAGGGACGGTGTGGAACAGGCCGATGGCATTATGGGCGCCAGCAGTACAGGCCAGAGAGGTAACGGCCACCAGCAATATGGGCCAGTGTTACCATCTGACCAGGCTGGAGTAGTGATATTGCAACCACTAGGGGCAGCACTGGGCAGGTAACATAGTTATTAGGGTTGAAGGGAGACTTTAAGTCCATCTAGTTCACCCCATATCCTGTCCTAACTTGCCCTATTATGTTGATCCAGAGGAAGGCAAAAAAAACCCACGTGGCAAACAGTAAGCTTCACATTGGGGAATTCCTTCCCGACTCCACATACGGCAATCAGACTAGCTCCCGGGATCAACGCAACACTAAGGACACTAGTGTATATACCCTGCAATATTATACTTTCCAAGGAAGGCATCCAGGCCCTTCTTACATGTTAGTAGAGAATCACTCATTACAACATCATATGGCAGAGAGTTCCATAGTCTCACTGCTCTTACAGTAAAGAATCCGCATCTGTGAGTATGCTTACACCTTCTTTCCTCCAGACGTAGAGGATGCCCCCTTGTCCCCGTCACAGGTCTAAGAGTAAAAAGATCATTAGAAAGGTCTTTGTATTGTCCCCGCATATATTTATACATTGTAATAAGATCACCCCTAACAATAACCCCAAGTGTAATAACCTGTCTTGGTATTGCAGACCCCCTAGTTCCCTAATAACCTTGGTCGCTCTTCTCTGCCCCCGCTCCAGTTCAGCTATGGTCCGGAGACCAGAACTGTACACGGTATTCTAAGTGTGGTCGCACTAGTGACTTATATAGAGGTAACATTATGTTCTCCTCATGAGCATCTATGCCTCTTTTAATGCATCCCATTATTTTATTTGCCTTTGCAGCAGCTGCCTGACACTGGCAGCTAAATGTAAGTTTGTCGTCCACCCATACACCCAGGTCTTTTTCAGTGACGGTTTTGCCCAGTGTTTCCCTGCCGCACCTCAGGCTCACTAGATATCTTTGAGCCTGTTTCAGAAGAAGAAGTTTCCAAGCTCCTCGCTTCTGCTCGGCCTACAACCTGTGACCCAATTCCTTCACATCTCCTGCAGTCTCTCTCACCAGTGGTCACCACTCACCTGACTACAATATTAACCTCTCTCTTTCTTCAGGTATATTTCCCTCCTCATTTAAACATGCCATCATAACCCCTTTACTTAAAAAGCCATCCCTGGACCAGAACTGCACTGCTAACTACAGACCTGTCTCTAACCTTTCCTTCATCTCTAAACTCCTGGAACGCCTGGTCCACTCCCGTCTGATCCGCTATCTCTCGGATAACTCTCTTCTCGACCCCTTACAATCTGGTTTTTGCTATTTACACTCCACTGAAACTGCCCTCACTAAAGTCTCTAATGATCTAATAACAGCTAAATCGAAAGGTCATTACTCCATGCTGATTCTCCTGGATCTCTCTGCAGCATTCGACACTGTGGATCACCAGCTCCTCCTCACTATGCTCCGCTCTATAGGCCTCAAGGACACAGCCCTCTCCTGGTTCTCCTCCTACCTCTCTGACCGCTCCTTCACTGTATCTTTTTCCGGCTCCTCTTCCTCTCCTCGTCCCCTTACTATCGGGGTCCCGCAGGGCTCAGTCCTAGGCCCTCTCCTCTTCTCTCTATACTCTGCCCCTATTGGACAAACAATCAGCAGATTTGGGTTCCAGTATCATCTCTATGCTGATGACACCCAATTATACACTTCTTCCCCTGACATCACCCCTACCCTAATTCAAAATACCAAGGATTGTCTGTCTGCTGTCTCTAGCATCATGTCCTCCCTCTATCTGAAACTAAATCTCTCCAAAACTGAACTTCTTGTGTTTCTCCCCTCTACTAACCTCACTCTACCTAACATTGAAATAACCCTGGAGGGTTCAACCATAACTCCCAAGCAGCATGCCCGCTGTCTTGGGGTCATATTCGACACCCAACTTTCCTTTACTCCCTACATGCGATCACTCAGTCGCTCTTGTCACCTGCATCTTAAAAACATCTCCAGAATCCGACCTTTTCTCACCTTTGAAGCTGCTAAGACTCTTACTGTTGCTCTTATTCATTCTCGTCTGGACTACTGCAACTCTCTTCTGATCGGTCTCCCTCTTACCAAACTTTCTCCTCTCCAATCCATCTTGAATGCGGCAGCAAGGGTCATATTTCTGTCCAGCCGCTTCACCGATGCCTCCATCTTGTGCCAGTCATTACACTGGCTACCTATTCGCTACAGGGTCCAGTATAAACTCATCTCTCTCACCCACAAAGCTCTCCACAGTTCTGCACCGCCTTATATCTCCTCTCTCATCTCTGTCTATCGCCCTACACGTGCCCTCCGTTCTACAAATGACCTAAGACTAACATCCCCCGTAATCTAAACCTCGCACCTCTGTCTCCAAGACTTCTCTCGTGCTGCTCCAGCTCTCTGGAATGCACTTCCCCAGACGATCAGACTGATACCTAGCCCTGACCTATTCAAGCGCGCTTTGAAAACCCATCTCTTCAAACAAGCCTACCACATCAACTACTCAGCAAACTAACTTTTCCCTGTTCCCTCCTTCCAAATATTATTCTGAATCTGCACCCTACTATTCATCTGTCTCCACACCCTTCATGCACATGATAACTGCACTTGATACTTGTCTATTGCACTTAAACACACGGGCTGATGACCGGATCGTGCAGCTTTATATGAAAATCCCTATTTATTATAATTGCCAGACCTGAATTAACAAGCATTTCTCACCTACTGTGTCCCCCCATTTCCTTGTAGATTGTAAGCTTGCGAGCAGGGACCTCACTCCTAATGTCACTGTGTAAATTGTCTTAACTCGTAGTGAATTTATTGTCTGTACTTGTCCCCGCTTAATTGTAAAGTGCTGCGGAATATGTTGGCGCTATATAAATGAAAATTATTATTAATTAAGCACATAATTATACATCTTGTTCGTTCTACCCAAGTGCATGACCTTACATTTATTCCCATTAAAGCTCATTTGCCATTTATCAGCCCAAGCTTCTAGTTTACATAAATCCTCCTGTAATATAAAATTGTCCTCCTCTGTATTAATTACCCTGCAGAGTTTAGTGTCATCTGCAAATATTGAAATTCTACTCTCTATGCCCCCTACAAGGTCATTAATAAATATGTTAAAAAGAAGCGGGCCCAAAACTGACCACTGTGGTACCCCACTGCTAACTGTGACCCAGTCCGAGTGTGCTCCATTAATAACCACCCTTTGTTTCCTGTCCCTGAGCCAGCTCTTAACCCACTTACACATATTTTCCCCTGTCCCCATTGTTCTCATTTTATGTATCAACCTTTTGTGTTGGCACCCTATCTAAAGCTTCTTAAAAGTCCATGTACACCACGTCCACTGCATTCCCTTGGTCCAGTCCGGAACTTACCTCTTCATAAAAGCTTATCAGATTAGCCTGACAGGAACGGTCCCTTGTAAACCCATGTTGATATTGGGTCATGAGGTTATTCTTCTCCAGATACTCCAGTATAGTATCTCTTAGAAAACCCTCCAGGATTTTACCCACAGTTGAGGTTAAACTTACTGGCCTATAATTTCCAAGTTCAGTTTTTGTCCCCTTTTTGAATATTGGCCCCACATTTGTTATGCGCCAGTCCTGTGGTACAGACCCTGTTATTATGGAATCTTTAAAGATTAAAAATAATGGTCTATCTATGACTGTGCTTAATTCCTGCAGTACTCGGGAGTGTATCCCATCCGGGCCTGGGGATTTGTCAATTTTAGTGATCTTTAGACGCCGCCGTACTTCCTGCTGGGTTAAGCAGGTGACATTTAATGGAGAATTTTTATCCCTGATCATGTTATCTGTCATGGGATTTTCTTGTGTAAATACTGTTGAAAAAAAAGTCATTTAGCATATTGGCTTTTTCCTCATCCACCATTTCACCCAGACTATTACTAAGGGGACCAACACTATCATTTTTTAGTTTCTTACTATTTATATAGTATAGAATATTTTGTGATTCTTTTTCCGTTCTCTGGCAATGAGTCTCTGTCTCAATCTTTGCTGTCTTGATTTGCTTTTTACAGAATGTATGTAATCTTCTGTAGTTACTGCTTTCTTTTTGTCCCTTATTGCGCCCCTTACAGCTCTATTTAACCATAGTGGTTTCCTCCTGTTTCTCGCAGGTTTATTCCCATACGGTATATATTGTGCACAGCTCCTATTCAGGAGGATAATAAACGTCTCCCATTTTCTTTGTGTATTTTTATGTCTCAGGATATCGTCCCAGTTATTGCACCAAGATCATCTCTCGTCCGTTGGAAATTTGCCTTCCTGAATTTCAGTGTCCTTGTAACCCCTCTACTACACATCTTATTACAGGACAGGTAGTGTAGTCAGGGATAGCTGAGGAGTTGATACACAGGAACCGCAATGTAGCCTGAAGGAATAAGAAGGAATCATAGTCTAGGAAGACAGGGGTCGTTTACCAGGAGCAAATATTGTCCGGCTGAGGTGCGACAGTTCGTGATGGACCGGGATCCAAAAGACGCAGACAAAGCAGCACAGATCGCTGACACCTATGAGGCCAACCGTAAACCGGAGGAGCAGAAGCCAGTCACCGCCAGCTGGAGAGGGGGTACGATAACAACCAACCCCAGTACCCGTGCCAGTTGACCCACCGGAGGCCCTGTCCCCTTCGTCAACACCAGGCCTACAGCCGATCCTCGCAAGTGTTATTTCTAGTTTTGTTTCTCCTTGCTCTATAACGTACCGCCACGTCCTCCGTGGTAATTATGCTACCTGTGGGTGGGCTCCTGACCCAATATTGATTTTTATGTAGAACAAGGAGCTGGTGGCAGCACAGTGTTCTGGGTATTAGGGAAACTCTGGCAGTGATGGAACGGAGGTTTTATGTGTGTAATACCTGCTGGTGACTTATATACCGCCCTCACTGCAGAGTGCCCAATAGCCAGTACATGGCAAGGCAGCTTTTCTGGTGGCTACTTGTCCTAGGTGTAGTTCCCTGACTAACCTGAGGGTAAGGAGGACACTAGAGAGTTGTAAATTCCAAAACCAGAACTGAAGGTGGAAACCAAAGTTGTGGATGGTTATAGGACCCACGACCACTAATAAATAGTAAATTTGTGACAATTGGTTGGGTATAATAAATCTATGACAACTGGGAGCAACCTCACACCCCAGTTCATGACAGGGTGGAGCAGGGTGCGTTACACAGGTGGAGCAGGATGCGTTACACAGGTGGAGCAGGATGCGTTACACAGGTGGAGCAGGATGCATTACACAGGTGGAGCAGGATGCATTACACAGGTGGAGCAGGATGCATTACACAGGTGGAGCAGGATGCGTTACACAGGTGGAGCAGGGTGCGTTACACAGGTGGAGCAGGATGCATTGCACAGGTGGAGCAGGATGCATTACACAAGTGGAGCAGGATGCGTTACACAGGTGGAGCAGGGTGCGTTACACAGGTGGAGCAGGATGCATTGCACAGGTGGAGCAGGATGCATTGCACAGGTGGAGCAGGGTGCAATACACAGGTGGAGCCGGGTGCATTACACAGGTGGAGCAGGGTGCATTACACAGGTGGAGCAGGATGCATTACACAGGTGGAGCAGGATGCATTGCACAGGTGGAGCAGGATGCATTGCACAGGTGGAGCAGGATGCATTGCACAGGTGGAGCAGGATGCATTGCACAGGTGGAGCAGGGTGCAATACACAGGTGGAGCCGGGTGCATTACACAGGTGGAGCAGGATGCATTGCACAGGTGGAGCAGGATGCATTGCACAGGTGGAGCAGGATGCATTGCACAGGTGGAGCAGGGTGCAATACACAGGTGGAGCCGGGTGCATTACACAGGTGGAGCAGGGTGCATTACACAGGTGGAGCAGGGTGCATTACACAGGTGGAGCAGGATGCATTACACAAGTGGAGCAGGATGCATTGCACAGGTGGAGCAGGATGCATTGCACAGGTGGAGCAGGGTGCAATACACAGGTGGAGCCGGGTGCATTGCACAGGTGGAGCAGGATGCATTGCACAGGTGGAGCAGGATGCATTGCACAGGTGGAGCAGGATGCATTGCACAGGTGGAGCAGGGTGCAATACACAGGTGGAGCAGGATGCAATACACAGGTGGAGCAGGATGCATTACACAGGTGGAGCAGGGTGCAATACACAGGTGGAGCAGGGTGCATTACACAAGTGGAGCCGGGTGCATTACACAGGTGGAGCAGGATGCATTACACAGGTGGAGCAGGATGCATTGCACAGGTGGAGCAGGGTGCATTACACAAGTGGAGCAGGATGCATTACACAGGTGGAGCAGGGTGCATTACACAAGTGGAGCCGGGTGCATTACACAGGTGGAGCAGGGTGCGTTACACAAGTGGAGCTGGGTGCGTTACACAGGTGGAGCAGGATGCGTTACACAGGTGGAGCAGGATGCATTGCACAGGTGGAGCAGGATGCATTGCACAGGTGGAGCAGGATGCATTGCACAGGTGGAGCAGGGTGCATTGCACAGGTGGAGCAGGATGCATTACACAGGTGGAGCAGGGTGCATTGCACAGGTGGAGCAGGATGCATTGCACAGGTGGAGCAGGATGCATTGCACAGGTGGAGCAGGATGCATTGCACAGGTGGAGCAGGATGCATTGCACAGGTGGAGCAGGATGCATTGCACAGGTGGAGCAGGATGCAATACACAGGTGGAGCAGGATGCAATACACAGGTGGAGCCGGGTGCATTACACAGGTGGAGCAGGATGCATTACACAGGTGGAGCAGGGTGCATTACACAAGTGGAGCCGGGTGCATTACACAAGTGGAGCCGGGTGCATTACACAGGTGGAGCAGGATGCATTACACAGGTGGAGCAGGATGCATTGCACAGGTGGAGCAGGATGCATTGCACAGGTGGAGCAGGGTGCATTACACAAGTGGAGCAGGATGCATTACACAGGTGGAGCAGGGTGCATTACACAAGTGGAGCCGGGTGCAATACACAGGTGGAGCAGGGTGCATTACACAAGTGGAGCTGGGTGCGTTACACAGGTGGAGCAGGATGCATTGCACAGGTGGAGCAGGATGCATTGCACAGGTGGAGCAGGGTGCATTGCACAGGTGGAGCAGGGTGCATTGCACAGGTGGAGCAGGGTGCATTGCACAGGTGGAGCAGGATGCATTGCACAGGTGGAGCAGGATGCATTGCACAGGTGGAGCAGGATGCATTGCACAGGTGGAGCAGGGTGCAATACACAGGTGGAGCAGGATGCATTACACAGGTGGAGCAGGATGCATTACACAGGTGGAGCAGGGTGCATTGCACAGGTGGAGCAGGATGCATTACACAGGTGGAGCAGGATGCCATACACAGGTGGAGCAGGATGCATTGCACAGGTGGAGCAGGATGCATTACACAGGTGGAGCAGGATGCATTGCACAGGTGGAGCAGGATGCATTACACAGGTGGAGCAGGATGCATTACACAGGTGGAGCAGGATGCATTACACAGGTGGAGCAGGATGCATTACACAGGTGGAGCAGGGTGCATTACACAGGTGGAGCAGGATGCATTACACAGGTGGAGCAGGATGCATTACACAGGTGGAGCAGGATGCATTACACAGGTGGAGCAGGATGCATTACACAGGTGGAGCAGGATGCATTGCACAGGTGGAGCAGGATGCATTACACAGGTGGAGCAGGGTGCATTGCACAGGTGGAGCAGGATGCATTACACAGGTGGAGCAGGATGCATTGCACAGGTGGAGCAGGATGCATTACACAGGTGGAGCAGGATGCATTACACAGGTGGAGCAGGATGCATTGCACAGGTGGAGCAGGATGCATTACACAGGTGGAGCAGGATGCATTACACAGGTGGAGCAGGATGCCATACACAGGTGGAGCAGGATGCATTACACAGGTGGAGCAGGATGCATTGCACAGGTGGAGCAGGATGCATTACACAGGTGGAGCAGGATGCATTACACAGGTGGAGCAGGATGCATTGCACAGGTGGAGCAGGATGCATTACACAGGTGGAGCAGGATGCATTACACAGGTGGAGCAGGATGCATTACACAGGTGGAGCAGGATGCATTGCACAGGTGGAGCAGGATGCATTGCACAGGTGGAGCAGGATGCATTACACAGGTGGAGCAGGGTGCATTACACAGGTGGAGCAGGATGCATTGCACAGGTGGAGCAGGATGCATTACACAGGTGGAGCAGGATGCATTACACAGGTGGAGCAGGATGCATTACACAGGTGGAGCAGGATGCATTGCACAGGTGGAGCAGGATGCATTACACAGGTGGAGCAGGATGCATTACACAGGTGGAGCAGGATGCATTGCACAGGTGGAGCAGGATGCATTGCACAGGTGGAGCAGGATGCATTACACAGGTGGAGCAGGATGCATTACACAGGTGGAGCAGGGTGCATTACACAGGTGGAGCAGGATGCATTGCACAGGTGGAGCAGGATGCATTACACAGGTGGAGCAGGATGCATTACACAGGTGGAGCAGGATGCATTACACAGGTGGAGCAGGATGCATTACACAGGTGGAGCAGGATGCATTACACAGGTGGAGCAGGGTGCATTGCACAGGTGGAGCAGGATGCATTACACAGGTGGAGCAGGATGCATTACACAGGTGGAGCAGGATGCATTACACAGGTGGAGCCGGGTGCATTACACAGGTGGAGCAGGATGCATTGCACAGGTGGAGCAGGATGCATTACACAGGTGGAGCAGGATGCATTACACAGGTGGAGCAGGATGCATTGCACAGGTGGAGCAGGATGCATTACACAGGTGGAGCAGGATGCATTACACAGGTGGAGCAGGATGCATTGCACAGGTGGAGCAGGGTGCATTACACAGGTGGAGCAGGATGCATTGCACAGGTGGAGCAGGATGCATTACACAGGTGGAGCAGGATGCATTGCACAGGTGGAGCAGGATGCATTACACAGGTGGAGCAGGATGCATTACACAGGTGGAGCAGGATGCATTACACAGGTGGAGCCGGGTGCATTACACAGGTGGAGCAGGATGCATTGCACAGGTGGAGCAGGATGCATTACACAGGTGGAGCAGGATGCATTACACAGGTGGAGCAGGATGCATTGCACAGGTGGAGCAGGATGCATTACACAGGTGGAGCAGGATGCATTACACAGGTGGAGCAGGATGCATTGCACAGGTGGAGCAGGGTGCATTACACAGGTGGAGCAGGATGCATTGCACAGGTGGAGCAGGATGCATTGCACAGGTGGAGCAGGATGCATTGCACAGGTGGAGCAGGATGCATTACACAGGTGGAGCAGGATGCATTACACAGGTGGAGCAGGTTGTGGCACGGAGATGGCAGCTCTTGCAGGTGGGGGCACAGCTCAGGCTGCACAGCCGGTCCTCCTCCCAGCATGCAGTGGGCAGGCAGCGGGTTGCAGTGCAGCTTTACCTCCCCCATACACTCCTCCACTCATCCTGTCTGGACACCTCAGGACACGATGTCTGGGCAGCTCTGATCATCGCCTGCTGCTGCCAGCTCTGGGGAGGATCCAATGAGAGGCGGCTGACACAGTTCTGCCTCCTCATTGGCTTACTGGAATGCCACTCATGAACCCTTTAAGAAACTATTGTGTCGGCTGACTTTAAAGAATTCAGGGGGGGTGCTCTTAAAGGGGCAGTGCACAATTTGTACACCGCTTCTGCCATAGTGCGGCATCAGGTACGCTAATAAGTATAGTGTCAGATTTCAGCTCTGAGGCTGCACAATAGTGAGTTCTGCCAATGAGTCTTTTCTAATTCGTTTTCTAGGCTTTCACTCTTTGATCAGGATTCTCATTACATCTCCGCCTTCTCCATCTTGGGGGTCTTGAGTAGAAAACTCTCAGCATGCAAGCACTGCCCGCCTCTGTGAGAACGATGGATTCTCAGATTCCCCTTATAGGACCAACACTGCGGTCTGATGCATTCACATCTCCTTCTAGTCATGCACCAGGAGTGCTCAGGATGAGCAGAGCAGCAGATTTCTTCACAGTACACACGTGCGGGAGGACGTGCGGATCAGAGGCACCAGACCCTGACGGGACATTGTGGGAGGACGTGCGGATCAGAGGCACCAGCCCCTGCCGGGATGTTGTGGGAGGACGTGCGGATCAGAGGCACCAGCCCCTGCCGGGACGTTGTGGGAGGACGTGCGGATCGGAGGCACCAGCCCCTGCCGGGACGTTGTGGGAGGACGTGCGGATCGGAGGCACCAGCCCCTGCCGGGACGTTGTGGGAGGACGTGCGGATCGGAGGCACCAGCCCCTGCCGGGACGTTGTGGGAGGACGTGCGGATCGGAGGCACCAGCCCCTGCCGGGATGTTGTGGGAGGACGTGCGGATCAGAGGCACCAGCCCCTGCCGGGATGTTGTGGGAGGACGTGCGGATCGGAGGCACCAGCCCCTGCCGGGACGTTGTGGGAGGACGTGCGGATCGGAGGCACCAGCCCCTGCCGGGACGTTGTGGGAGGACGTGCGGATCGGAGGCACCAGCCCCTGCCGGGACGTTGTGGGAGCACAAGCAGATCGGAGGCACCAGCCCCTGCCGGGATGTTGTGGGAGGACGTGCGGATCGGAGGCACCAGACCCTGACGGGACATTGTGGGAGCACAAGCAGATCGGAGGCACCAGCCCCTGCCGGGATGTTGTGGGAGGACGTGCGGATCAGAGGCACCAGCCCCTGCCGGGACGTTGTGGGAGGACGTGCGGATCGGAGGCACCAGCCCCTGCCGGGACGTTGTGGGAGGACGAGCGGATCGGAGGCACCAGCCCCTTCCGGGACGTTTTGGGAGGACGTGCGGATCGGAGGCACCAGCCCCTGCCGGGACGTTGTAGGAGGACGAGCGGGTCGGAGGCACCAGTCCCTGCTGGGACGTTCTGGGAGGACGAGCGGGTCGGAGGCACCAGCCCCTGCCGGGACGTTGT
The DNA here is from genome assembly GCF_039654945.1 of Dendrobates tinctorius. NCBI lineage: Eukaryota > Metazoa > Chordata > Amphibia > Anura > Dendrobatidae > Dendrobates > Dendrobates tinctorius. Next base: position 345,856 of record NW_027361748.1, on the reverse strand, counting down.
GGGAGGACATGCAAATCAGAGGCACCAGCCCCTGCCAGGACGTTGTGGGAGGACGTGCAAATCAGAGGCACCAGCCTCTGCCGGGACATTGTGGGAGACTGTGCGGATCAGAGGCACCAGCCCCTGCCGGGGCGTTGTGGGAGGACGAGTGGATCAGAGGCACCAGCCCCTGCCGGGACGTTGTGGGAGGACGTGCGGATCAGAGGCACCAGCCCCTGCCCGGACGTTGTGGGAGGACGAGCGGATCGGAGGCACCAGTCCCTGCTGGGACGTTCTGGGAGGACGAGCGGGTCGGAGGCACCAGCCCCTACCGGGACGTTGTGGGAGGACGTGCGGATCAGAGGCACCAGCCCCTGCCGGGACGTTGTGGGAGGACGAGTGGGTCGGAGGCACCAGCCCCTACCGGGACGCTGTGGGAGGATGATCGCGTCGGAGGCACCAGCCCATGCTGGGACGTTGTGGGAGGGCGTGCGGATCAGAGGCACCAGCCCCTGCTGGGACATTGTGGAAGGACGTGCGAATTAGAGGCACCAGCCACAGCCCGGACGTTGTGGGAGGACGTGCAGATCAGAGGCATCAGCCACTGCCCGGACGTTGTGGGAGGGCGTGCGTATCAGAGGCACCAGCCCCTGCTGGGATGTTGTGGGAGGACGTGCGAATCAGAGGCACCAGCCACTGCCCGGATGTTGTGGGAGGACGTGCGGATCAGAGGCACCAGCCACTGCCCGGACGTTGTGGGAGGACGTGCGGATCAGAGGCACCAGCCCCTGCCCGGATGTTGTGGGAGGACGTGCGGATCAGAGGCACCAGCCCCTGCCGGGACGTTGTGGGAGGACGTGCGGGTCGGAGGCACCAGCCCCTGCCGGGACGTTGTGGGAGGACGAGCGGGTCGGAGGCACCAGCCCCTGCCGGGACGTTGTGGGAGGACGTGCGGATCGGAGGCACCAGCCCCAGCTGGGACGTTGTGGGAGGACGATCGGATCGGAGGCACCAGCCCCTTCCGGGATGTTGTGGGAGGACGTGCGGATCAGAGGCACCAGCCCCTGCCGGGACGTTGTGGGAGGACGAGCGGATCAGAGGCACCAGCCCTTGCCGGGACGTTGTGGGAGGACGAGCGGATCGGAGGCACCAGCCCCTGCCGGGATGTTGTGGGAGGACGTGCAGATCGGAGGCACCAGCCCCTGCCCGGACGTTGTGGGAGGACGAGCGGATCGGAGGCACCAGCCCCTGCCGGGACGTTGTGGGAGGACGAGCAGGTCGGAGGCACCAGTCCCTGCTGGGACGTTCTGGGAGGACGAGCGGATCGGAGGCACCAGCCCCTGCCGGGACATTGTGGGAGGACGAGCGGATCGGAGGCACCAGCCCCTGCCGGGACGTTGTGGGAGGATGTGCGGATCGGAGGCACCAGCCCCTGCCGGGACATTGTGGGAGACCATGCGGATCAGAGGCACCAGTCCCTGCCGGGACGTTGTGGGAGGACGAGCGGATCAGAAGCACCAGCCCCTGCCGGGACGTTGTGGGAGGACGTGCGGATCAGAGGCACCAGCCCCTGCCGGGACGTTGTGGGAGGACGAGTGGGTCGGAGGCACCAGCCCCTACCGGGACGCTGTGGGAGGATGATCGCGTCGGAGGCACCAGCCCATGCTGGGACGTTGTGGGAGGGCGTGCGGATCAGAGGCACCAGCCCCTGCTGGGACATTGTGGGAGGACGTGCGAATTAGAGGCACCAGCCACAGCCCGGACGTTGTGGGAGGACGTGCAGATCAGAGGCATCAGCCACTGCCCGGACGTTGTGGGAGGACGTGCGGATCAGAGGCACCAGCCCCTGCCAGGACGTTGTGGGAGGACGAGTGGGTCGGAGGCACCAGCCCCTACCGGGACGCTGTGGGAGGATGATCGCGTCGGAGGCACCAGCCCATGCTGGGACGTTGTGGGAGGGCGTGCGTATCAGAGGCACCAGCCCCTGCTGGGATGTTGTGGGAGGACGTGCGAATCAGAGGCACCAGCCCCTGCTGGGATGTTGTGGGAGGACGTGCGAATCAGAGGCACCAGCCACTGCCCGGATGTTGTGGGAGGACGTGCGGATCAGAGGCACCAGCCACTGCCCGGACGTTGTGGGAGGACGTGCGGATCAGAGGCACCAGCCCCTGCCCGGATGTTGTGGGAGGCCGTGCGGATCAGAGGCACCAGCCCCTGCCGGGACGTTGTGGGAGGACGTGCGGGTCGGAGGCACCAGCCCCTGCCGGGACGTTGTGGGAGGACGAGCGGGTCGGAGGCACCAGCCCCTGCCGGGACGTTGTGGGAGGACGTGCGGATCGGAGGCACCAGCCGCTGCCGGGACATTGTGGGAGACCGTATGGATCAGAGGCACCAGCCCCTGCCGGGACGTTGTGGGAGGACGAGCGGATCAGAGGCACCAGCCCCTGCCGGGACGTTGTGGGAGGACGTGCGGATCTGAGGCACCAGACCCTGCCGAGACGTTGTGGGAGGACGAGCGGATCAGAGGTACCAGCCCCTGCCGGGACATTGTAGGAGGACGTGCGGATCGGAGGCACCAGCCCCAGCTGGGACGTTGTGGGAGGACGATCGGATCGGAGGCACCAGCCCCTTTCGGGATGTTGTGGGAGGACGTGCGGATCAGAGGCACCAGCCCCTGCCGGGATGTTGTGGGAGGACGAGCGGATCAGAGGCACCAGCCCCTGCCGGGACGTTGTGGGAGGACGAGCGGATCGGAGGCACCAGCCCCTTCCGGGACGTTGTGGGAGGACGTGCGGATCGGAGGCACCAGCCCCTGCCAGGACGTTGTGGGAGGACGAGCGGATCGGAGGCACCAGCCCCTGCCAGGACGTTGTGGGAGGACGTGCGGATCTGAGGCACCAGCCCCTGTCGGGACGTTGTGGGAGGACGAGCGTATCGGAGGCACCAGCCCCTTCCGGGACGTTGTGGGAGGACATGCGGATCAGAGGCACCAGCCCCTGACGGGATGTTGTGGGAGGACGAGCGGATCGGAGGCACCAGCCCCTGCCGGGATGTTGTGGGAGGACGTGCAGATCGGAGGCACCAGCCCCTGTCGGGAAGTTGTGGGAGGACGAGCGGGTCGGAGGCACCAGCCCCTGCCGGGACGTTGTGGGAGGACATGCAAATCAGAGGCACCAGCCCCTGCCAGGACGTTGTGGGAGGACGTGCAAATCAGAGGCACCAGCCTCTGCCGGGACATTGTGGGAGACTGTGCGGATCAGAGGCACCAGCCCCTGCCGGGGCGTTGTGGGAGGACGAGTGGATCAGAGGCACCAGCCCCTGCCGGGACGTTGTGGGAGGACGTGCGGATCAGAGGCACCAGCCCCTGCCCGGACGTTGTGGGAGGACGAGCAGATCGGAGGCACCAGCCCCTGCCGGGACATTGTGGGAGGACGAGCAGGTCGGAGGCACCAGTCCCTGCTGGGACGTTCTGGGAGGACGAGCGGGTCGGAGGCACCAGTCCCTGCCGGGACGTTGTGGGAGGACATGCAAATCAGAGGCACCAGCCCCTGCCGGGACGTTGTGGGAGGACGTGCGGATCGGAGGCACCAGCCCCTGCCGGGACATTGTGGGAAGACGAGCGGATCGGAAGCACCAGCCCCTGCCGGGACGTTGTGGGAGGATGGGTGGATCGGAGGCACCAGCCCCTGCCGGGACATTGTGGGAGACCATGCGGATCAGAGGCACCAGCCCCTGCCGGGACGTTGTGGGAGGACGAGCGGATCAGAAGCACCAGCCCCTGCCGGGACGTTGTGGGAGGACGTGCGGATCAGAGGCACCAGCCCCTGCCGGGACGTTGTGGGAGGACGAGTGGGTCGGAGGCACCAGACCCCTACCGGGACGCTGTGGGAGGATGATCGCGTCGGAGGCACCAGCCCATGCTGGGACGTTGTGGGAGGGCGTGCGGATCAGAGGCACCAGCCCCTGCTGGGACGTTGTGGGAGGACGTGCGAATTAGAGGCACCAGCCACAGCCCGGACGTTGTGGGAGGACGTGCAGATCAGAGGCATCAGCCACTGCCCTGACGTTGTGGGAGGACGTGCGGATCAGAGGCACCAGCCCCTGCCAGGACGTTGTGGGAGGACGAGTGGGTCGGAGGCACCAGCCCCTATCGGGACGCTGTGGGAGGATGATCGCGTCGGAGGCACCAGCCCATGCTGGGACGTTGTGGGAGGGCGTGCGTATCAGAGGCACCAGCCCCTGCTGGGATGTTGTGGGAGGACGTGCGAATCAGAGGCACCAGCCACTGCCCGGATGTTGTGGGAGGACGTGCGGATCAGAGGCACCAGCCCCTGCCCGGATGTTGTGGGAGGACGTGCGGATCAGAGGCACCAGCCCCTGCCGGGACGTTGTGGGAGGACGTGCGGGTCGGAGGCACCAGCCCCTGCCGGGACGTTGTGGGAGGACGTGCGGGTCGGAGGCACCAGCCCCTGCCGGGACGTTGTGGGAGGACGTGCGGGTCGGAGGCACCAGCCACTGCCCGGACGTTGTGGGAGGACGTGCGGATCGGAGGCACCAGCCCCTGCCCGGATGTTGTGGGAGGACGTGCGGATCAGAGGCACCAGCCCCTGCCGGGACGTTGTGGGAGGACGTGCGGGTCGGAGGCACCAGCCCCTGCCGGGACGTTGTGGGAGGACGAGCGGGTCGGAGGCACCAGCCCCTGCCGGGACGTTGTGGGAGGACGTGCAGATCGGAGGCACCAGCCGCTGCCGGGACATTGTGGGAGACCGTGTGGATCAGAGGCACCAGCCCCTGCCGGGACGTTGTGGGAGGACGAGCGGATCAGAGGCACCAGCCCCTGCCGGGACGTTGTGGGAGGATGTGCGGATCTGAGGCACCAGACCCTGCCGGGACGTTGTGGGAGGACGAGCGGATCAGAGGTACCAGCCCCTGCCGGGACATTGTAGGAGGACGTGCGGATCGGAGGCACCAGCCCCAGCTGGGACGTTGTGGGAGGACGATCGGATCGGAGGCACCAGCCCCTTCCTGGATGTTGTGGGAGGACGTGCGGATCAGAGGCACCAGCCCCTGCCGGGAAGTTGTGGGAGGACGAGCGGATCAGAGGCACCAGCCCCTGCCGGGACGTTGTGGGAGGACGTGCGGATCGGAGGCACCAGCCCCTTCCGGGACGTTGTGGGAGGACGTGCGGATCGGAGGCACCAGCCCCTGCCAGGACGTTGTGGGAGGACGAGCGGATCTGAGGCACCAGCCCCTGCCGGGACGTTGTGGGAGGACGTGCGGATCTGAGGCACCAGCCCCTGCCGGGACGTTGTGGGAGGACGAGCGGATCGGAGGCACCAGCCCCTGCCGGGACGTTGTGGGAGGACGTGCGGATCGGAGGCACCAGCCCCAGCTGGGACGTTGTGGGAGGACGATCGGATCGGAGGCACCAGCCCCTTCCGGGACGTTGTGGGAGGACGTGCGGATCGGAGGCACCAGCCCCTGCCGGGACGTTGTGGGAGGACGAGCGGATCAGAGGCATCAGCCCCTGCCGGGACGTTGTGGGAGGACGTGCGGATCGGAGGCACCAGCCCCTGCCGGGACGTTGTGGGAGGACGTGCCGATCGGAGGCACCAGCCCCTGCCGGGACGTTGTGGGAGGACGAGCGGATCAGAGGCACCAGCCCCTGCCGGGACGTTGTGGGAGGACGTGCGGATCAGAGGCACCAGCCCCTGCCGGGACGTTGTGGGAGGACGAGTGGGTCGGAGGCACCAGCCCCTACCGGGACGCTGTGGGAGGATGATCGCGTCGGAGGCACCAGCCCATGCTGGGACGTTGTGGGAGGGCGTGCAGATCAGAGGCACAAGCCCCTGCTGGGACGTTGTGGGAGGACATGCGAATCAGAGGCACCAGCCACTGCCCGGACGTTGTGGGAGGACGTGCGGATCAGAGGCACCAGCCCCTGCCGGGACGTTGTGGGAGGACGTGCGGGTCGGAGGCACCAGCCCCTGCCGGGACGTTGTGGGAGGACGAGCGGGTCGGAGGCACCAGCCCCTGCCGGGACGTTGTGGGAGGACGTGCGGATCGGAGGCACCAGCCGCTGCCGGGACATTGTGGGAGACCGTGCGGATCAGAGGCACCAGCCCCTGCCGGGACGTTGTGGGAGGACGAGTGGATCAGAGGCACCAGCCCCTGCCGGGACGTTGTGGGAGGACGTGTGGATCAGAGGCACCAGCCCCTGCCGGGACGTTGTGGGAGGACGAGTGGGTCGGAGGCACCATCCCCTACCGGGACGCTGTGGGAGAATGATCGTGTCGGAGGCACCAGCCCATGCTGGGACGTTGTGGGAGGGCGTGCAGATCAGAGGCACCAGCCCCTGCTGGGACTTTGTGGGAGGACGTGCGAATCAGAGGCACCAGCCACTGCCCGGACGTTGTGGGAGGATGTGCGGATCAGAGGCACCAGCCACTGCCCGGACGTTGTGGGAGTACGTGCGGATCAGAGGCACCAGCCCCTGCCCGGACGTTGTGGGAGGACGTGCGGATCAGAGGCACCAGCACCTACCGGGACGTTGTGGGAGTTGTGCAGATCAGAGGCACCAGCCCCTGCCGGAACGTAGTGGGAGGACGAGCGAATCAGAGGCACCAGCCCCTGTTGGGACGTTGTGGGAGGACGAGCGAATCGGAGGCACCAGCCCCTGCCGGGACGTTGTGGGAGGACGTGCAGATCGGAGGCACCAGCCCATGCCGGGACGTGGGAGGACGAGCGGATCGGAGGCACCAGCCTGTTGTGATTTCATTCTCCCCTTCACCTTTGATGTCTGATGAACTCCCTCTGCTGGTGAAGAGAGGTAGTGAAATTGATTGGGATAGGAAGAACCTGTCATCTGAACAGGCGGAGTGTGATTGGACATCTGGAATTTCTGAGTGGATATAAGGCAGCCGACACCCTGCAGGGCTGCTGGTGATCCTTTCTGCTCTGAGCTCTTGCATCCAGCTTGGTTCCTGTCTACTAAAAGCTAAGTTTTTGCCCTGCTATTATTCCATGAGATTTTGTCTTGTTTCTTCAGTGTTTGTATTCAGCCAGTCCTGGTTGGGACTCGCTGAATTCCATTTTTGTCTCTGATCATTTGATCTCTTTGCTCTGTTTTCAGAATATACCTGAGTGCTGATATAGTGATTTTGAAGTCTAGCGACTTCAGGGCCTTTTTCCCAGCAGATGGTTGGGACATTTTTGGTAGGGTTTTTTGCGGATTGCAGCCAGCATCTTTTCTGTCCTGTCCTATCTAGTTAGTTGGGCCACATCGTTTGCTCAGCCTGTCTTTCTGTCTGTGTTTGTGTTTTCATCTGTTTTTCACCGACAATACATGTTGGGGGCTGTCTATTGCTTTGGGGTCTGCTCTGGGGCAGTTTAGATTTCTCCTTTCCTTCTTTAGGCTTATGTAGTTCTCCGGCTGTGACGAGGGGTCTAGGGCACCGTAGGAACCCCCCACGGCTACTGTTAGTTGTGGTGTATAGGATCAGGGGTCTGCAATCCGATAGCTACTAACCTCTCCGGTTTTCTGGACTTAGCTTGTATTTTTGTTTTCTCCTCCTCCGGTGACTCATTCATAACACCAGCCCCTGCCGGGACGTTGTGGGAGGACGTGCGGATCGGAGGCACCAGCCCCTGCCGGGACGTTGTGGGAGACCGTGCGGATCAGAGGCACCAGCCCCTGCCGGGACGTTGTGGGAGACCGTGCGGATCGGAGGCACCAGCCCCTGCCGGGACGTTCTGGGAGGACGTGCGGATGGGAGGCACCAGCCCCTGCCGGGACGTTGTGGAGGACGTGCGGATCAGAGGCACCAACCCCTGTCGGGACGTTGTGGGAGGACGTGCAGATCAGAGGCACCAGCCCCTACCTGGACGTTGTGGGAGGACGTGCGGATCAGAGGCACCAGCCCCTGCCGGGACGTTGTGGGAGGACGTGCGGATCAGAGGCACCAGCCCCTGCCGGGACGTTGTGGGAGGATGTGCGGATCAGAGGCACCAGCCCCTGCCGGGACGTTGTGGGAGGATGTGCAGATCAGAGGCACCGGCCCCTGCCGGGACGTTGTGGGAGGACGTGCGGATCAGAGGCACCGGCCCCTGCCGGGACGTTGTGGGAGGACGTGCGGATCAGAGGCACCGGCCCCTGCCGGGACGTTGTGGGAGGACGTGCGGATCAGAGGCACCGGCCCCTGCCGGGACGTTGTGGGAGGACGTGCGGATCAGAGGCACCGGCCCCTGCCGGGACGTTGTGGGAGGACGTGCGGATCAGAGGCACCGGCCCCTGCCGGGACGTTGTGGGAGGACGTGCGGATCAGAGGCACCGGCCCCTGCCGGGACGTTGTGGGAGGACGTGCGGATCAGAGGCACCGGCCCCTGCCGGGACGTTGTGGAAGGACGTGCGGATCAGAGGCACCGGCCCCTGCCTGGACGTTGTGGGAGGACGTGCGGATCAGAGGCACCAGCCCCTGCCGGGACGTTGTGGGAGGACGAGCTGATCAGAGGCACCAGTCCCAACAGTGGGGGGATATAAGGATCAGAGGCACCAGCTCCTGGAAGGACATTGAGGGAGGAAGGGAGGGATCACAGTCAACAGCTCTGTAAGAAAAACAGACAAAAGGGAGCTGGGAAATAAGGATATCCCCTCCCCGTCACCATCAGTCTGTGATGGAGCTTACACATCTCTCTGGTGCCCCCTTACCCTCAGGTCAGTCAGGGAACTGCACCCAAGATAAGTAGTCGCCAGAGAGGCTGCCCTGTTATGTACTGGTTATCGGGGCACTCTGCAGTGAGGGTGGCATATATATCACCAGTCCAAGGCCGGGAATACATACATAAACCTCCGAACCGTCACTGTCAGGAACCCCCAATAACACCAGGATGGTATGCTGCCCCCAGTTCCTCGTTAGATATAAGCGCTGTCCATTACCAAACTTATGTCAGGTCAGAAACCAACCCCAGGTAGCGTATAAGTACTAAGATAAAAGAGCAGCTCAAAAATAATTGATATTTTAATTGCTGAAAGGAGCACTAGATAATACAAATATATACAGAGTAATATCCAGAGATTACAGCCAGAGGTGCAGATACAGTGAGGGCACAGGATGGGGCAGCAGTCAGCTGGATAATACAGATATATACAGAGTAATATACAGAGATTACAGCCAGAGGTGCAGATACAGGGAGGGCACAGGATGGGACAGCAGTTAGCTGAATACAGATATATACAGAGTAATATACAGAGATTACAGCCAGAGGTGCAGATACAGGGAGGGCACAGGATGGGACAGCAGTCAGCTGGATAATACAGATATATACAGAGTAATATCCAGAGATTACAGCCAGAGGTGCAGATACAGGGAGGGCACAGGATGGGGCAGTAGTCAGCTGGATAATACAGATATATACAGAGTAATATCCAGAGATTACAGCCAGAGGTACAGATACAGGGAGGGCACAGGATGGGACAGCAGTCAGCTGGATAATACAGATATATACAGAGTAATATCCAGAGATTACAGCCAGAGGTGCAGATACAGGGAGGGCACAGGATGGGGCAGCAGTCATCTGGATAATACAGATATATACAGAGTAATATCCAGAGGTGCAGATACAGGGAGGGCACAGGATGGGGCAGCAGTCAGCTGGATAATACAGATATATACAGAGTAATATACAGAGATTACAGCCAGAGGTGCAGATACAGGGAGGGCACAGGATGGGGCAGCAGTCAGCTGGATAATACAGATATATACAGAGTAATATACAGAGATTACAGCCAGAGGTGCAGATACAGGGAGGGCACAGGATGGGACCGCAGTCATCTGGATAATACAGATATATACAGAGTAATATACAGAGATTACAGCCAGAGGTGCAGATACAGGGAGGGCACAGGATGGAGCAGCAGTCAGCTGGATAATACAGATATATACAGAGTAATATACAGAGATTACAGCCAGAGGTGCAGATACAGGGAGGGCACAGGATGGGGCAGCAGTCAGCTGGATAATACAGATATATACAGAGTAATATACAGAGATTACAGCCAGAGGTGCAGATACAGGGAGGGCACAGGATGGGACAGCAGTCAGCTGGATAATACAGATATATACAGAGTAATATACAGAGATTACAGCCAGAGGTGCAGATACAGGGAGGGCACAGGATGGGGCAGCAGTCAGCTGGATAATACAGATATATACAGAGTAATATCCAGAGATTACAGCCAGAGGTGCAGATACAGGGAGGGCACAGGATGGGGCAGCAGTCAGCTGGATAATACAGATATATACAGAGTAATATACAGAGATTACAGCCTGAGGTGCAGATACAGGGAGGGCACAGGATGGGACCGCAGTCATCTGGATAATACAGATATATACAGAGTAATATCCAGAGATTACAGCCAGAGGTGCAGATACAGGGAGGGCACAGGATGGGGCAGCAGTCAGCTGGATAATACAGTTATATACAGAGTAATATACAGAGATTACAGCCAGAGGTGCAGATACAGGGAGGGCACAGGATGGGACCACAGTCAGCTGGATAATACAGGTATATACAGAGTAATATCCAGAGATTACAGCCAGAGGTACAGATACAGGGAGGGCACAGGATGGGGCAGCAGTCAGCTGGATAATACAGATATATACAGAGTAATATACAGAGATTACAGCCAGAGGAGCAGATACAGGGAGGGCACAGGATGGGACCGCAGTCAGCTGGATAATACAGATATATACAGAGTAATATCCAGAGATTACAGCCAGAGGTGCAGATACAGGGAGGGCACAGGATGGACAGCAGTCAGCTGGATAATACAGATATATACAGAGTAATATCCAGAGATTACAGCCAGAGGTGCAGATACAGGGAGGGCACAGGATGGGACAGAAGTCAGCTGGATAATACAGATATATACAGAGTAATATCCAGAGATTACAGCCAGAGGTGCAGATACAGGGGAGGACACAGGATGGGGCAGCAGCCAGCTGGATAATACAGATATATACAGAGTAATATTCAGAGATTTCAGCCAGAGGTGCAGATACAGGGAGGGCACAGGATGGACAGCAGTCAGCTGGATAATACAGATATATACAGAGTAATATGCAGAGAATACAGCCAGAGGTACAGATACAGGGAGGGCACAGGATGGGACAGCAGTCAGCTGGATAATACAGATATATACAGAGTAATATCCAGAGATTACAGCCAGAGGTGCAGATACAGGGAGGGCACAGGATGGGACAGCAGTCAGTTGGATAATGCAGATATATACAGAGTAATATCCAGAGATTACAGCCAGAGGTGCAGATACAGGGAGGGCACAGGATGGACAGCAGTCAGCTGGATAATACAGATATATACAGAGTAATATACAGAGATTACAGCCAGAGGTGCAGATACAGGGAGGACACAGGATGGGACAGCAGTCAGCTGGATAATACAGATATATACAGAGTAATATCCAGAGATTACAGCCAGAGGTGCAGATACAGGGAGGGCACCGGATGGGACAGCAGTCAGCTGGATAATACAGATATATACAGAGTAATATACAGATATTACAGCCAGAGGTGCAGATACAGGGAGGGCACAGGATGGGACAGCAGTCAGCTGGATAATACAGATAAATACAGAGTAATATACATAGATTACAGCCAGAGGTGCAGATACAGGGAGGGCACAGGATGGGACAGCAGTCAGCTGGATAATACAGATATATACAGAGATTACAGCCAGAGGTGCAGATACAGGGAGGGCACAGGATGGGACAGCAGTCAGCTGGGTAATACAGATATATACAGAGTAATATACATAGATTACAGCCAGAGGTGCAGATACAGGGAGGGCACAGGATGGGGCAGCAGTCAGCTAGATAATACAGATATATACAGAGTAATATACAGAGATTACAGCCAGAGGTGCAGATACAGGGAGGGCACAGGATGGGACAGCAGTCAGCTGGATAATACAGATATATATAGAGTAATATACAGAGATTACAGCCAGAGGTGCAGATACAGGGAGGTCACAGGATGGGGCAGCAGTCAGCTGGATAATACAGATATATACAGAGTAATATACAGAGATTACAGCCAGAGGTGCAGATACAGGGAGGGCGCAGGATGGGACAGCAGTCAGCTGGATAATACAGATATATACAGAGTAATATCCAGAGATTACAGCCAGAGGTGCAGATACAGGGAGGGCACAGGATGGGGCAGCAGTCAGCTGGATAATACAGATATATACAGAGTAATATACATAGATTACAGCCAGAGGTGCAGATACAAGGAGGGCACAGGATGGGGCAGCAGTCAGCTGGATGATACAGATATATACAGAGTAATATCCAGAGATTACAGCCAGAGGTGCAGATACAGGGAGGGCACAGGATGGGACAGCAGTCAGCTGGATAATACAGATATATACAGAGTAATATCCAGAGATTACAGCCAGAGGTGCAGATACAAGGAGGGCACAGGATGGGGCAGCAGTCAGCTGGATGATACAGATATATACAGAGTAATATCCAGAGATTACAGCCAGAGGTGCAGATACAGGGAGGGCACAGGATGGGACAGCAGTCAGCTGGATAATACAGATATATTCAGAGTAATATACAGAGATTACAGCCAGAGGTGCAGATACAGGGAGGGCACAGGATGGGACAGCAGTCAGCTGGATAATACAGATATATACAGAGTAATATCCAGAGATTACAGCCAGAGGTGCAGCTACAGGGAGGGCACAGGATGGGACAGCAGTTAGCTGGATAATACAGATATATAGAGAGTAATATACAGAGATTACAGCCAGAGGTGCAGATACAGGGAGGGCACAGGATGGACAGCAGTCAGCTGGATAATACAGATATATACAGAGTAATATCCAGAGATTACAGCCAGAGGTGCAGATACAGGGAGGGCACAGGATGGGCCAGCAGTCAGCTGGATAATACAGATATATATATACAGAGTAATATCCAGAGATTACAGCCAGAGGTGCAGATACAGGGAGGGCACAGGATGAGACAGCAGTCAGCTGGATAATACAGATATATATATACAGAGTAATATCCAGAGATTACAGCCAGAGGTGCAGATACAGGGAGGGCACAGGATGAGACAGCAGTCAGCTGGATAATACAGATTTATATATACAGAGTAATATCCAGAGATTACAGCCAGAGGTGCAGATACAGGGAGGGCACAGGATGGGGCAGCAGTCAGCTGGATAATACAGATATATATATACAGAGTAATATACAGAGATTACAGCCAGAGGTGCAGATACAGGGAGGGCACAGGATGGGACAGCAGTCAGCTGGATAATACAGATATATACAGAGTAATATACAGAGATTACAGCCAGAGGGGCAGATACAGGGAGGACACAGGATGGGACAGCAGTCAGCTGGATAATACAGATCTATACAGAGTAATATACAGAGATTACAGCCAGAGGGGCAGATACAGGGAGGGCACAGGATGGGAGAGCAGTCAGCTGGATAATACAGATATATACAGAGTAATATACAGAGATTACATCCAGAGGTGCAGATACAGGGAGGGCACAGGATGGGACAGCAGTCAGCTGGATAATACAGATCTATACAGAGTAATATACAGAGATTACAGCCAGAGGTGCAGATACAGGGAGGGCACAGGATGGGACAGCAGTCAGCTGGATAATACAGATATATACAGAGTAATATACAGAGATTACAGCCAGAGGGGCAGATACAGGGAGGGCACAGGATGGGACAGCAGTCAGCTGGATAATACAGATCTATACAGAGTAATATACAGAGATTACAGCCAGAGGTGCAGATACAGGGAGGGCACAGGATGGGAGAGCAGTCAGCTGGATAATACAGATATATACAGAGTAATATACAGAGATTACATCCAGAGGTGCAGATACAGGGAGGGCACAGGATGGGACAGCAGTCAGCTGGATAATACAGATATATACAGAGTAATATACATAGATTACAGCCAGAGGTGCAGATACAGGGAGGGCACAGGATGGGACAGCAGTCAGCTGGATAATACAGATATATCCAGAGTAATATACAGAGATTACAGCCAGAGGTGCAGATACAGGGAGAGCACAGGATGGGACAGCAGTCAGCTGGATAATACAGATATATATACAGAGTAATATACAGAGATTACAGCCAGAGGTGCAGATACAGGGAGAGCACAGGATGGGACAGCAGTCAGCTGGATAATACAGATCTATACAGAGTAATATACAGAGATTACAGCCAGAGGTGCAGATACAGGGACGGCACAGGATGGGACAGCAGTCAGCTGGATAATACAGATATATACAGAGTAATATACAGAGATTACAGCCAGAGGTGCAGATACAGGGAGGGCACAGGATGGGACCGCAGTCAGCTGGATAATACAGATATATACAGAGTAATATCCAGAGATTACAGCCAGAGGTGCAGATACAGGGAGGGCACAGGATGGGACAGCAGTCAGCTGGATAATACAGATATATACAGAGTAATATACATAGATTACAGCCAGAGGTGCAGATACAGGGAGGGCACAGGATGGGACAGCAGTCAGCTGGATAATACAGATATATCCAGAGTAATATACAGAGATTACAGCCAGAGGTGCAGATACAGGGAGAGCACAGGATGGGACAGCAGTCAGCTGGATAATACAGATATATACAGAGTAATATACAGAGATTACAGCCAGAGGTGCAGAAACAGGGAGGGCACAGGATGGGGCAGCAGTCAGCTGGATAATACAGATATATACAGAGTAATATACAGAGATTACAGCCAGAGGTGCAGAAACAGGGAGGGCACAGGATGGGGCAGCAGTCAGCTGGATAATACAGATATATATACAGAGTAATATACAGAGATTACAGCCAGAGGTGCAGATACAGGGAGAGCACAGGATGGGACAGCAGTCAGCTGGATAATACAGATATATACAGAGTAATATACAGAGATTACAGCCAGAGGTGCAGAAACAGGGAGGGCACAGGATGGGGCAGCAGTCAGCTGGATAATACAGATATATACAGAGTAATATACAGAGATTACAGCCAGAGGTGCAGATACAGGGAGGGCACAGGATGGGACCGCAGTCAGCTGGATAATACAGATATATACAGAGTAATATCCAGAGATTACAGCCAGAGGTGCAGATACAGGGAGGGCACAGGATGGGACAGCAGTCAGCTGGATAATACAGATATATACAGAGTAATATACATAGATTACAGCCAGAGGTGCAGATACAGGGAGGGCACAGGATGGGACAGCAGTCAGCTGGATAATACAGATATATCCAGAGTAATATACAGAGATTACAGCCAGAGGTGCAGAAACAGGGAGGGCACAGGATGGGGCAGCAGTCAGCTGGATAATACAGATATATATACAGAGTAATATACAGAGATTACAGCCAGAGGTGCAGATACAGGGACGGCACAGGATGGGACAGCAGTCAGCTGGATAATACAGATCTATACAGAGTAATATACAGAGATTACAGCCAGAGGTGCAGATACAGGGAGGGCACAGGATGGGACCGCAGTCAGCTGGATAATACAGATATATACAGAGTAATATACAGAGATTACAGCCAGAGGTGCAGGTACAGGGACGGCACAGGATGGGACAGCAGTCAGCTGGATAATACAGATATATACAGAGTAATATACAGAGATTACAGCCAGAGGTGCAGATACAGGGAGGGCACAGGATGGGACCGCAGTCAGCTGGATAATACAGATATATACAGAGTAATATCCAGAGATTACAGCCAGAGGTGCAGATACAGGGAGGGCACAGGATGGGACAGCAGTCAGCTGGATAATACAGATATATACAGAGTAATATACATAGATTACAGCCAGAGGTGCAGATACAGGGAGGGCACAGGATGGGACAGCAGTCAGCTGGATAATACAGATATATCCAGAGTAATATACAGAGATTACAGCCAGAGGTGCAGATACAGGGAGAGCACAGGATGGGACAGCAGTCAGCTGGATAATACAGATATATACAGAGTAATATACAGAGATTACAGCCAGAGGTGCAGAAACAGGGAGGGCACAGGATGGGGCAGCAGTCAGCTGGATAATACAGATATATACAGAGTAATATACAGAGATTACATCCAGAGGTGCAGATACAGGGAGGGCACAGGATGGGACAGCAGTCAGCTGGATAATACAGATATATACAGAGTAATATACATAGATTACAGCCAGAGGTGCAGATACAGGGAGGGCACAGGATGGGACAGCAGTCAGCTGGATAATACAGATATATCCAGAGTAATATACAGAGATTACAGCCAGAGGTGCAGATACAGGGAGAGCACAGGATGGGACAGCAGTCAGCTGGATAATACAGATATATACAGAGTAATATACAGAGATTACAGCCAGAGGTGCAGAAACAGGGAGGGCACAGGATGGGGCAGCAGTCAGCTGGATAATACAGATATATATACAGAGTAATATACAGAGATTACAGCCAGAGGTGCAGATACAGGGACGGCACAGGATGGGACAGCAGTCAGCTGGATAATACAGATCTATACAGAGTAATATACAGAGATTACAGCCAGAGGTGCAGATACAGGCAGGGCACAGGATGGGACAGCAGTCAGCTGGATAATACAGATATATACAGAGTAATATACAGAGATTACAGCCAGAGGGGCAGATACAGGGAGGGCACAGGATGGGACAGCAGTCAGCTGGATAATACAGATCTATACAGAGTAATATACAGAGATTACAGCCAGAGGTGCAGATACAGGGAGGGCACAGGATGGGAGAGCAGTCAGCTGGATAATACAGATATATACAGAGTAATATACAGAGATTACATCCAGAGGTGCAGATACAGGGAGGGCACAGGATGGGACAGCAGTCAGCTGGATAATACAGATATATCCAGAGTAATATACAGAGATTACAGCCAGAGGTGCAGATACAGGGAGAGCACAGGATGGGACAGCAGTCAGCTGGATAATACAGATATATACAGAGTAATATACAGAGATTACAGCCAGAGGTGCAGAAACAGGGAGGGCACAGGATGGGGCAGCAGTCAGCTGGATAATACAGATATATATACAGAGTAATATACAGAGATTACAGCCAGAGGTGCAGATACAGGGACGGCACAGGATGGGACAGCAGTCAGCTGGATAATACAGATCTATACAGAGTAATATACAGAGATTACAGCCAGAGGTGCAGATACAGGGAGGGCACAGGATGGGACCGCAGTCAGCTGGATAATACAGATATATACAGAGTAATATACAGAGATTACAGCCAGAGGTGCAGATACAGGGAGGGCACAGGATGGGACCGCAGTCAGCTGGATATGTCACGTTACCTGTATGATAGCATGTGACCTCTAATTCTCTGGCATATGGTTAAGTTCTGTTCTTTTGGGAATTGTGTACTTATCCCAAGGGTTGGGGCCACAACCCTGCTGTGGAAGTGAGATCTCTGAATAATCTATGAGGTCTGAATTAATAAATCCGAAATGGAGGCTCTCTCGTCCCTCACAAGCTTTTGCCAGGACATTGTGGGAGGACGCGCAGATCAGAGTCCTAGCCCCAGCAGGGATCTTGTGGGAAGACGAGAGGTTCCAGCACTTGAAGGGACAATGTGGGAGGACGAGTGGCTCTGAGTCATCAGCCCCTGCCGGACGTTGTGGAAGGATGTGAGGATCAGAGGCACTAGCCAATGCCAGGACGTTGTGGGAGGACGTGCGGATCAGAGTCACCAGACCCTGCCAGGACGTTGTGGGACGACGAGCGGATCAGATGCACCAGCTCCTGGTATGACATTGTGAGAGGACGTGAGGTTCAGAAGCACCAGCTCCTGCTCAGATGTGGGAGAACGTGCAGATCAGAGCACCAGCCCCTGCCAGGACGTTGTGGGAGGACATGAGGATAAGAGACACCAGCCCCTGCAGGAACTTTGTGGGAGGATGTGTGGATCAGAGTCCCAGCCCCTGCAGGGACATTGTGGGAGAATGTACGGTTCAGAGTCACCAGCCACTACCAGGATGTTGTGGGAGGATGCGTGGATCAGAGTCACCAGCTCCAGCAGTGACGTTGTGGGAGGACATGAGGATCAGAGGCACCAGCTCTTGCAGGGAAGTTATGGGAGGACATGAAGATGAGAGGCACCAGCCACTACCAGGATGTTGTGGGAGGACGCGCAGATCAGAGTCACCAGCCCCAGCAGTGACGTTGTGGGAGGACGTGTGGATCAGAGTCAGAATGTTTTATGTGGATATTCCTCATTATCTGCCACCATATTGTTCTGCGCCAATTCATGTAAAGGCTGTAGGACTGTAGATATGCCAGGTGAATTGGGCTCATTTGCCACCAATTGGATGACTCAGCTTCCTCCTGGAGAACATCCATTCCTCATCCATATGAGGACCTCAGCCTTTCCGGAAGGCTTACGTGGTGGAGACAATCGCCTTGACCACAGCCACCAATAAATATCGGATAAATGCAAACCCCAATATTCATTCCTGACCACTGGCACATCTGCAATCTGTGCTTTATGAAAGGAAGCCCTATGCTTGGGTAATGTCACGTAGACCAGTCCTGTGTGACTCGACCAGCAGGCCGGTAACTAAAACTACAGGACGCGGTACGTGAAACTGTCCTGTGTGACACGGTTTACAGGCTGGTAACTAAAACAAGACAAGGGGTAGGGAAACAGTTACAACGGTGGGCCCTGCAATAGGGAAAGGGGACGTGGAGACCTCCTGCACTCCCCTGAGTCAGTGTCCCTAACGCTCCTAACGTTCCCTATGCCGGTTCCGCACCGGGCGCCGATCAGGAACCTGTCACCCTAGCACACCCTACACCTATCCCTTGCTAGGGACCTGGGTGGTGCAGGCACTGGCCCCACCCCTGTACTAATACACACTAAGGAAAAACACAAACAGGGAAACACAACTTAGCTTTACTCTGTTGCACTTGCTCCTGGCAACAGAGTCCACCACCAGAATGCAGCTCTCCTCCTGAATCGCTGCCACCAAGCTCTGTCAGAGCTACAAGGAAATCCCCTAGGACTCCTTCCACACCAGGGCTAATACAGTGCTGCAAGGAACGCTCTCCAGCTCCTTCCTCCACCAAGGATGGTTGAAATGAACACTATCACCAACACTGATTGCAACACCTGTGACTCTTTTATAGCAGAGCCAGCAATCACACCTGCATTAATACCATGTGCACTTAACTAAAGGAACAAGAGTGCAATGACGCTAACCACCACTGGGGGGAAACTTAGAACAAACAACACCACAGTGCAATAATCCTAATGGCCCCCGGGGGCAAAAACCAACCTTAATCACAGCTTAGGGAATAAAAGGTTACCTGTGCTTTTTATCTGTCACGATCCAGCATGGATCATGACAGTACCCTCCCCTTAATGAGGGGCCTCTGGACCCTCAAAACCACTCCCCATCAGGGAACCACCTACAGCGAGGATACCCAGACCCAGAGTTCACCCCAGCAACTACCTGCATGTCAGGTTGATGAGAAACGAGCCCGCTGGTATTGGCAACGTATGTTCTGGAGGCAACACACATCTCCGAAGCGTTGACCTGGGGAACAGGTTGTGTATGTTTGGTATGAGCTGGTAACACTCCACAACACACTTCCACTGGATGTTTTTTGGTGGCTACCCATACACGCTCGTTCACACACAGGTCTGGACCTGAACGTTTATTGCCACTCGTTCATTTGTCGCCACTTGGAGAACTCTTACTGGGATTGACAACAGAGGCATCCCCCTGTGTCACCACACTCACACCCCCACACCTCACCAAGGGGTACACCACCCTCCAACCCCTTCCACCACGAGGTCTGCGCCTCCCAGGGTTGGCCAATGGTGAGGGTTGAGACTTGCCCCTACTCTCCTGCAGCACATCTGCTGCCCTCACCGGAGAGGAAGGGGTCCGTTGCAGAGATACGGCAGAGACAGTAGTTCCTAGGCAGCAGCCCTCACACGAGTGCCCCCAGCTGACCACTTCTCTCGTCTGCCAATCTTTTACCGGATTGTGTCTCTTCAGCCAAGAGAGGCGTAAAACAATAGGTACTGGCATTCCCTCCAAGACGTAGCATGATAAGGACTCCTCATGATATCCTATATGCAGATGGATATTCTCTACAACCTTGGTCAAGCTCCTCTGGCTCAGTGGAACAGAGTTTATGGCCTGGACGCTTATAGGCTGGGCTAGCGTCCTACACCTCAAGCCTTGAGTCTGGACAAAGCGAGCATCCACCAGACTGACTCCTGCTCCACTGTTCACAAACCCCGGTATCACCTCCGGTACCCTGCCAGCCAAGATCTCTGCTGACATAGTACTTTGGGAGGGCAAAATGGAGGAAATGTAAACTCCCTGGTCGCCTCCCTCCAAGCGACCAGGGGAATGCGGCTTCTCAGATGGCACAGATAATTTGGCGCGCAATGGGCAAGCCTTCAGGACATGACCAGACTGACCACAGTACAAACATGCCGACACCACTCTCCGAACAGTAGGCAGATCCGAAAACAAACTAGCTCCTCCTACTTGCATAGGTTCGACAGGAGACTTGGCATGAACTGGGCAGGCTCTCATAAAATGGCCAGGCTTCCCACAGGAAAAGCATACCCCCCCACCACGACACCCCCTTTTTTGTATCAACACCACCAGGCTGTCTGGGTTCCTCCGTCCACACTGGTGGGTCCTCCTTCCTAGCGAGGACATCAGGGGGCACTTTTTGTATATGTCTTTCCCTAAGGCGTCTATCCACCCGGATGGCAAGGGACATGGCGGCCTCCTGCGACCTGGGAGCGGCGTACTGCACCAGAGTATCCTGCAACGTTGGAGACAAACCCTGCACAAATTGACTCCTAAGTGCAGGGTCATTCCACTGAGTATTAGTGGCCCATCTCCTAAACTCTGAGCAGTACTCCTCAGCGACCTGGGCTCCCTGTTTACACCTACGGATTCGAGATTCCGCCAGGGCGACGCCATCAGGATCCCCATACACAAGCGCCAAAGCTGCAAAAAACTCGTCCACGGACTCTAAAGATGGAAAATCGTCCGGTAGGGAGAAGGCCCAGGATTGGGGATCCCCTTTAAGAAGGGACATAATGATTCCCACCCGTTGCTCTTCACTCCCTGATGACCGAGGGCGCAGCCTGAAATACAATTTACAGGCTTGTTGAAACACCAAGAATTGATCTCTCCCTCCAGAAAACCTGTCAGGGAGGGATATCTTGGGTTCTGGCTGAGCCTGTCTCTGAACCAAGCTCCCAAAGCCCACCAACTGCTGCAGTTGCTGCACCAACTCACTGCGCAGCCCTCTAATCTCATCAGTAAGGGTCTGCAGCATTTGGGCAAAGGTCTGAACTGGGTCCATGGCTCAGCAGAAAAAAAAGTTGTGGTTGGTGATAATGTCACGTAGACCCGTCCTGTGTGACACGACCAGCAGGCCGGTAACTAAAACAGGACGCGGCACGTGATACTGTCCTGAGTGACATGGCTCACAGGCCGGTAACTAAAACAACAAGACAAGGGGTAGGGAAACAGTTACAACGGTGGGCCCTGCGATAGGGAAAGTGTCATGAACTCATTTTCTGCTCCACCAATTGAGAGTTCCCCTTCCGTTCTCCCTCTGGTGGTGACAGGAGGTAGTGCGGTTGGTTTAAGTGGTAGTGATTTGCCACCTGATGAGGAACATAACGATTGGATCTCTGGAGTATCAGACTGGATATAAGACAGCCGACGCCCTATCCGGGTGCTGGTCATTCAGTCTGCTTCTCAGGTCCTGGACTTCAGCTCTTTTCCAGTCTTCTCAAGTTAAGTGTGCTCTTTGCTATTGTTCACACTTGCGCTTGTTGGTCAATTCAGTTTTTTGTGTAATCAGCCTGCCCCTGCTGGGGCTATGCTGAAATTCCACTCCTATTAATCAGTATTTGCCAATCTGCTTTTTGTCCCTTATTAGATTGGCCTCTTTTTTGCTCTGTCTCAAAATATTTCAGAGTGCTGATATAGGTTTAGAAGTCTAGTGACTTCAGGGTTAATTTTGCCATCAGAAGTGTTGGACAATATTTGTGTAGGTTTTTTTTGGCAGATTGCAGACAGTGTCTTTCCTTTTCTGTCCTTTTTAGTTAGCCGGGCCCCATCGTTTGCTCAGCCTATTTTTCTGCCTTTGTGTTTTCATCTTGTTTCACCGTCAATACATGTGGGGGGCTGTCTTTCCTTTGGGGTCTGCTCTGGGGCAGTTAGTTTTCCGCTTTTCCTGCTTTAGTCTTATGTAGTTCTCTGGTTGTGACGAGGCGTCTAGGACCAACGTAGGCATGCTCCACGACTGCTGCTAGTTGTGCGGTTAAGATCAGGGATCTGCAATCTGCATAGTTACCAACTTCTCTGGTTTTCTGAGACTTAGCTTGTTGTCTTTTTTTCCTCCTCGGTTTCCCATTCATAACAGAATCACCAGCCATACCGCAGATTCTAGGGTACTCAAAAGCAGGAAAGAATTGTTGGAGAAGAGAAGAAAAAGTGTCAGAATTTTTTTTTTATTATGTATTTTTTCCTCTTTTTCTCTGGGGCCGTAGGAGAATTTTTTTCCTAAAGGAGATTAAGCAACTGTCTGATCGTGTGGAGCAGCTGGCTGCTAAAGTGCAGGGAATTTCCACCTACCTCATTCAGTCACATGCTGCTGAACCCAAGATTCCTACTCCTGATGTGTTTTCTGGGGATCGGTCTAAATTTCTGAATTTTAAGAATAATTGTAAATTATTTCTTGCCTTGAAGCCTAACTCATCGGGGAGCTCTGTGCAGCAGGTTAAAATTGTCATCTCCTTGCTGCGCGGCGATCCCCAGGATTGGGCTTTTTCTCTGACACCTGAAAATCCTATTCTGACTAATGTGGATGCATTTTTTTAGGCCTTGGGGTTGTTGTATGATGAACCTAATGCCGTTGATCAAGCTGAGAGAACCCTGTTGGCATTAAACCAGGGTCAGGATCCTGCAGAGTTGTACTATCAAAAATTCCAAAAGTGGGCGGTCCTTACTACATGGAATGATAGTGCATTGGTAGCTCTCTTTCGGAAAGGTTTGTCAGAGACCGTAAAAGATGTTATGGTGGGATTTCCTGTTCCCTCTGGTCTGGATGGCTCTATGTCATTAGCCATTCAAGTTGATCGGCATTTACGTGAATGTAATACTACACGGGAGGCGCTGCCACCTTTTGAACAAATGTCTGAACCTATGCAATGTGATGGAGTTTTGTCTAGGGCGCAACGTCAGGAGTTTAGAAGGCGTAATAAGCTGTGTTTTTTCTGTGGAGACGCCTCTCATACTATTTCTGTCTGCCCTAAACGAGAGAAACGTTTTGCACACACATTTGCTGTGGGCAGTATACAACCTAAGTTCCTTTTGGCAATTACTCTGATCTGCTCCTTGTCCACATTTTACACTAAGGCTTTTGTGGATTCAGGAGCAGCTCTGAATCTGATGGATTTGGACTTTGCTAAACGTTGTGGTTTGTCCATGACGCCTCTGCAGACGCCCATTCCTTTGAGGGGTATTGATGCCACTACTTTGGCGGAGAATAAACCTCAGTTTTGGACCCAGGTGATAATGCGAGTTGCCCCAGACCACCAAGAAAATTGTAAATTTTTGGTGCTGCATAATTTGCATGATACTATTGTTCTGGGGTTCCCCTGGTTGCAAACTCATAACCCAGTTTTGGATTGGAAATCTGTGTCTGTGGTGAGTTGGGGTTGTCAGTGTGTTCTTAGGGACAATCCTGTTTTCTCCACCTCTCCTCAGTCTCATGATATTCCTGATTATCTGGCTGATTTCTCTGATGTTTTTAGTGAGAGCAAGTCTGCGTCTTTGCCTCCTCATAGGAGTTATGACTGTGCAATTGAGTTGATGCCTGGGTGTAAATTTCCCAAGGGTCGGCTTTTCAACTTATCTGTACCCGAACATGATGCTATGCGATTCTATATTAAGGAGTCGTTGGAGAAGGGTCATATTAGACCATCCTCGTCACTGTTAGGCGCTGTTTTTTTTTTTGTGGCCAAGAAAGATGGTTCATTAAGACCGTGTATTATCGTTCCCTTAACAAGATGACTGTTAAATATCAGTACCCGTTACCTCTGATGTCTGATTTATTCTCCAGAGTTAAGAGTGCCTGCTGGTTTACTAAGCTTGACCTCAGGGGGGCGTATAATCTTATTCGCATTAAGCACAGGGATGAATGGAAGACGGCGTTTAATACTCCGGAGGAACATTTTGAGTACCTGGTGATGCCTTTTGGGCTCTCTAATGCCCCTTCTGTCTTCCAATCCTTTATGAATGATATTTTCCAAGACTTAGATGATCAAAAACTTATCCACAATCTGGATGATATTTTGATCTTTTCTAGTGATTGGGATTCCTATGTTGAACATGTTCGGACTGTGTTCCGGATTTTGAGGGAGAATTCCCTGTTTGTTAAGGGATCGAAGTGCCTCTTTGGTGTACAGAGGATTTCATTTTTGGGATTTATCTTGTCTCCATAGACTATTGAAATGGACCCGGCCAAGGTACAGGCCATTTATGATTGGGTTCAGCCTACTTCTTTGAAGGCTCTCCAGAAGTTTTTGGGTTTTTCTAATTTCTATCATAAATTTATAGGTAATTTTTCTAGTATTGTCAAACCACTGACTGATCTGACCAAGAAGGGAGCTGATGTGCTGAATTGGTCTCCTGAGGCTGTCTCAGCATTTCAGGAGCTTAAGCGGAGGTTTACTTCAGCTCCAGTTTTACGGCAACCTGATGTCTCACTTCCATTTCAGGTGGAAGTGGACGCTTCTGAGATAGGGGCAGGAGCTGTGTTGTCCCAAAAAGATCCTGTGACTTCTAAGATGAATCCCTATGCCTTCTTTTCTCGAAAGTTTTCCCCATCTGAACGCAACTATGACGTGGGGAATCGGGAATTGTTGGCCATGAAATGGGCATTTGAGGAGTGGAGACATTGGTTGGAGGGAGCTAGACATCAATTTGTGGTCCTCACCGATCACAAGAACCTGATTTATCTGGAGTCGGCCAAACGCTTGAATCCTAGACAGGCTAGACGGGCCTTGTTTTTCACGCGTTTTAATTTTGTGGTCTTTTCTTCTGGGCACTAAGAATGTTAAGGCAGACGCCCTTTCTAGGAGTTCCTTTGCCGATTCTCTTAGTGTGACCGAGCCTACTACCATCCTAGGTGAGGGGGTAGTGCTTTGCGATTTCGCCCAATTTGAAACACGCCCTGGAGGAATTAGAGGAGGATACACCTGAGCGTTGCCCTATGGGAAGATTGTATGTTCCTGACCAGTGGAGAGAGTGATGATGAAGTCCATTGCTCCACATTAGCTGGTCATCCGGGTATTTTTGGTACCAGAGATTTGGTGAGTCGGTCGTTTTGGTGGCCTGCCTTATCTCGTGATGTCAGGAATTTTGTACAGTCCTGTGGGACTTGTTGTCGGTCTAAACCCTGTTCTTGTTCTAGTGGGTTGCTGATGCCCCTGCCAGTGCCCAAGAGGCCATGGACCCATATCTCAATGGATTTTATTTCTGATCTTCCTGTCTCTCAGAGAATGACTGTTATCTGGGTGATTTGTGATAGATTTTCTAAGATGGTCCATCTTGTACCACTCCCAAAGTTGCCATCTTCCGCTGAATTGGTGCCCTTGTTTTTACAACAGGTGGTTCGGTTACACGGGATTCCTGAGAACATTGTGTCCGACAGAGGAGTCCAGTTTATTTCCAGATTTTGGAAAGCCTTTTGTTCCAATCTGGGAATTCAGTTATCCTTCTCCGCGTTTCATCCCCAGACCAATGGGCAGACTGAGAGAACAAACCAGACCCTGGAGTCTTATTTAAGATGTTTTATATCTGCTGATCAGGATGATTGGGTCTCATTTTTGCCCTTGGCCGAATTTGCGCTGAACAATAGAGCTAGTTCTGCCACTCTGATGTCACCCTTTTTCTGTAATTTTGGGTTTCATCCTCGATTATCTTCAGGGCAAGTGGAATCTTCGTCCTGCCCAGGTGTGGACACTGTGGTTGAGAGAATGCAGCAGATATGGGACCAAGTGGTGGATAAGTTGTCACTCTCTCAGGAAAAGGCCCAGCTTTTTCCAATCGGCGTAGGACCATTGGTCCCCGGTTTAAAGTGGGTGATATGGTTTGGCTGTCGTCTAAGAATATTCCTATGAAGGTTGCATCTCCAAGATTGAAGCCAAGATTTATTGGACCTTATAAGATTTTGGAGATTCTTAATCCTGTTTCTTTTCGATTGGCTCTTCCAGTTACGTTCAAAATCCATAACGTATTTCACAAGTCACTGTTGAAGAGGTTTGTTGAGCCATTAGTTCCTGTGGCGGCACATCCTCCTGATCCTGTATTGGTTAAAGGCAATGTGGAATATGAGGTAGAGAAAATATTGGATTCTCGTTTGGTTAGACGGAGACTCCAGTATTTGGTCAAATGGAAGGGTTATGGCCAGGAGGATAATTCTTGGGTCTCTGCCTCTGATATTCATGCCAATAAATTGGCTCGTGCTTTTCACCGGGCCCATCCTGATCGGCCTGGTGGCATGGATGAGGGTTCGGTGACCCCTCCTCAAGGGGGGGGGGGTACTGTCATGAACTCATTTTCTGCTCCACCAGCTGAGAGTTCCCCTTCCGTTCTCCCTCTGGTGGTGACAGGAGGTAGTGCGGTTGGTTTAAGTGGTAGTGATCTGCCACCTAATGAGAAAGATAACGATTGGATCTCTGGAGTATCAGACTGGATATAAGACAGCCGACGCCCTATCTGGGTGCTGGTGACTCAGTCTGCTTCTCAGGTCCTGGACTTCAGCTCTCTTCCAGTCAAGTTTGTTTTTTGCTATTGTTCACACTTGCGCTTGTTGGTCAATTCCGTTTTTTTGTGTAATCAGCCTGCCCCTGCTGGGGCTATGCTGAAATTCCACTCCTATTAATCAGTATTTGCCAATCTGCTTTTTGTCCCTTATTAGATTGAAATATTTCTGAGACAGAGCAAAAAAGAGACCAGAGTGCTGATATAGGTTTAGACGTCTAGTGACTTCAGGGTTAATTTTGCCATCAGAAGTGTTGGACAATATTTTTGTAGGTTTTTTTTTGGTAGATTGCAGACAGTGTCTTTCCTTTTCTGTCCTTTTTAGTTAGCTGGGCCCCATCGTTTGCTCAGCCTATTTTCCTGCCTGTTTGTATTTTCATCTTGTTTCACCACCAATACATGTAGGGGGCTGTCTTTCCTTTGGGGTCTGCTCTGGGGCAGTTAGTTTTCCTCTTTTCCTGCTTTAGGCTTATGTAGTTCTCCGGTTGTGACAAGGCGTCTAGGACCAACGTAGGAACACTCCACAACTGCTTCTAGTTGTGCGGTTAAGATCAGGGATCTGCAATCTGCATAGTTACCAACTTCTCTGGTCTTCTGAGACTTAGCTTGTTATCTTTTTTTCCTCCTCGGGTTCCCATTCATAACAGGAAAGGGGACGTGGAGACCTCCTGCACTCCCGAGTCAGTGTCCCTAACGCTCCTAACGTTCCCTATGCCGGTTCCGCACCGGGCGCCGATCAGGATACCTAATAACCCTAGCACACCCTACACCTATCCCTTGCTAGGGACCTGGGTGGTGCAGGCACTGGCCCCACCGCTGTACTAATACACACTAAGGAAAAACACAAACGGGGAAACACAACTTAGCTTTACTCTGTTGCACTTGCTCCTGGCAACAGAGTCCACCACCAGAATGCAGCTCTCCTCCTGAATCGCTGCCACCAAGCTCTGTCAGAGCTACAAGGAAATCCCCTAGGACTCCTTCCCCACCAGGGCTAAGACAGTGCTGCAAGGAACGCTCTCCTGCTCCTTCCTCCACCAAGGATGGTTGAAATGAACACTATCACCAACACTGATTGCAACACCTGTGACTCTTTTATAGCAGAGCCAGCAATAACACCTGCATTAATATCATATGCACTTAACTAAAGGAACAAGAGTGCAATGACGCTAACCACCACCGGGGGGAAACTTAGAACAAACGACACCACAGGGCAATAATCCTAATGGCCACCGGGGGCAAAAACCAACCTTAAGCAGAGCTTAGGGAAAAAAAAGGTTACCTGTGCTTTTTGTCTGTCATGATCCAGCATGGATCATGACAGGTAAGCATGCTTCCCCCATGGTAAACAAATTTCAGCCTGGTTGACATTTTCCCATAACAGATCATCTTGATTAATTACCTGGCCACTGCAGGGGGCTGTTGCTCCAAAAGGAGCTTTTAACTTCCTTTGTTTTAATTAGTTCTTTTCACTTCCCCATATGTTCAGTGTGAAGGCCTCCTTCACCGGTTTGAAGGGTCAGCTCTTCTCCCTTCACTGGAGAGGTCTGTATTACGACAATGATGGTGACATTTACGTGAGGGAAGCTTCTCACATCATGAGTCGGAAACCAATCATCCAGATGAGAAATACTTCTTGATGTCTGAGGAGCAACAGTCACTTTCCTGAAGACCAACCACGAGGAAGAGTGGAGAATTAAAAACAATGGACTAAGAACCCAAAGAAAAGTGCGACCCTAAGAAATTCTTCTGGGATCTCAAAATCAGAATGTGATTTTATCAGCATGAGATCTTGCTGGAAGACAGAGATGATCGACCTGATCAGCTCTCATCATCATAAATCCTTCCTGTAAAGTAGATCATTCACTAATCTTCATTGACTCCACTGCATGGGAACAGCCAAGATCCTGGCCATTTCAGAAAAGTCCTTCTCAGTTTTCTATCAGGGACATGGACTTTAAGAAGATCCACGCTGAACAGACCATCGACCTCATTCGCGCTCATCATCGCAAATCTCTTCCTTTGTCATAAAATAGCTTCATCACAAGCAAAGCGTCACTGACCCCCACGGCGAGGGAACGGCAGCGATCTGGACTTTCTTCCAGCAGCTAGGATAGACCTTTGTGAAGGAATCACATCCACTCTGAAGGGAGACAGCGCTCACGAGTTCTAGTAGTCAAAGACTTCCAAATCCAAGAACTTGGACCCATCTTCATCCCCATTACAGATTTCACTCGCCGGTCATTTTGTGAGACGTAGGAACAAGCGATCATCCCTCTGTGGACTGATCATGAAGTGGACACGGCCCTACAGACATACGCCAGACGACTAATCAACTGTTTATCAGTAAACATATTTTAGATAATGGCAGTCATCATTCGGCTGAAACAATCTGTTGTTAAGTTTCCTCTGATGGACGGTTAGTTTTAGTTTCATGGGTTTTGATCGCCGTTACACAATCGATTTGCCTTTAATGAATAATTAGTAACTCGATAATGAGGAAGCAGCACAACTCAGTCTCACCCTTCTGAC
Source organism: Dendrobates tinctorius (assembly GCF_039654945.1). Classification (NCBI taxonomy): domain Eukaryota; kingdom Metazoa; phylum Chordata; class Amphibia; order Anura; family Dendrobatidae; genus Dendrobates; species Dendrobates tinctorius. The sequence continues at coordinate 316,404 of NW_027361748.1, read as the reverse complement.
ACCAATGTGAAAGGAGAGCAAGGATTTATAACTTCCTGACAGCCAGGATACAGAGTGTAAAAGTTGGACCATTCACTTCGGACACCTTGGTCACAAACATCGGGGCACCTCAGGGGTGTGTTTTGTCCCCGTTACTGTTTTCTCTCTATACGAATGATTGCATCTCTTCAGCAGACTCAGTAAAAATCTTGAAATTTGCCGATGATATGACACTGATTGGTCTCATCAGGGGAAATGCTGAAGACTTGTATCGGAGTGAGGTGGAAAGAATATGTGACTGGTGTAAAGCCAATAATCTTGTACTAAAAAAAACTGCTGAGATGGTTGTGGATTTTAGGAAAGATCAACATGAGATACTTCCAATCTACATCCATGACGAAGTGGTTCTTAGGGTCACAGAGACCAAATTCCTTGGTGTTATCATCTCTCATGATCTTAAATGGGGGAAAAACGTGGATGCTGTTATAAGAAAAGCACAACAGAGGATGTTCTTCCTGCGTCAGCTGAAAAGATATGGTTTGTCTAAGAATCTGCTGATCTTATTCTTTAATGCTGTCATCAGATCTGTGATTTGTTCCTCTCTGATAGTCTGGTATGGGGGAGCCACTGCGCATGACAAACTCCGCTTACAAAGGACTTTCAGAACAGCAGAGAGAATTATAGGCTCCCCCCTGCCTAAAATCCAGGATCTTTATGATAAGAGTATTCGATCCCACGCATTGAAAATTTCATCCGATCCCTCTCACCCGGGACACTCCTCATTCCAACAACTCCCTTCAGGACGTCGCTTCAGAGTCCCCAAATGCAGCACCAACCGCCATATGAACAGCTTCTATCCACTCTCTGTTCAACAATTAAATCGTCATGTGTAGACTATATACTGTATCTGTCTTGTTAGATGTTACTTGTTGTATCTGTTGTTATATATTATGTTGCCTCTTTGCCACAAAGAATTCCTTGTATATATGTAATATGTACTTGGCGATAATAAATTTGATTGATTGATTGAGGAGACATCGCACCGAATCATGTTTGGCCTCAAAAAACCCACTCAGAACCTTCGCCACTGGAGAGCTGTTATACATCCTATCCCAAGAGAGCAAGTTCCTCCTGGGCGGGGTCTACACTAGAGTCTACAGGGGGCAGGGCTACACTGGGAGGAGTCTACAGGGGGCGGGGTATAGTCATGCATGTCTGCTATCCTAATGTAAGCCTTTCATGCTGCCTGCACTAAATGTGGAAATCAATCATTCCAGGGAGAGCTGAGCTTATTTATTTTTACATTTTTTCTTTTTAATCTTTCACACCCGAGACGAGCAGCGATGAGAGTGCGATGGCCTCCAGCCTAGGCACCCCTGGACTCCAAGCCTGATGTGGGCACCTCTAGAATGACATGGGCACCCAGTGGCGGATTATAATGAGGTCAATTTGGGCAGTTGCCCCGGGCCCAGTGGGGTTAAGGGGCCCACAGCCCAGGCCAGTAAATTGCCCCATTATAATCCGCCACCGCACAGGGCCGGATTATAGGCAGGGCAGGCGGGGCTTCAGCCCCGGGGCCCCCACCACAAGAGCTTCTAAGGGGGCCCCCACCACATTCCTGCTGGCTGCTGCAATGGCACTCCATCTTCTCCCCACCTAAAAGTGAGTGACCGTGGGGGCGGCATTATGTGCTCTGCTACCAGCAGCATCTACAAGTAGCGTGAACGCTGATACTGCTGGTAGCGAGCAAAGGATTGTGATGAGATCACAGGAGGGAAGGTGTCAGGACCCCCGATCATGTGACCCCTGTCTCCTCCCCTCCTGTGACCTCATCACAGGTCCTGTGCGCACAGCACTGAGAGCAGCCATGTATGTGGAGTGCGGCTCTGCGGGTGGAGGTCGGTGCTGGAGGCTCCATTATTCTCTATGTGGAGTGTGGCTCTGCAGGTGGAGGTCGGTGCTGGAGGCTCCATTATTCTCTATGTGGAGTGCGGCTCTGCGGGTGGAGGTCGGTGATGGAGGCTCCATTATTCTCTATGTGGAGTGTGGCTCTGCGGGTGGAGGTCGGTGCTGGAGGCTCCATTATTCTCTATGTGGAGTGGGGCTCTGCGGGTGGAGGTCGGTGATGGAGGCTCCATTATTCTCTATGTGGAGTGCGGCTCTGCGGGTGGAGGTCGGTGCCGGAGGCTCCATTATTCTCTATGTGGAGTGGGGCTCTGCGGGTGGAGGTCGGTGATGGAGGCTCCATTATTCTCTATGTGGAGTGCGGCTCTGCGGGTGGAGGTCGGTGCTGGAGGCTCCATTATTCTCTATGTGGAGTGGGGCTCTGCGGGTGGAGGTCGGTGCTGGAGGCTCCATTATTCTCTATGTGGAGTGTGGCTCTGCGGGTGGAGGTCGGTGCTGGAGGCTCCATTATTCTCTATGTGGAGTGTGGCTCTGCGGGTGGAGGTCGGTGCTGGAGGCTCCATTATTCTCTATGTGGAGTGCGGCTCTGCGGGTGGAGGTCGGTGCCGGAGGCTCCATTATTCTTTATGTGGAGTGTGGCTCTGCGGGTGGAGGTCGGTGATGGAGGCTCCATTATTCTCTATGTGGAGTGCGGCTCTGCGGGTGGAGGTCGGTGCCGGAGGCTCCATTATTCTTTATGTGGAGTGCGGCTCTGCGGGTGGAGGTCGGTGCTGGAGGCTCCATTATTCTCTATGAGGAGTGCGGCTCTGCGGGTGGAGGTCGGTGCTGGAGGCTCCATTATTCTCTATGTGGAGTGCGGCTCTGCGGGTGGAGGTCGGTGCTGGAGGCTCCATTATTCTCTATGAGGAGTGCGGCTCTGCGGGTGGAGGTCAGTGCTGGAGGCCCCATTATTCTCTATGTGGAGTGGGGCTCTGCGGGTGGAGGTCGGTGCTGGAGGCTCCATTATTCTCTATGTGGAGTGTGGCTCTGCGGGTGGAGGTCGGTGCTGGAGGCTCCATTATTCTCTATGTGGAGTGCGGCTCTGCGGGTGGAGGTCGGTGCTGGAGGCTCCATTATTCTCTATGTGGAGTGCGGCTCTGCGGGTGGAGGTCGGTGCTGGAGGCTCCATTATTCTCTATGTGGAGTGCGGCTCTGCGGGTGGAGGTCGGTGCTGGAGGCTCCATTATTCTCTATGTGGAGTGCGGCTCTGCGGGTGGAGGTCGGTGCTGGAGGCTCCATTATTCTCTATGTGGAGTGCGGCTCTGCGGGTGGAGGTCGGTGCTGGAGGCTCCATTATTCTCTATGTGGAGTGCGGCTCTGCGGGTGGAGGTCGGTGCTGGAGGCTCCATTATTCTCTATGTGGAGTGCGGCTCTGCGGGTGGAGGTCGGTGCTGGAGGCTCCATTATTCTCTATGTGGAGTGCGGCTCTGCGGGTGGAGGTCAGTGCTGGAGGCTCCATTATTCTCTATGTGGAGTGCGGCTCTGCGGGTGGAGGTCGGTGCTGGAGGATCCATTATTCTCTATGTGGAGTGCGGCTCTGCGGGTGGAGGTCGGTGCTGGAGGCCCCATTATTCTCTATGTGGAGTGGGGCTCTGCGGGTGGAGGTCGGTGCTGGAGGCCCCATTATTCTCTATGTGGAGTGCGGCTCTGCGGGTGGAGGTCGGTGCTGGAGGCTCCATTATTCTCTATGTGGAGTGCGGCTCTGCGGGTGGAGGTCGGTGCTGGAGGCTCCATTATTCTCTATGTGGAGTGCGGCTCTGCGGGTGGAGGTCGGTGCTGGAGGCTCCATTATTCTCTATGTGGAGTGTGGCTCTGCGGGTGGAGGTCGGTGCTGGAGGCTCCATTATTCTCTATGTGGAGTGTGGCTCTGCGGGTGGAGGTCGGTGCTGGAGGCCCCATTATTCTCTATGTGGAGTGCGGCTCTGCGGGTGGAGGTCGGTGCTGGAGGCTCCATTATTCTCTATGTGGAGTGTGGCTCTGCGGGTGGAGGTCGGTGCTGGAGGATCCATTATTCTCTATGTGGAGTGCGGCTCTGCGGGTGGAGGTCGGTGCTGGAGGCTCCATTATTCTCTATGTGGAGTGCGGCTCTGCGGGTGGAGGTCGGTGCTGGAGGCCCCATTATTCTCTATGTGGAGTGCGGCTCTGCGGGTGGAGGTCGGTGCTGGAGGCCCCATTATTCTCTATGTGGAGTGCGGCTCTGCGGGTGGAGGTCGGTGCTGGAGGCTCCATTATTCTCTATGTGGAGTGTGGCTCTGCGGGTGGAGGTAGGTGCTGGAGGCTCCATTATTCTCTATGTGGAGTGCGGCTCTGCGGGTGGAGGTAGGTGCTGGAGGCTCCATTATTCTCTATGTGGAGTGCGGCTCTGCGGGTGGAGGTCGGTGCTGGAGGCCCCATTATTCTCTATGTGGAGTGCGGCTCTGCGGGTGGAGGTCGGCGCTGGAGGCTCCATTATTCTCTATGTGGAGTGCGGCTCTGTGGGTGGAGGTCGGTGCTGGAGGCTCCATTATTCTCTATGTGGAGTGTGGCTCTGCGGGTGGAGGTCGGTGCTGGAGGCCCCATTATTCTCTATGTGGAGTGCGGCTCTGCGGGTGGAGGTCGGTGCTGGAGGCCCCATTATTCTCTATGTGAGGTGCGGCTCTGCGGGTGGAGGTCGGTGCTGGAGGCCCCATTATTCTCTATGTGGATTGTGGCTCTGCGGGTGGAGGTCGGTGCTGGAGGCTCCATTATTCTCTATGTGGAGTGCGGCTCTGCGGGTGGAGGTCGGTGCTGGAGGCCCCATTATTCTCTATGTGGATTGTGGCTCTGCAGGTGGAGGTCGGTGCTAGAGCCTCCATTATTCTCTATGTGGAGTGCGGCTCTGTGGGTGGAGGTCGGTGCTGGAGGCCCCATTATTCTCTATGTGGATTGTGGCTCTGCGGGTGGAGGTCGGTGCTGGAGGCCCCATTATTCTCTATGTGGAGTGCGGCTCTGCGGGTGGAGGTCGGTGCTGGAGGCTCCATTATTCTCTATGTGGAGTGCGGCTCTGTGGGTGGAGGTCAGTGCTGGAGGCTCCATTATTCTCTATGTGGAGTGCGGGTGGAGGTCGGTGCTGGAGGCTCCATTATTCTCTATGTGGCGTGCGGGTGGAGGTCGGTGCTGGAGGCTCCATTATTCTCTATGTGGAGTGCGGCTCTGCGGGTGGAGGTCGGTGCTGGAGGCCCCATTATTCTCTATGTGGAGTGCGGCTCTGCGGGTGGAGGTCGGTGCTGGAGGCCCCATTATTCTCTATGTGGAGTGCGGCTCTGCGGGTGGAGGTCGGTGCTGGAGGCTCCATTATTCTCTATGTGGAGTGCGGCTCTGCGGGTGGAGGTCGGTGCTGGAGGCTCCATTATTCTCTATGTGGAGTGCGGCTCTGCGGGTGGAGGTCGGTGCTGGAGGCTCCATTATTCTCTATGTGGAGTGCGGCTCTGCGGGTGGAGGTCGGTGCTGGAGGCTCCATTATTCTCTATGTGGAGTGCGGCTCTGCGGGTGGAGGTCGGTGCTGGAGGCTCCATTATTCTCTATGTGGAGTGCGGCTCTGCGGGTGGAGGTCAGTGCTGGAGGCTCCATTATTCTCTATGTGGAGTGCGGCTCTGCGGGTGGAGGTCGGTGCTGGAGGATCCATTATTCTCTATGTGGAGTGCGGCTCTGCGGGTGGAGGTCGGTGCTGGAGGCCCCATTATTCTCTATGTGGAGTGGGGCTCTGCGGGTGGAGGTCGGTGCTGGAGGCCCCATTATTCTCTATGTGGAGTGCGGCTCTGCGGGTGGAGGTCGGTGCTGGAGGCTCCATTATTCTCTATGTGGAGTGTGGCTCTGCGGGTGGAGGTCGGTGCTGGAGGCTCCATTATTCTCTATGTGGAGTGCGGCTCTGCGGGTGGAGGTCGGTGCTGGAGGCTCCATTATTCTCTATGTGGAGTGTGGCTCTGCGGGTGGAGGTCGGTGCTGGAGGCCCCATTATTCTCTATGTGGAGTGGGGCTCTGCGGGTGGAGGTCGGTGCTGGAGGCCCCATTATTCTCTATGTGGAGTGCGGCTCTGCGGGTGGAGGTCGGTGCTGGAGGCTCCATTATTCTCTATGTGGAGTGTGGCTCTGCGGGTGGAGGTCGGTGCTGGAGGATCCATTATTCTCTATGTGGAGTGCGGCTCTGCGGGTGGAGGTCGGTGCTGGAGGCTCCATTATTCTCTATGTGGAGTGCGGCTCTGCGGGTGGAGGTCGGTGCTGGAGGATCCATTATTCTCTATGTGGAGTGCGGCTCTGCGGGTGGAGGTCGGTGCTGGAGGATCCATTATTCTCTATGTGGAGTGTGGCTCTGCGGGTGGAGGTCGGTGCTGGAGGCCCCATTATTCTCTATGTGGAGTGCGGCTCTGCGGGTGGAGGTCGGTGCTGGAGGATCCATTATTCTCTATGTGGAGTGCGGCTCTGCGGGTGGAGGTCGGTGCTGGAGGCTCCATTATTCTCTATGTGGAGTGCGGCTCTGCGGGTGGAGGTCGGTGCAGGAGGCTCCATTATTCTCTATGTGGAGTGTGGCTCTGCGGGTGGAGGTCGGTGCTGGAGGCCCCATTATTCTCTATGAGGAGTGTGGCTCTGCGGGTGGAGGTCGGTGCTGGAGGCCCCATTATTCTCTATGAGGAGTGTGGCTCTGCGGGTGGAGGTCGGTGCTGGAGGCCCCATTATTCTCTATGTGGAGTGGGGCTCTGCGGTTGGAGGTCGGTGCTGGAGGCTCCATTATTCTCTATGTGGAGTGCGGCTCTGCGGGTGGAGGTCGGTGCTGAAGGCTCCATTATTCTCTATGTGGAGTGTGGCTCTGCGGGTGGAGGTCGGTGCTGGAGGCCCCATTATTCTCTATGTGGAGTGCGGCTCTGCGGGTGGAGGTCGGTGCTGGAGGCTCCATTATTCTCTATGTGGAGTGCGGCTCTGCGGGTGGAGGTCGGTGCTGGAGGCCCCATTATTCTCTATGTGGAGTGTGGCTCTGCGGGTGGAGGTCGGTGCTGGAGGCTCCATTATTCTCTATGTGGAGTGCGGCTCTGCGGGTGGAGGTCGGTGCTGGAGGCCCCATTATTCTCTATGTGGAGTGTGGCTCTGCGGGTGGAGGTCGGTGCTGGAGGCTCCATTATTCTCTATGTGGAGTGCGGCTCTGCAGGTGGAGGTCGGTGCTGGAGGCTCCATTATTCTCTATGTGGAGTGGGGCTCTGCGGGTGGAGGTCGGTGCTGGAGGCTCCATTATTCTCTATGTGGAGTGTGGCTCTGCGGGTGGAGGTCGGTGCTGGAGGCCCCATTATTCTCTATGTGGAGTGCGGCTCTGTGGGTGGAGGTCGGTGCTGGAGGCTCCATTATTCTCTATGTGGAGTGCGGCTCTGCGGGTGGAGGTCGGTGCTGGAGGCCCCATTATTCTCTATGTGGAGTGCGGCTCTGCGGGTGGAGGTCGGTGCTGGAGGCTCCATTATTCTCTATGTGGAGTGCGGCTCTGCGGGTGGAGGTCGGTGCTGGAGGCTCCATTATTCTCTATGTGGAGTGCGGCTCTGCGGGTGGAGGTCGGTGCTGGAGGCTCCATTATTCTCTATGTGGAGTGCGGCTCTGCGGGTGGAGGTCGGTGCTGGAGGCTCCATTATTCTCTATGTGGAGTGCGGCTCTGCGGGTGGAGGTCGGTGCTGGAGGCTCCATTATTCTCTATGTGGAGTGCGGCTCTGCGGGTGGAGGTCGGTGCTGGAGGCTCCATTATTCTCTATGTGGAGTGCGGCTCTGCGGGTGGAGGTCGGTGCTGGAGGCCCCATTATTCTGTATGTGGAGTGGGGCTCTGCGGGTGGAGGTCGGTGCTGGAGGCTCCATTATTCTCTATGTGGAGTGCGGCTCTGCGGGTGGAGGTCGGTGCCGGAGGCCCCATTATTCTCTATGTGGAGTGGGGCTCTGCGGGTGGAGGTCGGTGCTGGAGGCTCCATTATTCTCTATGTGGAGTGCGGCTCTGCGGGTGGAGGTCGGTGCTGGAGGCTCCATTATCCTCTATGTGGAGTGCGGCTCTGCGGGTGGAGGTCGGTGCTGGAGGCTCCATTATTCTCTATGTGGAGTGTGGCTCTGCGGGTGGAGGTCGGTGCTGGAGGCCCCATTATTCTCTATGTGGAGTGCGGCTCTGCGGGTGGAGGTCGGTGCTGGAGGCCCCATTATTCTCTATGTGGAGTGCGGCTCTGCGGGTGGAGGTCGGTGCTGGAGGCTCCATTCTCTATGTGGAGTGCGGCTCTGCGGGTGGAGGTCGGTGCTGGAGGCCCCATTATTCTCTATGTGGAGTGTGGCTCTGCGGGTGGAGGTCAGTGCTGGAGGCCCCATTATTCTCTATGTGGAGTGCGGCTCTGCGGGTGGAGGTCGGTGCTGGAGGCCCCATTATTCTCTATGTGGAGTGCGGCTCTGCGGGTGGAGGTCGGTGCTGGAGGCTCCATTATTCTCTATGTGGAGTGCGGCTCTGCGGGTGGAGGTCGGTGCTGGAGGCTCCATTATTCTCTATGTAGAGTGTGGCTCTGTAGGTGGAGGTCGGTGCTGGAGGCTCCATTATTCTCTATGTAGAGTGTGGCTCTGCGGGTGGAGGTCGGTGCTGGAGGCTCCATTATTCTCTATGTGGAGTGTGGCTCTGCGGGTGGAGGTTGGTGCTGGAGGCCCCATTATTCTCTATGTGGAGTGTGGCTCTGCGGGTGGAGGTCGGTGCTGGAGGCCCCATTATTCTCTATGTGGAGTGCGGCTCTGCGGGTGGAGGTCGGTGCTGGAGGCTCCATTATTCTCTATGTGGAGTGTGGCTCTGCGGGTGGAGGTCGGTGCTGGAGGCTCCATTATTCTCTATGTGGAGTGCGGCTCTGTGGGTGGAGGTCGGTGCAGGAGGCCCCATTATTCTCTATGTGGAGTGCGGCTCTGCGGGTGGAGGTCGGTGCTGGAGGCTCCATTATTCTCTATGAGGAGTGTGGCTCTGCGGGTGGAGGTCGGTGCTGGAGGCTCCATTATTCTCTATGTGGAGTGTGGCTCTGCGGGTGGAGGTCGGTGCTGGAGGCTCCATTATTCTCTATGTGGAGTGCGGCTCTGCGGGTGGAGGTCGGTGCTGGAGGCTCCATTATTCTCTATGTGGAGTGCGGCTCTGCGGGTGGAGGTCGGTGCTGGAGGCTCCATTATTCTCTATGTGGAGTGCGGCTCTGCGGGTGGAGGTCGGTGCTGGAGGCTCCATTATTCTCTATGTGGAGTGTGGCTCTGCGGGTGGAGGTCGGTGCTGGAGGCCCCATTATTCTCTATGAGGAGTGTGGCTCTGCGGGTGGAGGTCGGTGCTGGAGGCCCCATTATTCTCTATGAGGAGTGTGGCTCTGCGGGTGGAGGTCGGTGCTGGAGGCCCCATTATTCTCTATGTGGAGTGGGGCTCTGCGGGTGGAGGTCGGTGCTGGAGGCTCCATTATTCTCTATGTGGAGTGCGGCTCTGCGGGTGGAGGTCGGTGCTGAAGGCTCCATTATTCTCTATGTGGAGTGTGGCTCTGCGGGTGGAGGTCGGTGCTGGAGGCCCCATTATTCTCTATGTGGAGTGCGGCTCTGCGGGTGGAGGTCGGTGCTGGAGGCTCCATTATTCTCTATGTGGAGTGCGGCTCTGTGGGTGGAGGTCGGTGCTGGAGGCTCCATTATTCTCTATGTGGAGTGCGGCTCTGCGGGTGGAGGTCGGTGCTGGAGGCTCCATTATTCTCTATGTGGAGTGTGGCTCTGCGGGTGGAGGTCGGTGCTGGAGGCTCCATTATTCTCTATGTGGAGTGCGGCTCTGCGGGTGGAGGTCGGTGCTGGAGGCTCCATTATTCTCTATGTGGAGTGTGGCTCTGCGGGTGGAGGTCGGTGCTGGAGGCTCCATTATTCTCTATGTGGAGTGGGACTCTGTGGGTGGAGGTCGGTGCTGGAGGCTCCATTATTCTCTATGTGGAGTGCGGCTCTGCGGGTGGAGGTCGGTGCTGGAGGCTCCATTATTCTCTATGTGGAGTGTGGCTCTGCGGGTGGAGGTCGGTGCTGGAGGCCCCATTATTCTCTATGTGGAGTGCGGCTCTGCGGGTGGAGGTCGGTGCTGGAGGCCCCATTATTCTCTATGTGGAGTGTGGCTCTGCGGGTGGAGGTCGGTGCTGGAGGCTCCATTATTCTCTATGTGGAGTGCGGCTCTGCGGGTGGAGGTCGGTGCTGGAGGCCCCATTATTCTCTATGTGGAGTGTGGCTCTGCGGGTGGAGGTCGGTGCTGGAGGCTCCATTATTCTCTATGTGGAGTGCGGCTCTGCAGGTGGAGGTCGGTGCTGGAGGCTCCATTATTCTCTATGTGGAGTGGGGCTCTGCGGGTGGAGGTCGGTGCTGGAGGCTCCATTATTCTCTATGTGGAGTGTGGCTCTGCGGGTGGAGGTCGGTGCTGGAGGCCCCATTATTCTCTATGTGGAGTGCGGCTCTGTGGGTGGAGGTCGGTGCTGGAGGCTCCATTATTCTCTATGTGGAGTGCGGCTCTGCGGGTGGAGGTCGGTGCTGGAGGCCCCATTATTCTCTATGTGGAGTGCGGCTCTGCGGGTGGAGGTCGGTGCTGGAGGCTCCATTATTCTCTATGTGGAGTGCGGCTCTGCGGGTGGAGGTCGGTGCTGGAGGCTCCATTATTCTCTATGTGGAGTGCGGCTCTGCGGGTGGAGGTCGGTGCTGGAGGCTCCATTATTCTCTATGTGGAGTGCGGCTCTGCGGGTGGAGGTCGGTGCTGGAGGCTCCATTATTCTCTATGTGGAGTGCGGCTCTGCGGGTGGAGGTCGGTGCTGGAGGCCCCATTATTCTGTATGTGGAGTGGGGCTCTGCGGGTGGAGGTCGGTGCTGGAGGCTCCATTATTCTCTATGTGGAGTGCGGCTCTGCGGGTGGAGGTCGGTGCCGGAGGCCCCATTATTCTCTATGTGGAGTGGGGCTCTGCGGGTGGAGGTCGGTGCTGGAGGCTCCATTATTCTCTATGTGGAGTGCGGCTCTGCGGGTGGAGGTCGGTGCTGGAGGCTCCATTATCCTCTATGTGGAGTGCGGCTCTGCGGGTGGAGGTCGGTGCTGGAGGCTCCATTATTCTCTATGTGGAGTGTGGCTCTGCGGGTGGAGGTCGGTGCTGGAGGCCCCATTATTCTCTATGTGGAGTGCGGCTCTGCGGGTGGAGGTCGGTGCTGGAGGCCCCATTATTCTCTATGTGGAGTGCGGCTCTGCGGGTGGAGGTCGGTGCTGGAGGCTCCATTCTCTATGTGGAGTGCGGCTCTGCGGGTGGAGGTCGGTGCTGGAGGCCCCATTATTCTCTATGTGGAGTGTGGCTCTGCGGGTGGAGGTCAGTGCTGGAGGCTCCATTATTCTCTATGTGGAGTGCGGCTCTGCGGGTGGACGTCGGTGCTGGAGGCCCCATTATTCTCTATGTGGAGTGCGGCTCTGCGGGTGGAGGTCGGTGCTGGAGGCTCCATTATTCTCTATGTGGAGTGCGGCTCTGCGGGTGGAGGTCGGTGCTGGAGGCCCCATTATTCTCTATGTGGAGTGTGGCTCTGCGGGTGGAGGTCAGTGCTGGAGGCCCCATTATTCTCTATGTGGAGTGTGGCTCTGCGGGTGGAGGTCAGTGCTGGAGGCTCCATTATTCTCTATGTGGAGTGCGGCTCTGCGGGTGGAGGTCAGTGCTGGAGGCCCCATTATTCTCTATGTGGAGTGTGGCTCTGCGGGTGGAGGTCAGTGCTGGAGGCTCCATTATTCTCTATGTGGAGTGCGGCTCTGCGGGTGGAGGTCAGTGCTGGAGGCTCCATTATTCTCTATGTGGAGTGTGGCTCTGCGGGTGGAGGTCGGTGCTGGAGGCTCCATTATTCTCTATGTGGAGTGTGGCTCTGCGGGTGGAAGTCGGTGCTGGAGGCCCCATTATTCTCTATGTGGAGTGCGGCTCTGCGGGTGGAGGTCGGTGCTGGAGGCTCCATTATTCTCTATGTGGAGTGTGGCTCTGCGGGTGGAGGTCGGTGCTGGAGGCTCCATTATTCTCTATGTGGAGTGCGGGTGGAGGTCGGTGCTGGAGGCTCCATTATTCTGTATGTGGAGTGCGGCTCTGCGGGTGGAGGTCGGTGCTGGAGGCTCCATTATTCTCTATGTGGAGTGCGGCTCTGCGGGTGGAGGTCGGTGCTGGAGGCCCCATTATTCTCTATGTGGAGTGCGGCTCTGCGGGTGGAGGTCAGTGCTGGAGGCTCCATTATTCTCTATGTGGAGTGGGGCTCTGCGGGTGGAGGTCGGTGCTGGAGGCTCCATTATTCTCTATGTGGAGTGCGGCTCTGCGGGTGGAGGTCGGTGCTGGAGGCTCCATTATTCTCTATGTGGAGTGCGGCTCTGCGGGTGGAGGTCAGTGCTGGAGGCCCCATTATTCTCTATGTGGAGTGCGGCTCTGCGGGTGGAGGTCGGTGCTGGAGGCTCCATTATTCTCTATGTGGAGTGCGGCTCTGCGGGTGGAGGTCAGTGCTGGAGGCCCCATTATTCTCTATGTGGAGTGTGGCTCTGCGGGTGGAGGTCAGTGCTGGAGGCTCCATTATTCTCTATGTGGAGTGCGGCTCTGCGGGTGGAGGTCAGTGCTGGAGGCTCCATTATTCTCTATGTGGAGTGCGGCTCTGCGGGTGGAGGTCGGTGCTGGAGGCTCCATTATTCTCTATGTGGAGTGCGGCTCTGCGGGTGGAGGTCGGTGCTGGAGGCTCCATTATTCTCTATGTGGAGTGCGGCTCTGCGGGTGGAGGTCGGTGCTGGAGGCTCCATTATTCTCTATGTGGAGTGTGGCTCTGCGGGTGGAGGTCGGTGCTGGAGGCCCCATTATTCTCTATGTGGAGTGTGGCTCTGCGGGTGGAGGTCGGTGCTGGAGGCTCCATTATTCTCTATGTGGAGTGCGGCTCTGCGGGTGGAGGTCGGTGCTGGAGGTTCCATTATTCTCTATGTGGAGTGCGGCTCTGCGGGTGGAGGTCGGTGCTGGAGGCCCCATTATTCTCTATGTGGAGTGCGGCTCTGCGGGTGGAGGTCGGTGCTGGAGGTTCCATTATTCTCTATGTGGAGTGTGGCTCTGCGGGTGGAGGTCGGTGCTGGAGGCCTCATTATTCTCTATGTGGAGTGCGGCTCTGCGGGTGGAGGTCAGTGCTGGAGGCTCCATTATTCTCTATGTGGAGTGTGGCTCTGCGGGTGGAGGTCGGTGCTGGAGGCTCCATTATTCTCTATGTGGAGTGCGGCTCTGCTGGTGGAGGTCAGTGCTGGAGGCCCCATTATTCTCTATGTGGAGTGCGGCTCTGCGGGTGGAGGTCGGTGCTGGAGGCTCCATTATTCTCTATGTGGAGTGCGGCTCTGCAGGTGGAGGTAAGTGCTGGAGGCCCCATTATTCTCTATGTGGAGTGTGGCTCTGCGGGTGGAGGTCGGTGCTGGAGGCTCCATTATTCTCTATGTGGAGTGCGGCTCTGCAGGTGGAGGTCGGTGCTGGAGGCCCCATTATTCTCTATGTGGAGTGGGGCTCTGCGGGTGGAGGTCGGTGCTGGAGGCCCCATTATTCTCTATGTGGAGTGCGGCTCTGCGGGTGGAGGTCGGTGCTGGAGGCTCCATTATTCTCTATGTGGAGTGCGGCTCTGCGGGTGGAGGTCAGTGCTGGAGGCTCCATTATTCTCTATGTGGAGTGTGGCTCTGCGGGTGGAGGTCGGTGCTGGAGGCTCCATTATTCTCTATGTGGAGTGCGGCTCTGCTGGTGGAGGTCAGTGCTGGAGGCCCCATTATTCTCTATGTGGAGTGCGGCTCTGCGGGTGGAGGTCGGTGCTGGAGGCTCCATTATTCTCTATGTGGAGTGCGGCTCTGCAGGTGGAGGTAAGTGCTGGAGGCCCCATTATTCTCTATGTGGAGTGTGGCTCTGCGGGTGGAGGTCGGTGCTGGAGGCTCCATTATTCTCTATGTGGAGTGCGGCTCTGCAGGTGGAGGTCGGTGCTGGAGGCTCCATTATTCTCTATGTGGAGTGGGGCTCTGCGGGTGGAGGTCGGTGCTGGAGGCCCCATTATTCTCTATGTGGAGTGCGGCTCTGCAGGTGGAGGTAAGTGCTGGAGGCCCCATTATTCTCTATGTGGAGTGTGGCTCTGCGGGTGGAGGTTGGTGCTGGAGGCTCCATTATTCTCTATGTGGAGTGCGGCTCTGCGGGTGGAGGTCGGTGCTGGAGGCTCCATTATTCTCTATGTGGAGTGGGGCTCTGCGGGTGGAGGTCGGTGCTGGAGGCTCCATTATTCTCTATGTGGAGTGGGGCTCTGCGGGTGGAGGTCGGTGCTGGAGGCTCCATTATTCTCTATGTGGAGTGCGGCTCTGCGGGTGGAGGTCGGTGCTGGAGGCCCCATTATTCTCTATGTGGAGTGCGGCTCTGCGGGTGGAGGTCGGTGCTGGAGGCTCCATTATTCTCTATGTGGAGTGCGGCTCTGCGGGTGGAGGTCGGTGCTGGAGGCTCCATTATTCTCTATGTGGAGTGGGGCTCTGCGGGTGGAGGTCGGTGCTGGAGGCTCCATTATTCTCTATGTGGAGTGCGGCTCTGCGGGTGGAGGTCGGTGCTGGAGGCCCCATTATTCTCTATGTGGAGTGCGGCTCTGCAGGTGGAGGTCAGTGCTGGAGGCTCCATTATTCTCTATGTGGAGTGTGGCTCTGCGGGTGGAGGTCGGTGCTGGAGGCTCCATTATTCTCTATGTGGAGGGGGGCTCTGCGGGTGGAGGTCGGTGCTGGAGGCTCCATTATTCTCTATGTGGAGTGGGGCTCTGCGGGTGGAGGTCGGTGCTGGAGGCTCCATTATTCTCTATGTGGAGTGCGGCTCTGCGGGTGGAGGTCGGTGCTGGAGGCCCCATTATTCTCTATGTGGAGTGCGGCTCTGCGGGTGGAGGTCGGTGCTGGAGGCTCCATTATTCTCTATGTGGAGTGGGGCTCTGCGGGTGGAGGTCGGTGCTGGAGGCTCCATTATTCTCTATGTGGAGTGCGGCTCTGCGGGTGGAGGTCGGTGCTGGAGGCCCCATTATTCTCTATGTGGAGTGCGGCTCTGCGGGTGGAGGTCGGTGCTGGAGGCTCCATTATTCTCTATGTGGAGTGCGGCTCTGCGGGTGGAGGTCGGTGCTGGAGGCTCCATTATTCTCTATGTGGAGTGCGGCTCTGCGGGTGGAGGTCGGTGCTGGAGGCTCCATTATTCTCTATGTGGAGTGTGGCTCTGCGGGTGGAGGTCGGTGCTGGAGGCCCCATTATTCTCTATGTGGAGTGCGCCTCTGCGGGTGGAGGTCGGTGCTGGAGGCTCCATTATTCTCTATGTGGAGTGGCTCTGCGGGTGGAGGTCGGTGCTGGAGGATCCATTATTCTCTATGTGGAGTGGCTCTGCGGGTGGAGGTCGGTGCTGGAGGATCCATTATTCTCTATGTGGAGTGGCTCTGCGGGTGGAGGTCGGTGCTGGAGGCTCCATTATTCTCTATGTGGAGTGGCTCTGCGGGTGGAGGTCGGTGCTGGAGGCTCCATTATTCTCTATGTGGAGTGGCTCTGCGGGTGGAGGTCGGTGCTGGAGGCTCCATTATTCTCTATGTGGAGTGGCTCTGCGGGTGGAGGTCGGTGCTGGAGGATCCATTATTCTCTATGTGGAGTGGCTCTGCGGGTGGAGGTCGGTGCTGGAGGCTCCATTATTCTCTATGTGGAGTACGGCTCTGCGGGTGGAGGTCGGTGCTGGAGGCTCCATTATTCTCTATGTGGAGTGCGGCTCTGCGGGTGGAGGTCGGTGCTGGAGGCTCCATTATTCTCTATGTGGAGTACGGCTCTGCGGGTGGAGGTCAGTGCTGGAGGCTCCATTATTCTCTATGTGGAGTGCGGCTCTGCGGGTGGAGGTCGGTGCTGGAGGCCCCATTATTCTCTATGGGGAGTGCGGCTCTGCGGGTGGAGGTCGGTGCTGGAGGCTCCATTATTCTCTATGTGGAGTGCGGCTCTGCGGGTGGAGGTCGGTGCTGGAGGCTCCATTATTCTCTATGTGGAGTGTGGCTCTGCGGGTGGAGGTCGGTGCTGGAGGCTCCATTATTCTCTGTGTGGAGGTCGGTGCTGGAGGCTCCATTATTCTCTATGTGGAGTGCGGCTCTGCGGGTGGAGGTCAGTGCTGGAGGCTCCATTATTCTCTATGTGGAGTGCGGCTCTGCGGGTGGAGGTCGGTGCTGGAGGCTCCATTATTCTCTATGTGGAGTGCGGCTCTGCGGGTGGAGGTCGGTGCTGGAGGCCCCATTATTCTCTTTGTGGAGTGCGGCTCTGCGGGTGGAGGTAGGTGCTGGAGGCTCCATTATTCTCTATGTGGAGTGCGGCTCTGCGGGTGGAGGTCGGTGCTGGAGGCCCCATTATTCTCTATGTGGAGTGCGGCTCTGCGGGTGGAGGTCGGTGCTGGAGGCCCCATAATTCTCTATGTGGAGTGCGGCTCTGCGGGTGGAGGTCGGTGCTGGAGGCTCCATTATTCTCTATGTAGAGTGTGGCTCTACGATTCGTGACCCCCGTCACGTGACGAGGGGGGCCCACAGAGTCTGAACTGCCCCGGGCCCTGGCTACCCTTAATCCACCCCTGTGGGCACCCCTAGACATCCGACCTCTCTGGGACGCTCATATTGACATGGGCAGCCCTGGACTCCCAGCCTGATGTGGGCACCCCTAGACATCCGACCTCTCTGGGACCCCGGGACGCCCATATTGACATGACCAGCCCTGGACTCCCAGCCTGATGTGGGCACCTCTAGAATGACATGGGCACCCCTAGACATCCGACTTCTCTGGGACCCCGGGACACCCATATTGACATGGGCAGCCCTGGACTCCCAGCCTGATGTGGGCACCTCTAGAATGACATGGGCACCCCTAGACATCCGACCTCTCTGGGACCCCGGGACACCCATATTGACATGGGCAGCCCTAGACTCCCAGCCTGATGTGGGCACCTCTAGAATGACATTGGCACCCCTAGACATCCGACCTCTCTGGGACACCCATGTTGACATGGGCAGCCCTCGACTCCCAGCCTGATGTGGGCACCTCTAGAATGACATGGGCACCCCTAGACATCCGACCTCTCTGGGACCCCGGGATGCCCATATTGACATGGGAAGCCCTGGACTCCCAGCCTGATGTGGGCACCCCTAGACATCCAGTCTCTCTGGGACCCCGGGATGCCCATGTTGACATGGGCAGCCCTGGACTCCCAGCCTGATGTGGGTACCTCTAGAATGACATGGGCACCCCTAGACATCCGACCTCTCTAGGACCCCGGGATGCCCATATTGACATGGGCAGCCCTGGAATCCCAGCCTGATGTGGGCACCTCTAGAATGACATGGGCACCCCTAGACATCCGACCTCTCTGGGACCCCGGGACGCCCATATTGACATGGGCAGCCCTGGACTTCCAGCCTTTCTGGTACCCCCTTACACGCCTGGTCTGACAATGGCACACCTGGATGTCTGGCTTCTCTGGGACCCCCCAGACTGATGTGAGCATTCCTGGATGTTCGGCCTCTCTGGTACTCCACGGACACCCACCCCTGGACGCTCGGACTGACGTGGGCACCCCTGGAAGTCCAGCCTCTCTTTGGGCCATGCACAAGCTATAACCTGCTCACCCGTTACCTAATCTGTACAATGCCGGCAACTGGGTATGGGGGGGGGGGGGTCTGTACTGTGATTGGTAGCTCCTGCTGCAATGGAAATCACTAGCCCCCGTGCTGTCCGCTGGGTCCGTGGCAACAGTGGCCACCCCAATCCCCCACCAGCAGAGAACACACACAGCCTTTGTACAGTCAGATTTATTATCACATTTTCTACGATCGGCAAATACATGGGCGACAGCTTAATATCTGCACAGAGAAGCTCTTTATTCATTATAGTGGTAGCGGCTCCATCAGATATCAATACAACGGCGCCATCCCGTGGTCATAAGGAAAAAACACCTAAACAAATGGTTCCTAGCCTCCAACCGACCCGCCGTGACCTCTGTGGTTCATGTCACCAACGTGCATGGAGTCCTAGGGCAGTCGCTGTTGTTGTCCTAGGTCTACGCCTAGCTGTGTGTGTGTGTTACTGCAGCGCTCCACCTCTGATCGCCATTCTCCAGGTCTATCCCTACGCCTAGCACTACATATATATATATATTTCTGCAGGGCTCCACCTCTGATCACCATTCTCCAGGTCTATCCCTACGCCTAGCACTACATATATATATTTCTGCAGGGCTCCACCTCTGATCACCATTCTCCAGGTCTATCCCTACGCCTAGCACTAAATATATATCTCTGCAGTGCTCCACCTCTGATCACCATTCTCCATGTCTATCCCTACGCCTAGCACTAAATATATATCTCTGCAGTGCTCCACCTCTGATCACCATTCTCCATGTCTATCCCTACGCCGAGCACTACATATATTTCTGCAGCGCTCCACCTCTGATCGCCATTCTCCAGGTCTATCCCTACGCCTAGCACTACATATATGTATTTCTGCAGCTCTCCACCTCTGATCACCATTCGCCAGGTCTATCCCTACGCCTAGCACTACATATATGTATTTCTGCAGCTCTCCACCTCTGATCACCATTCTCCAGGTCTATCCTTACACCTAGAACTACATATATGTATTTCTGCAGCTCTCCACCTCTGATCACCATTCGCCAGGTCTATCCCTACGCCTAGCACTACATATATGTATTTCTGCAGCTCTCCACCTCTGATCACCATTCTCCAGGTCTATCCCTACCGCCTAGCACTAAATATATTTATTTCTGCAGCGCTCCACCTCTCATCACCATTCTCCAGGTCTATCCTTACACCTAGCACTACATATATATATTTCTGCAACGCTCCACCGCTGATCACCATTCTCACGGTCTATCCCTACCGCCTAGCACTAAATATATTTATTTCTGCAGCGCTCCACCTCTGATCACCATTCTCCAGGTCTATCCCTACCGCCTAGCACTAAATATATTTATTTCTGCAGCGCTCCACCTCTGATCACCATTCTCCAGGTCTATCCTTACACCTAGCACTACATATATATATTTCTGCAACGCTCCACCTCGGATCACCATTCTCCAGGTCTATCCCTACGCCTTGCACTACATATATGTATTTCTGTAGCGCTCCACCTCTGATCACCATTCTCCAGGTCTATCCCTATGCCTAGCACTACATATATATATTTCTGCAGCGCTCCCACCTCTGATCACCATTCTCCAGGTCTAGCCCTACGCCTTCCACTACATATATGTATTTCTGTAGCGCTCCACCTCTGATCACCATTCTCCAGGTCTATCCCTACGCCTAGCACTACATATATATATCTCTGCAGCGCTCCACCTCTGATCACCATTCTCCAGGTCTATCCCTACGCCTAGCACTACATATATATATCTCTGCAGCGCTCCACCTCTGATCACCATTCTCCAGGTTTAATGTACAAAAGAAAAAAAATAAATGACACTGCTCTATGTTCTAGGTCTTGCCTGTAAATTACATCACGTCTTCCTATACTCCAGTCACATCCAGAGCTGCAGACACAAATCTACCGGCTTCGTGTGAAGGCTACACGATGCAGCCTGCTGTGAGGCATTATGGGAGATATGGTGTTTTACCAGGCACTGTATGGTTAAATGAAAAAAAAAAAAAGAAAAAACACAAAACTAAACACTACAACCCACACGACACAGCTGAGCGGGACCGATGCTCGGCAGCCGCGTGACTGCAGCTCTGGATGCAGCTCCGGTAGTGACTAGAGTAGGCCACCGTCCATAGAGCTTTAACACTCAGGTTAAGTCGCTACGTGGAGCCGTGAGGGTGTTGTAAAATATGCGACTACCAGAGGCTGCGACTATCCCTCTGTCCGCCCCCTAGTCTGGACACCACGTCATAAGCAGAGGGGTGCACATAATTCGTCAGACCAAGGTAGCCCAGTGACTGGATTCGCGGTGCGCAGCGATCGCTCGCGGCGAAGCTGACCTGCGAGCAGGTAAAGCTAATTCTGTTCACTTCAACCTTTTTTTTTCTTTTTTTTTTTTTTAATACTGAAATAAGGCAAAAATATCACAAAAAAACAAGAAACAAAAAACCTTAAAGAGGAATTAACCAGGCAAAATAGCAGTAGAGTGAACGCGGACGTACGCCATAACACGTACGGAGATGGAGACAGACCCCCGAATTACAGGACGGACAGGAGCCCGCACCCAGAATCCGGGGGCCACATATCGGGGTAGATACGGTCACACAGCCAACAGCCCGGCTCTGGGAGCGTACCTGCCACAGGTCTGTATGTAGGAGCAGGGGGCTGCGGCGGTACAGTATTGCGGTGTGCCGCCCCCCACCCGGCTCATACATACAGACGTTATATATACACATTATACATTCAGCACAATATACTTGTAATAAGCTGTACGAGAATTATATACAAGCAGTGAGCGCGGGGGCGTCACTGTACACAACCCCCAGAAAACAAGGGCACCGATTATATACACGTGGCCCCCCCATGATGGCGGGGCCAGGAGCAGCGGACGTGCTGGATACCAGCTCCTGCCCTAATACATTCTTGTGGGGAAGGGAAACATGAAGCCCACAGCAAACAGACGCTTTTCCCCCCCCTCTCTTTTTAGGCAAATTAGCGTTTTTTTTTTCCTTTGAAGTCCTATGTACACAGTATAGCTCCAGAAAGTTTGCAAGGGCTTTCTATTATTTTGGAGGGTGGGGTGGGAGACATGAAGGTCCCCATCCCGGGCCCCCGGGAAGTCCTAACAATGTCCAGCGGCCTTGGTCAGCCTTTAAACACTGCTTTGTCGGAGAGCACCTCCTGGAAGGGTTCACTTTGCGATTTCCCCCACTGGTGGGTACAAATCTCTCGGCCAGTCCACAGATAAACCCTTTTAGCTTGTTAGAAGGTGGCACTCCTGAAGTTTTCGTAGGGACCCACAGCCGCTAAGACGCCTTCCCGACTGCCGGAGAAGCTCCTGAAGAAGGTTCGTAGAGCTGGTCCCGTCTGCTCCGCAGAAGGGTGGCGGAGAGCGGCGGTGTCAATATTAAGGCAACGGCACCGTACACGCCCCAAAGCTACGTCGGCTTTTCCTCCGGACCCTTGAGAAAGTCTGTCCGAGGGGGTCCGTCATCCCATCATCTCCGCCATTGGTGTCCACGTTGGGACGGTTTGTAAACAAAAGCAGAATAAAAACATTAACTGAGGAGGAAGGGAAGAACACAAACGGTCTGGGAAATCAGGAGTAAGAACAGGTACCGGGTCCTCAGACAACAAAAATTAAAAAAATAGGTTCATAAAAAAAAAAAAAAAAAACAACACAGTCACACAGAAGGCAAAGGTGCAAATCCTCCAAATAAACACTGAAAGGCCCAAAACTGGGGGGCGGTCCCGTGTGGGCCCCGGACAGATGTGGCCGAGGGCCCCAAGTCCTGGCGCCCAGTAATGCTCCAGATCCTGCTAACAGCGTATGCCATCCTTCATGGGCATCGTCTATTGAAAAGTAAGTGCATCCTTTATGAGCAGAAGGGAAAATAGCACAATTTTTTAACAGTTCAAAAAGGGATCAGGGTTTTTTTTTTTTCTTTTTTTTTTTTTCAGCTGTTTTTGTAACAAAAAAAAAAAAAAATCACAACATTTTACATCTGTGCAAAAAATAACCATTAAAAATGAAGATCCCCCCTTCAAAATTGCTAAGTGCATTCTTCAAGTTTTGATGGATTAACCCCCCCCCTTTCGACCCTCCCCAAATTCGACAGAACTCAAAGCAGGGCGTTGCCGTTTTGCAAGAAGCGCTGAAAACTTTTTTTTCTTTGTTTTTAATTCCTTTTTTTTAATTATTATTTTTTGTTCTTTTTTATTTTTTTTTCTCTTTATTCTTTTTTTTATTTTTTTTTAAACAAAATATATTTAGCAAAAAAAAAAGAAAAATATTTTTTGAGGAAAGTGTATTTGGCTGTATTTCTTCTTTTCCCAAAATAATATATATATATATTTTTTTTTTTTATATTTTACCATATCCGTTGCCGGAATACTTAACTTTCATACAAAAAAAAAAAGAAAATGGAAGAAAAAAACAAAAAAAACAAAAACTCCAAAATCAGAAACTGTCACGTTAAAAAAAAAACAACTTAAGAAATTAAAGAAAGTCAAAAATACAAAAGGTCCATTTCTAACAAACAGTCAAAGGTCAATAAATCCAGTTTACCCTCCTTTCGGGTGTTTTTTTTTTTTTTTTTTTTTTTAATTTTCTTAGTTTAAAAAAATATATTAAAAAAAAAAGGAAAAAAAAGAAAATTAGATTTTTGATCAGTTTCTGTAAAGTGCATTTTTTAAGGTGCTTTAAAATGAGTGCATTATGTTTAGGGGAGTGGGGAGGGAACGCAGACGCCCCCCCCCCTCCCTGGCTCTGGGTGGGATTACACCCACCCCCTCCTTTTCTAAGTCTCTGCCCCCCCTCGTGCGGAGGAAGGGTAAAGTTTGCAGTGCAGTACACCTGCCGAAAACAAGAGAAGTCGGCAGCTTAGGTAAAGATGGCGTCAGAGGAAGACGAGCGCCTCAGTAGTCGTCGATAGCTTCCATCTCGTTAGGGGAGCCATGTAGGGAGTAACCTGGGGGGCAAACACAAAAATAATCACTATAGCAATGGCTGGACGCCGCGTCATGGCAGGTCCTCCAGTGCACAGCGCCCCCCAGCAGTGACTGTGATGCCCCTCACAATATGGGCAGGGCACCACTAAGGTGGGCAGGGAGTTGCATGGTAAGGGGCCGCAGGACCACCATACCTACCCAGTATGCTGGGGTCTGAGTGTAACATGTGAAACCGCCTCTTCATCTTACTGCTCTGGACGTCGTATCCGCTGCTCGGCTTGGAATTCTGCGGTGGTGGAAACATGGAGGGCGCTAACCAGGCGGCTTCCTGCAGCGGGAGAGGGCGAAGGTGAGGCATCATGGCTGCTCCTCACCTAACATTGTCTCCGTAACTACATGCAGTGTACCGCTGTGAACACAGATCTGGGTGTGACTGGAGGACCCTACCTGCTGACGTTGGCTGGCTTTGTACTTTGCTCGTCGTTCCAAGAACTGTTTAGCGAATTCTTTGGCTTCAAGTGTTTCCCCAAGACAGGAGCGGATGTAATCATGGACGTCGTACGGAGACTCCAGTTCTTTCAGGAAGGCCACTAATGTGGGGACTGAGGAGAGAGGGACACAGAAGGCATCAGCCGAGCGGCCACAGGGGGACGTCAGCGCGGGCACAGGGGGACGTCGGCGCAGCCAATTAACAGCAGCATCTCACCGTCCAGGTTGTTGGATGTGTTCAGGATGTGTAACATTTGCTCGCACCACTGAGTGAACCCGTCTGAAGGCTTAATTCCCTGCAGTAGTTTCAGGAGCTTCTCCTCGTCATCTGTTTTCTTGCGCCGGGCAGAAGCAGAATACGAGTCACTGGGGGTGAAAGAAGCAGTTCAGGGTTGCAGGGCTGGTGGGGCTGGAGTGACACACAGGGCTCCGGGAAAGGTGGTAGAGCGACACACAGGGCGGCGGGGGGTTGGGGGGTAGAGCGACACACAGGGCGGCGGGGGGTTGGGGGGTAGAGCGACACACAGGGCGGCGGGGGGTTGGGGGGGGTAGAGCGACACACAGGGCGGGGGGGGTAGTAGAGCGACACACAGGGCGGGGGGGGGGTAGAGCGACACACAGGGCGGCGGGGGGGTAGAGCGACACACAGGGCGGCGGGGGGGTAGAGCGACACACAGGGCGGCGGGGGGGGTAGAGCGACACACAGGGGGGGGGGGGTAGAGCGACACAGGGCGGCGGGGGGGGTAGAGCGACACAGGGCGGCGGGGGGGGTAGAGCGACACACAGGGCGGCGGGGGGGGGGTAGAGCGACACACAGGGCGGCGGGGGGGGGGGTAGAGCGACACAGGGCGGCGGGGGGGGGGTAGAGCGACACACAGGGCGGCGGGGGGGGGGTAGAGCGACACACAGGGCGGCGGGGGGGGTAGAGCGACACACAGGGCGGCGGGGGGTAGAGCGACAGGACAGGCGGGGGGTAGAGCGACAGGACAGGCGGGGGGTAGAGCGACAGGACAGGCGGGGGGTAGAGCGACAGGACAGGCGGGGGGTAGAGCGACAGGACAGGCGGGGGGTAGAGCGACAGGACAGGCGGGGGGTAGAGCGACAGGACAGGCGGGGGGTAGAGCGACAGGACAGGCGGGGGGTAGAGCGACAGGACAGGCGGGGGGTAGAGCGACAGGACAGGCGGGGGGTAGAGCGACAGGACAGGCGGGGGGTAGAGCGACAGGACAGGCGGGGGGTAGAGCGACAGGACAGGCGGGGGGTAGAGCGACAGGACAGGCGGGGGGTAGAGCGACAGGACAGGCGGGGGGTAGAGCGACAGGACAGGCGGGGGGTAGAGCGACAGGACAGGCGGGGGGTAGAGCGACAGGACAGGCGGGGGGTAGAGCGACAGGACAGGCGGGGGGTAGAGCGACAGGACAGGCGGGGGGGTAGAGCGACAGGACAGGCGGGGGGGTAGAGCGACAGGACAGGCGGGGGGTAGAGCGACAGGACAGGCGGGGGGGTAGAGCGACAGGACAGGCGGGGGGTAGAGCGACAGGACAGGCGGGGGGTAGAGCGACAGGACAGGCGGGGGGTAGAGCGACAGGACAGGCGGGGGGTAGAGCGACAGGACAGGCGGGGGGTAGAGCGACAGGACAGGCGGGGGGTAGAGCGACAGGACAGGCGGGGGGTAGAGCGACAGGACAGGCGGGGGGTAGAGCGACAGGACAGGCGGGGGGTAGAGCGACAGGACAGGCGGGGGGTAGAGCGACAGGACAGGCGGGGGGTAGAGCGACAGGACAGGCGGGGGGGGTAGAGCGACAGAACAGGCGGGGGGGTAGAGCGACAGAACAGGCGGGGGGTAGAGCGGCAGAACAGGCGGGGGGTAGAGCGGCAGAACAGGGGGGGGTAGAGCGGCAGAACAGGCGGGGGGTAGAGCGGCAGAACAGGCGGGGGGGTAGAGCGGCAGAACAGGCGGGGGGTAGAGCGGCAGAACAGGCGGGGGGTAGAGCGGCAGAACAGGCGGGGGGTAGAGCGGCAGAACAGGCGGGGGGTAGAGCGGCAGAACAGGCGGGGGGTAGAGCGGCAGAACAGGCGGGGGGTAGAGCGGCAGAACAGGCGGGGGGTAGAGCGGCAGAACAGGCGGGGGGTAGAGCGGCAGAACAGGCGGGGGGTAGAGCGGCAGAACAGGCGGGGGGTAGAGCGGCAGAACAGGCGGGGGGTAGAGCGGCAGAACAGGCGGGGGGTAGAGCGGCAGAACAGGCGGGGGGTAGAGCGGCAGAACAGGCGGGGGGTAGAGCGACACACAGGGCGGCGGGGGGGGGGGGGGGGAGATGGGAGGATTACAATGCTATGCAGGTAATAAGGCCAATTCCCTTAAGCGTTATGTGCCTCCAGCAGAGAATGGCGGCACACAGTCTGACACTTTATGGCAGCACAGGAGATGGGCAGTACTCACGTCAGTGATGGGCTACTTCTGCTGTTCCTTAGGCCTCTGCTACTCGCCCCAGTTTTGACACTTTCCTCCCAGGGGCTCTTCTCCAGGCCACCCCACAGAGATCCTGAATCAGAGCCCCACTGCGAGGGAATGATGGGGGCACCGGACATCCCAAGACCTCCATGCTGTGGAGGAAGACAATGAAGTCAATGCAGCCACCACATGCATACGCCACATCCATCCACCATATCCATCCACAACCCACCGTCCTTGATGACTGCGCTCTCTGCTTCAGCATCTGTCCCTCACGCTCCTGCATTTCCAGCATGGCTTTGAGAGAGACCCCTTTGCCGTGAGCGGCCCACATCGGCGATGAGGACGATGACTGCCCGCTCTGCTGGATCAGTTTCAGAAGCAGCTCTTGCTGTTGACGACACTGGATAAAGCAGAGGGATCAGGACCTCGGTGTAAGGAAGCTTCAGGGTCCAGGGAACGAATGAGGACCACTCACCTGCTTCCTCCTGTACATCTCCTCCTCATCCCGGCGCTTCTGCTCCTCCTGGCGCCGCTTCTCCTCCCTCCTCTTCCTCTCCTCCTCCTCTCTCTTGGCCCTGAGTTCAGCTTCTCTGCGCTCCTGCAACTGAGAGACACCTTATCAGCGTGGCCCCCCACACCCACCGCGCTGCCCCCCACACCCGCCTTGTCCATGTGCAGACATTGATACCTTCTGTTGCAGCTGCAGCTGCTCCAATATTGGCCCCTGAGATACGGCAGTCACTGGCAGGTCCCACAGAGCGGAGTCCCCACCTGGCAGAGAACAAGTGGGTTACTGGCCGGAGGGCAGAGCCTGTACCCCCACCCCGGGCAGATGTCACACCAGAGCGGTGACACTTACCTGCTGTCGATGTACTTGAGGTATTCAGATCCCACAGGGATCCAGTGTCTGGCACAGAGAGAGATCGGTTCATAGCGGGGAGGAGGGCAGCGTCGGACCCCCTGCAGGATAGCACAGAACAGAGGAGTTAATAGACAGAAGTCTGGAAACATCAACCACGAGAAGAGGACAGAGTAGGGAGGAGGAAGGGATTAAGCAAGGGAGATTCTCCTGTCTGCCCTGCAAGTACAAGGATTGGAGCAGCGCTCAGTCTTACGCTTCTACCGCGGGGTGCATTACAAGCAGCTGACTGACACTCTGGACTACCCCCACCATGCTCTATGGGGTGCATGCAGATTAATAGCCCCCACATGCAGAAAATTTATCCAATCCAACAGCGCCCAGGTCAGTCCGTTTCCATAACAGAAGGCGTCAGTCACTGACTAGTGTCTGTTGGGGGAAGTAGTAATGGGCCTGACGGGTGAAAGGAGGACACTACCTGGATTTTGAGGGGTTCAGTTGCTGGAGAAACAGTGTCAACTGCTGCTGTTGCTGAGCGGTTAGATCACTGGCTTTCTGCTGAGAGTACTGCTGCCTGCAGGCGACACGAGCATTAAGAGTGATCTACGGGAAGAGCCTATGCTGCAGGAAGTAATGGAGCACAGAGATGATGTGCGGGAAGAGCCTATGCTGCAGGAGGTAATGGAGCACAGAGATGATGTGCGGGAAGAGCCAATGCTGCGGGAAGTAATGGAGCAGCACAGAGATGATGTGCGGGAAGAGCCAATGCTGCGGGAAGTAATGGAGCACAGAGATGATGTGCGGGAAGAGCCAATGCTGCGGGAAGTAATGGAGCAGCACAGAGATGATGTGCGGGAAGAGCCAATGCTGCGGGAAGTAATGGAGCAGCACAGAGATGATGTGCGGGAAGAGCCAATGCTGCGGGAAGTAATGGAGCAGCACAGAGATGATGTGCGGGAAGAGCCAATGCTGCGGGAAGTAATGGAGCAGCACAGAGATGTGCGGGAAGAGCCAATGCTGCGGGAAGTAATGGAGCACAGAGATGATGTGCGGGAAGAGCCTATGCTGCAGGAAGTAATGGAGCACAGAGATGATGTGCGGGAAGAGCCTATGCTGCAGGAGGTAATGGAGCACAGAGTTGATGTGCGGGAAGAGCCAATGCTGCGGGAAGTAATGGAGCAGCACAGAGATGATGTGCGGGAAGAGCCAATGCTGCGGGAAGTAATGGAGCAGCACAGAGATGATGTGCGGGAAGAGCCAATGCTGCGGGAAGTAATGGAGCAGCACAGAGATGATGTGCGGGAAGAGCCAATGCTGTGGGAAGTAATGGAGCACAAAGATGATGTGCGGGAAGAGCCTATGCTGCATGAAGTAATGGAGCACAGAGATGATGTGCGGGAAGAGCCAATGCTGCGGGAAGTAATGGAGCACAGAGATGATGGGCGGGAAGAGCCAATGCTGCGGGAAGTAATGGAGCACAAAGATGATGTGCGGGAAGAGCCAATGCTGCGGGAAGTAATGGAGCACAAAGATGATGTGCGGGAAGAGCCTATGCTGCATGAAGTAATGGAGCACAGAGATGATGTGCGGGAAGAGCCTATGCTGCATGAAGTAATGGAGCACAGAGATGATGTGCGGGAAGAGCCTATGCTGCGGGAAGTAAAGCAGGGTGGTGGACAATGGCAAAAGCGAGGGTAGAAAAGGTAAAATGTGAAGGGTAAAAGGTATAATAGAGATGAACAGGAGGCAGGAATAATGAGAAGACTTACACAAGAGAAGGGAAATCCGGGGGTACAAGAGCAAGCACACGTTATAGCGGCATTACCTGCTGATGAGCTGCAGCAAGTACTGATGTTGCATCTGCTGATACAAAGCTAATTCCTGCTGTTTTTTCAGGCACTGCTGATCAATGTTACCCTAGAAAGAAGAAAAGATGCGTTACAGCCCCTGCTGGGGGTACTCTATCCGCAGGGTAGGAGGGCGCATGCGTTCTGCATGGCATGTGTCATTACGCGGTTTCACGGCACCGCGGACGGCAGACAGGCGCGTCACGGCACCGCGGACGGCAGACAGGCGCAAACTGCGCGTCACGGCACCGCGGACGGCAGACAGGCGCAAACTGCGCGTCACGGCACCGCGGACGGCAGACAGGCGCAAACTGCGCGTCACGGCACCGCGGACGGCAGACAGGCGCAAACTGCGCGTCACGGCACCGCGGACGGCAGACAGGCGCAAACTGCGCGTCACAGCACCGCGGCCTAGGCTCTGCTACATCAGCATCCAGCAGAGACCAGCCGGACGGCTCACTGTGAGGACAAATAATCCATCAGACTGTTCAACATTTGGCAAAATAAAATTCTGAGAAATGCACAGGACTCACCAGCAGGGGCGGCGGAGACGGTCCTGGGGCAAAAGGTACCCGACCCCACATCTTGATGACCTCACCCAGGGGCTGAAAGCCCTCGTCACAGCCTCTCTTCACCAGGAGTGACATGGTGAAGTATCCTGCCTGGCACCACTCCGCCATCTCTTGAGTACTGAACGGACCTGCGGGCAGCAGAAAAAGAAGGTGGTCAGATACGAGCAGCGGTGTGTGATGCTGGTGTGCGAGCCACAGTCAGCAGTGGATGCAGCAGAAGTACGAGCACTCCACGTATGTTGCCCTATCCTGCATCCACCACCAGCAGCAGCAGACCATCGGACACAGCGGGCACCTTGGATCTCCCCCTGAGGGTCCTTGTAGAACCACTTCATGGCGGCCTCATGGGACAGGGGCAGAGCAGCAGCACTATGGGAGCGGCTGGAGGAGAAGCCGTCTTCTTCTAGGGAGGAATCTTGCAGGGAAGCCACCAACTTCTCGGCCTCCTTTGAGACACACAGAGGGGACATCGTGAGGTTGAGCCGGCCAGGCACAGCGATGGCAGCAGCGGGGAGACACCTACCTGCTGGAGATGTTTCATGCCTTCGTCCTCCTCCGGATCCCCCACAGAAAATTCAGTAGCAGCAACTGTGGGTGGAGATGGAGGGGTCGGCAGAGAGGAAAGTGGGGAGACGGAGGAAGGGACAAAGGCTCCAGGGTTTCCTACAAGTCAGGGGCAAAAGAGGAACATATTGTGGGTGGTCTTCAGCCATCTGAAAACCCGGACCAGCACAGGTGTCCCACCGCTCACCATCTTCTATTGAGCACGGTGGAGGCTCCACCAGGGCCCCATCCTCTCCATTTGTAGAGGTGTCGTGGGCGTGCTCGCTCTCCTCCGAGTACACCCCAGCAGCCCAAACAGACCCGCTCTGCTCCGGAGACTGGCACGGCGGCTCCTGCTGAGAGTCCTCTGAGGCGGCCAACTGTTCATCACCTGGAGAAAGAGTGCAAGAGTCAGGAGACCGCTCCTGAAATACTCTGCGCTGCAGAGGACCTCACTCTTATCCTGTGATCTCCCCAAAGATGCCAAAACATTGCTTCCCTGAAATCATCTGTGCTGCTGGAAGATCCTGTGCCCTCACAGGTGGTCTGCACAGTCTACATCTGAAATCCTCTGTGCTGCTGGAGGATTCCATACCCTCCCACCCACGCGGTCAGCACCCTCCTGCCCTTACTGATCATTCCGGGCCGGTCTGCACCTTCCTCCGCCCGGTCCTCATCCTCCTCTTCCTCCACACCCTGGAACTCCAGCTCCTGCTCTTCCATGATGGTCTCTTTGGGGCTTTTCTGTGGAAGATAACAGCCGTTATTGTTCTACCAGAAGAGCCCTCCTGTAACGACGGCCTTGTTACTGCTCCACCTCCGGTGATGACCCACCGTCCACTCACCTTGAAGGATAAGAAGGCCCCGGAGGAATCGAATGTTCCCATCTCGTCGTCCTCATCCTCCATGCACCACTCAGGAAGCCCGTCACGGTCGTCTTCCTGTGCGTTTTCGCCACCACGTCCACTTCCTCTCGGGGCAGCACTGCCTTCTTCGCGCACCATTTCGAAATCAAATTTCCGCCGCCGGTCCCCGTGCTCCCTCCATCCTGCGGACCGCGGCCCCTCTGAAAAGTAAAACACGTGACAGGTGAGATGCACGAGCCCCAGCAGAGGCGCGGGTCACCGGGCCATCAACGGGACCGACCTGTGCTGCCTCCAGGGCTCGTAGAGCGCCAGCGGTCGTCTCTCCGGGAGACGGACAGCCTCCAGTTGCCTTCCTCATCCTCCTCTTGCCCATCACGCAGGGTGCGCCAGTTGTCACTGTCTGAACGAGCAAACTCTTTTCTCGATGGTACCGCGCTCTCCTCAAAGCCCACACGCACTGCAGGAGAAGAGGACCAGAGTGAAGAATGCATCCAGGATAAGGGCTCAGGGATGGGGCGGCTTGAATCACATGACGTACCGGCTTCCCTCCTGATAGGCTTCTCAAACCTCCTCTCCCCTCTGAAATGAGAGTAGCAATTACAAAGTGACCCCAGAGCCCCCCGATGTGCGCCCATAGGGAGCGGTGCCCCCACCTGTCATCCCAGCTCTGGCTCCGGTGAATCTCCCGAGCTCCACGGCCAAATCCAGAGTCTCCATCATCCAGAGCTCGCTGGTAGACAGCAGGATCCCCACGGCCGCGGCCTGAAGGAGCGGACAGTGATCAGCATGAGTGCACGCAGCGGACCCTCAACTAGTGACGCCTGATCAGCGGGGTCCAACCGGTGATACAGAAGGAGGCAGACGCAGACCTCCGATCACCAGACATTTATAGAGCCTTACCCCGGCCCCGTGCGGTGCCCCGGCCTCGGCTCACCCCTGTGGGGGCCGGGGCTGCTCCTTTCCCCATCAGTCTCAGCACAGGAACGCTGTTCACAGACAGGGAGAAGTTCCTCTGCAAAGAAATGTGGAGAAAAGTGGTGAAGGCTGGCGGGCGAGGGGGAGAGAGCGCGAGGGGGAGAGAGCGCGAGGGGGAGAGAGCGCGAGGGGGAGAGAGCGCGAGGGGGAGAGAGCGCGAGGGGGAGAGAGCGCGAGGGGGAGAGAGCGCGAGGGGGAGAGAGCGCGAGGGGGAGAGAGCGCGAGGGGGAGAGAGCGCGAGGGGGAGAGAGCGCGAGGGGGAGAGAGCGCGAGGGGGAGAGAGCGCGAGGGGGAGAGAGCGCGAGGGGGAGAGAGCGCGAGGGGGAGAGAGCGCGAGGGGGAGAGAGCGCGAGGGGGAGAGAGCGCGAGGGGGAGAGAGCGCGAGGGGGAGAGGGAAAGAGGGCGAGGGAAAGAGGGAAAGAGGGCGAGGGAAAGAGGGAAAGAGGGCGAGGGAAAGAGGGAAAGAGGGCGAGGGAAAGAGGGAAAGAGGGCGAGGGAAAGAGGGAAAGAGGGCGAGGGAAAGAGGGAAAGAGGGCGAGGGAAAGAGGGCGAGGGAAAGAGGGAAAGAGGGCGAGGGAAAGAGGGAAAGAGGGCGAGGGAAAGAGGGAAAGAGGGCGAGGGAAAGAGGGCGAGGGAAAGAGGGAAAGAGGGCGAGGGAAAGAGGGAAAGAGGGCGAGGGAAAGAGGGAAAGAGGGCGAGGGAAAGAGGGAAAGAGGGCGAGGGAAAGAGGGCGAGGGAAAGAGGGCGAGGGAAAGAGGGAAAGAGGGCGAGGGAAAGAGGGCGAGGGAAAGAGGGCGAGGGAAAGAGGGCGAGGGAAAGAGGGCGAGGGAAAGAGGGAAAGAGGGCGAGGGAAAGAGGGCGAGGGAAAGAGGGAAAGAGGGAAAGAGGGAAAGAGGGAAAGAGGGAAAGAGGGAAAGAGGGCGAGGGAAAGAGGGAAAGAGGGCGAGGGAAAGAGGGAAAGAGGGCGAGGGAAAGAGGGAAAGAGGGCGAGGGAAAGAGGGAAAGAGGGCGAGGGAAAGAGGGAAAGAGGGCGAGGGAAAGAGGGAAAGAGGGCGAGGGAAAGAGGGAAAGAGGGCGAGGGAAAGAGGGAAAGAGGGCGAGGGAAAGAGGGAAAGAGGGCGAGGGAAAGAGGGAAAGAGGGAAAGAGGGAAAGAGGGAAAGAGGGAAAGAGGGCGAGGGAAAGAGGGAAAGAGGGCGAGGGAAAGAGGGCGAGGGAAAGAGGGCGAGGGAAAGAGGGCGAGGGAAAGAGGGAAAGAGGGCGAGGGAAAGAGGGCGAGGGAAAGAGGGAAAGAGGGCGAGGGAAAGAGGGCGAGGGAAAGAGGGAAAGAGGGCGAGGGAAAGAGGGAAAGAGGGCGAGGGAAAGAGGGAAAGAGGGCGAGGGAAAGAGGGCGAGGGAAAGAGGGCGAGGGAAAGAGGGAAAGAGGGCGAGGGAAAGAGGGAAAGAGGGCGAGGGAAAGAGGGCGAGGGAAAGAGGGAAAGAGGGAAAGAGGGAAAGAGGGAAAGAGGGAAAGAGGGAAAGAGGGAAAGAGGGAAAGAGGGAAAGAGGGAAAGAGCGCGAGGGAAAGAGGGAAAGAGCGCGAGGGAAAGAGGGAAAGAGCGCGAGGGAAAGAGGGAAAGAGCGCGAGGGAAAGAGGGAAAGAGCGCGAGGGAAAGAGGGAAAGAGCGCGAGGGAAAGAGGGAAAGAGCGCGAGGGAAAGAGGGAAAGAGCGCGAGGGAAAGAGGGAAAGAGCGCGAGGGAAAGAGGGAAAGAGCGCGAGGGAAAGAGGGAAAGAGCGCGAGGGAAAGAGGGAAAGAGCGCGAGGGAAAGAGGGAAAGAGCGCGAGGGAAAGAGGGAAAGAGCGCGAGCGAAAGAGGGAAAGAGCGCGAGCGAAAGAGGGAAAGAGCGCGAGCGAAAGAGCGCGAGCGAAAGAGGGAAAGAGCGCGAGCGAAAGAGGGAAAGAGCGCGAGCGAAAGAGGGAAAGAGCGCGAGCGAAAGAGGGAAAGAGCGCGAGCGAAAGAGGGAAAGAGCGCGAGCGAAAGAGGGAAAGAGCGCGAGCGAAAGAGGGAAAGAGCGCGAGCGAAAGAGGGAAAGAGCGCGAGCGAAAGAGGGAAAGAGCGCGAGCGAAAGAGGGAAAGAGCGCGAGCGAAAGAGGGAAAGAGCGCGAGCGAAAGAGGGAAAGAGCGCGAGCGAAAGAGGGAAAGAGCGCGAGCGAAAGAGGGAAAGAGCGCGAGCGAAAGAGGGAAAGAGCGCGAGCGAAAGAGGGAAAGAGCGCGAGCGAAAGAGGGAAAGAGCGCGAGCGAAAGAGGGAAAGAGCGCGAGCGAAAGAGGGAAAGAGCGCGAGCGAAAGAGGGAAAGAGCGCGAGCGAAAGAGGGAAAGAGCGCGAGCGAAAGAGGGAAAGAGCGCGAGCGAAAGAGGGAAAGAGCGCGAGCGAAAGAGGGAAAGAGCGCGAGCGAAAGAGGGAAAGAGCGCGAGCGAAAGAGGGAAAGAGCGCGAGGGAAAGAGGGAAAGAGCGCGAGGGAAAGAGGGAAAGAGCGCGAGGGAAAGAGGGAAAGAGCGCGAGGGAAAGAGGGAAAGAGCGCGAGGGAAAGAGGGAAAGAGCGCGAGGGAAAGAGGGAAAGAGCGCGAGCGAAAGAGCGCGAGCGAAAGAGGGAAAGAGCGCGAGCGAAAGAGGGAAAGAGCGCGAGCGAAAGAGGGAAAGAGCGCGAGCGAAAGAGGGAAAGAGCGCGAGCGAAAGAGGGAAAGAGCGCGAGCGAAAGAGGGAAAGAGCGCGAGCGAAAGAGGGAAAGAGCGCGAGCGAAAGAGGGAAAGAGCGCGAGCGAAAGAGGGAAAGAGCGCGAGCGAAAGAGGGAAAGAGCGCGAGCGAAAGAGGGAAAGAGCGCGAGCGAAAGAGGGAAAGAGCGCGAGCGAAAGAGGGAAAGAGCGCGAGCGAAAGAGGGAAAGAGCGCGAGCGAAAGAGGGAAAGAGCGCGAGCGAAAGAGGGAAAGAGCGCGAGCGAAAGAGGGAAAGAGCGCGAGCGAAAGAGGGAAAGAGCGCGAGCGAAAGAGGGAAAGAGCGCGAGCGAAAGAGGGAAAGAGCGCGAGCGAAAGAGGGAAAGAGCGCGAGCGAAAGAGGGAAAGAGCGCGAGCGAAAGAGGGAAAGAGCGCGAGCGAAAGAGGGAAAGAGCGCGAGCGAAAGAGGGAAAGAGCGCGAGCGAAAGAGGGAAAGAGCGCGAGCGAAAGAGGGAAAGAGCGCGAGCGAAAGAGGGAAAGAGCGCGAGCGAAAGAGGGAAAGAGCGCGAGCGAAAGAGGGAAAGAGCGCGAGCGAAAGAGGGAAAGAGCGCGAGCGAAAGAGGGAAAGAGCGCGAGCGAAAGAGGGAAAGAGCGCGAGCGAAAGAGGGAAAGAGCGCGAGCGAAAGAGGGAAAGAGCGCGAGCGAAAGAGGGAAAGAGCGCGAGCGAAAGAGGGAAAGCGAGAGGGGCCAGAGAGGGGGAAGAAAACAGGGAGGGGGAGCAGAGAGAAGTGGTGAGGTTGGTGCAGGAACACCTGACCAGGGGATCGGCCCATCATCTGTACCTGCTCCTCCTCGGTCAGCGGCAGTAGGGCGAGGGGTTGCAGCGGCTCATCGTTCAGGATCACAGCAAACTCCTTATCTTGCATTTCTTCGGGAACCTGCAGAAAGGAAGGAAAAGACCTTCTAGCGCCATGGTCACATGACACACAATACCCCGCTGCCATGACGCAGTGCCCACCTTGTTCTCTTTTATATAAAGTGCCAACATCTCCTCTCGTCCATAGCGATACTCCGCCAGTTTATACTTTGGCATAGCGGGGGAAGGAGGAGGGGAAGCAACGGACCCCCCACTGGATAGTGCACGAAGCCTGGGGGGAGAAAATGAAGATTACTATATGTCACCTTCAGGGGCCGCCCTCCGCATGAGCCCCATGTTAGACGAGCCTCCCATGAATTCCCCAGATCCGAGCCTTCCTGAGGATCTAGCTCTGCTCAGCAGTGACGTCGGCGGCGCTCTGCAGAACCGCCGGGGAGAATAGCTCGCTGTGTGAAGAGGCTTATACAATGCAAGTCTATGGAGCGCAAGACAGACCCCATACAGCGTCAAAGACTACAGGATCAAGCAAAGCACAGAGCACCCCCCCCGGAGAGAGTCAGCAGGGCGGCCGCCCCGGAGAGAGTCAGCAGGGCGGCCGCCCCGGAGAGAGTCAGCAGGGCGGCCGCCCCGGAGAGAGTCAGCAGGGCGGCCCCCCCGGAGAGAGTCAGCAGGGCGGTGATGTCACTGAAGAGCTGGATCCTGGCTGTAGTCTATCAACACATTTACACTACATATACATTGTCTAGAAACAGGAGGCGAGCACCATCACAACAGTCCACAAATCCGAACCATCACACGTGTATAAAAGAGACGCAGCCGGCAACACGACTGCTTTACCCTTAGGTGCACATTCATGGAAAATGAGCTAATCCGCACAGCAAAAAACGGTAGAAAAGAGAGCGGCACTCACCGGGTGGTGCAGTCAAGGCGTTATTATAAAAGCATATCAGCGGGAGAACGGGTGCAAAAAGGAGATAGCGGGGGGCCTCCTCACTGACCATTATACACGGGGGGGCCTCCTCACTGACCATTATACACGGGGGGGCCTCCTCACTGACCATTATACACGGGGGGGGCCTCCTCACTGACAATTATACACGGGGGGGCCTCCTCACTGACAATTATACACGGGGGGGCCTCCTCACTGACCATTATACACGGGGGGGCCTCCTCACTGACAATTATACACGGGGGGGCCTCCTCACTGACAATTATACACGGGGGGGCCTCCTCACTGACCATTATACAAGGGGGGGCCTCCTCACTGACCATTATACAAGGGGGGGCCTCCTCACTGACAATTATACACGGGGGGCCTCCTCACTAACCATTATACACGGGGGGGAGGGGGCCTCCTCACTGACCATTATACACGGGGGGCCTCCTCACTGACCATTATACACGGGGGGGCCTCCTCACTGACCATTATACACGGGGGGGGCCTCCTCACTAATCATTAAAAACGGGGGGGGCCTCCTCACTGACCATTATACACGGGGGGGCCTCCTCACTGACCATTATACACGGGGGGGCCTCCTCACTGACCATTATACACGGGGGGGCCTCCTCACTGACCATTATACACGGGGGGGCCTCCTCACTGACCATTATACACGGGGGGGCCTCCTCACTGACCATTATACACAGGGGGGCCTCCTCACTGACCATTATACACGGGGGGGCCTCCTCACTGACCATTATACACGGGGGGGCCTCCTCACTGACCATTATACACGGGGGGGCCTCCTCACTGACCATTATACACGGGGGGGCCTCCTCACTGACCATTATACACGGGGGGGCCTCCTCACTGACCATTATACACGGGGGGGCCTCCTCACTGACCATTATACACGGGGGGGCCTCCTCACTAATCATTATACACGGGGGGGCCTCCTCACTAATCATGATACACGGGGGGGCCTCCTCACTAATCATGATACACGGGGGGGCCTCCTCACTGACAATTATACACGGGGGAGCCTCCTCACGGACCATTATACACGGGGGGGCCTCCTCACGGACCATTATACACGGGGGGGCCTCCTCACTGACCATTATACACGGGGGGGCCTCCTCACTAATCATTATACACGGGGGGGCCTCCTCACTAATCATTATACACGGGGGGGCCTCCTCACTAATCATTATACACGGGGGGGCCTCCTCACTAATCATTATACACGGGGGGGCCGCCTCACGGACCATTATACACGGGGGGGGGGGGCCTCCTCACGGACCATTATACACGGGGGGGGGGCCTCCTCACTGACCATTATACACGGGGGGGCCTCCTCACTGACCATTATACACGGGGGGGGCCTCCTCACTGACCATTATACACGGGGGGGGCCTCCTCAGACCATTATACACGGGGGGGGCCTCCTCACTGACCGCCCCTTGTACACGGGGGGCCTCCTCACTGACCATTATACACGGGGGGTGGCCTCCTCACTGACCGCCCCTTGTACACGGGGGGCCTCCTCACTGACCATTATACACGGGGGGGTGGCCTCCTCACTGACCGCCCCTTACTGCAGGACATCAGCACTCACCATTCCGGCCCGAAGTTTAGTGTTTCAGCAGCCATGATGTGAAGAAAAGGTACCTGGAGGAAGAAGAAGGCGCAGAGTGAACCCGACGTCCACAGGAAGTTCTCATTCAGACCCCCGCCAATGATGCACCTGGGGGTCTCGTCACATCTCACTGCTGATCTGGAACCTGCTGTCAGATTACTGGACGGATGAAAACAAAGCTGCTTTTAGGGGAGGTGGATGTGTCCACCATGGATGCAGCGCTGACGTCCCGGACCACCAGTGAGACGCTGCAGACAATCGGGACCCAAGTGTGTAACTCCAGCACGGCACTATTAATTGCCAGTTCCTGCATTATCAGACAGGATAGCGGTATACACCGCACACGCCCAGAGCAAGAACGGCGGTGACTGGAGGAAGCCCTCCACCACGTGGGCCTGTGTCTGGCTGTTACACAGCTCCGCCCACCTGGAGTCCGGCTCCGCCCACCAGACACGTGATGACACATGGGCTAATATTAGACTCCACCCCCAGACAATATCAGACAAGCATTTACATAAGGTGGGCTATTATTAGGCTCTGCCGAAACGTACACACCTGTGTGTGGAATGCTCCGTCAGCGATCTCGGTTCATGGGATGAATCTGCCGATCGGACCTGATGAGGCAAACATTTACCATTAGTGCACAGCATTTCTGGATACATGGGGGGATGCAGCTGCAGCTTCTCCACCTGGGGGGGGGGGGGGGAGACGTGATTGGCTCAGGGCACAGAGCACTGCATGATGGGCTGGGAGCAGCAAGGTGCCCACTCGCACAGCAAATAACTGACAGAACCGAGACCCCCAAAACCTGCCCACTAGACTCAGGACGGGACTCACTATCAGCGGCACACGCCCAAGAGGAGGCCGCGAGAGGTGGAGAAAGCAACCGGCTGTCATTATCCAGAACGACGACTCGGCAGAAAAACAACAAATCCAGAACGATTGTGATATGACATCACTGCACAGAAGGACGACGACCAGAAGACGCCGAGAAGCAAGTGTGTGGACACCAACCAATGACGGAGGAAACAGTCAGCAAGCTGGGGAAGAGACTGGATCCAAACACATACAGGAGATGCTGCTACAGGGTGCAAAGCCGGCCCGGCCCAAACACGGCAGCAGCACTAACAGCGCTGCAGACACCAACACGACAGGCTGGGAGAGTGCAGCACCGAAGTGGCAGAATGCAGCTCTGCAGGAGGCAGTGAGCACGAGCAAAGGCGCCAAAAATCTGACAAAACTCACGGTCTGCACATTTCACAACTACAGGGTCAGTCCAGCGCTTCAATGGTTACTGATGAGAACTGCAAACATTCCACAAGGATCTACACTGCGGAAAAGCCTCACAGCACCCAGCGCTGCCCCTGGTCACCCACACTCCTGCCCTCCCCATCACTAATGTATGTAGACAGTGACTGCACCAGCAGAATAGTGAGTGCAGCTCTGGAGTATAATACAGGATGTAACTCAGGATCAGTAATGTATGTACACAGTGACTGCACCAGCAGAATAGTGAGTGCAGCTCTGGAGTATAATACAGGATGTAACTCAGGATCAGTAATGTAATGTATGTACATAGTGACTGCACCAGCAGAATAGTGAGTGAGGCGCTGGAGTATAATACAGGATGTAACTCAGGATCAGTAATGTAATGTATGTACATAGTGACTGCACCAGCAGAATAGTGAGTGAGGCGCTGGAGTATAAGGCTAAGTGCACACGTACCGGAACTCTCGCGGAAATTACAGCGAGAATTCCGGAATTCCAGTCCGCGGGAAAATCGCATTTTAAATTCCCGCTGAAAAACTAGCATTTTGCAAGCGTAATTAGCTTGCAGAATGCTAGCGTTTTCCAAGCGATCTGTAGCATCGCTTGCAGAACTGATGGACAGGTTGGTCACACTCGTCAAACATAGTGTTTGACGAGTGTGACCAACTTTTTACTACTGAGGCCGCCTATGCAGCATCAGTAGTAAAAGATAGAATGTAAAAAAAAAATAAAAAACGGTGTTATTTAATATTCTTACCCTCCAACGTCCCGCGCAGCCGTTCCCAGTAATCCTTTGCGAAAATGCCCGCGATGACGTCCGTTCTCGCGGGATCGCGATGTCTCGCGGTCATTCGCGATGACGTCGCGCGAATGACCGCGAGACTTCGCGATCCCGCGAGAACGGACGCCATCGCGGGCATTTTCGCAAAGGACTACTGGGAACGAGAGCGTGAAGAGAGGCGGGAAGGCTGCGCGGGACGCCGGAGGGTGAGAATAACAATATTTTTTATTTTAAATTCTATTTTTTACAGGGATATGGTACCCAAAGCCCGGAGGACAGTCTCCTCTCCTCCGGACCGTGGGTACCATCCGCAAATGTTCTGCTTACTTTCCGCATGGTGTGCACAGCCACATGCGGGAAGTAAGCGGAACAATGCATTCCTATGGGTGCGGGATCGCCGCGATTCCGCAAATTAATGAGCATGCTGCGGTTTTTACCGCGAAGCGATTCCGCCGCGGTAAAAACCGCAGCATTAGCACAGCATTGCGGAATCCCATAGGAATGCATGGGATGCTTATTTTTCGCGTTTTCGCGGCAAAATCGCGCGGTTAAAACCGCCGCGGAAACGCGAAAAAGACGCCACGTGTGAACTCAGCCTAATACAGGATGTAACTCAGGATCAGTAATGTATGTACACAGTGACTGCACCAGCAGAATAGTGAGTGCAGCTCTGGAGTATAATACAGGATGTAACTCAGGACCAGTAATGTAATGTATGTACACAGTGACTGCACCAGCAGAATATTGAGTGCAGCTCTGGAGAATTATCTATATACACTGCTCAAAAAAATAAAGGGAACACTTAAACAACAGAATCTAACTCCAAGTAAATCAAACTTCTGTGAAATCAAACTGTCCACTTAGGAAGCAACACTGAGTGACAATCAATTTCACATGCTGTTGTGCAAATGGAATAGACAAAAGATGGAAATTATTGGCAATTATCAAGACACACTCAAAAAAGGAGTGGTTCTGCAGGTGGGGACCACAGACCACATCTCAGTACCAATGCTTTCTGGCTGATGTCTGGTCACTTTTGAATGTTGGTTGTGCTTTCACACTCGTGGTAGCATGAGATGGACTCTACAACCCACACAAGTGGCTCAGGTAGTGCAGCTCATCCAGGTTGGCACTTCAATGTGAGCTGTGGCAAGAAGGTTTGCTGTGTCTGTCAGCGTAGTGTCCAGAGGCTGGTGGTGCTACCAGGAGACAGGCCAGTACACCAGGAGACATAGAGGGGGCCTTAGGAAGGCAACAACCCAGCAGCAGGACTGCTACCTCAGCCTTTGTGCAAGGAGGAACAGGAGGAGCAGGCCCTCCAAAGAAATGCCACCCCACACCATTACTGACCCACTGCAAACCGCTCATGCTGAAGGATGTTTCAGGCAGCAGATCGCTCCCCACACACTGTCACATGTGCTAAGTGTGAACCTGCTTCCATCTGTGAAGAGCAAAGGGCACCAGTGGCGAATTTGCCAATCCTGGTGTTGTGGCAAATGCCAAGCGTCCTGCACGGTGTTGGGCTTTGAGCACAACCCCCATCTGTGGATGTTGGGCCCTCAGACCATCCTCATGTAGTCGGTTTCTAACTGTTTGTGCAGACACATGCACATTTGTGGCCTGCTGGAGGTCATTTTGCAGGGCTCTGGCAGTGCTCCTCCCGTTCCTCCTTGCACAAAGGCGGAGGTAGCAGTCCTGCTGCTGGTTTGTTGCCCTCCTACGGCCCCCTCCATGTCTCCTGCTGTACTGGCTTGTCTCCTGGTAGCGCCTCCAGCCTTTGGACACTACGCTGACAGACACAGCAAACCTACTTGCCACAGCTCGCATTGATGTGCCATCCTGGCTGTTCCGCCTTCATACACGTTGACACGGTGTGCACTCCAGCATACAGCATAAACCACGTCTCTGTCTTCCAAATAAGCAGACTGTTCTCTGTAGTCTAACTTGTTTATTGGTGAAGAGTATAGAACATGCGGTAAAACAATAAAGAATACAAACGACATGGGTAAGTATTGGGCAGATGTTCACACAGCTAACACAATTACAGGAAGTATACAGTGTGATGCAAACTTTACACAGAATACACAGGTGTCTAATTACACCTACTGAGCACTGGTTATACAGTTAATAACATCTCTGTAACACTGCAAGAAAAGATATTAATCTTACCAGATATGCGTTACCCGGATATCGAACTCAAGTTGGGGAGTTACTGGAGGACAAGTAAACAACGTGCGTCCTATGAAATACACAGAAGAAAATGGCATCTCCCTCATCCCAGAATACATTGCTTCAATCCCACAATGCATTGCTCTGTTAAAGACACAGGCTATAAAGCTATTTAAGACAGCTATAAATTCAGCCACCACTAGATGGTGATAACTAAACCAGCACATAATACAAACATATTGCCCTATACTCAGAGGGCAGAACACCGGATGAGCTGCACTACCTGAGCCACTTGTGTGGGTTGCAGAGTCCGTCTCATGCTACGACGAGTGTGAAAGCACAACCAACATTCCAAAGTGACCAAAACATCAGCCAGAAAGCATTGGTACAGAGATGTGGTCTGTGCACCCACCTGCAGAACCACTCCTTTATTGAAGGTGTCTTGATAATTGCCAGTAATTTCCATCTGTTGTCTATTCCATTTGCACAACAGCAGGTGACATTGTCAGCCAGTGTTGCTTCCTAAGTGGGCAGTTTGATTTCACAAAAGTTTCATTTACTTGGAGTTAGATTCTGTTGTTTAAGTGTTCCCTTTATTTTTTTGAGCAGTGTATATAAAAACGAGTGTATGTGTGTATGTATATCCACGATGTTGTCATAATGGTTGCCATAGTGACAATGTCATAGAATCGTAGAGTTGGAAGGGACCTCCTGGGCCATTTGGTCCAACCCCCTGCTCAAAGCAGGATTCGCTAAATCATCCCAGTCAGATGTCTGTCCAGCCTCTGTTTGAAGACTTCCATTGAAGGAGAACTCACCACTTCTCGTGGCAGCCTGTTCCACTCATTGATCACTCTAACTGTCAAAAAGTTATAATAGGTTGCAATGGTGACAGTGATGTCATAATGGGATTGAGGATGGGTATATGGGCACGGGACTATGGGATGGAGGATATGTATGATGGGTATATGGGCATGGGCCTATGGGATGGAGGATGTGTGATGGGTATATGGGCACTGGACTATGGGATGGAGGATGTGTGATGGGTATATGGGCACGGGACTATGGGATGGAGGATATGTATGATGGGTATATGGGCATGGGCCTATGGGATGGAGGATGTGTGATGGGTATATGGGCACTGGACTATGGGATGGAGGATGTGTGATGGGTATATGGGCACGGGACTATGGGATGGAGGATATGTATGACGGGTATATGGGCACGGGACTATGGGATGGAGGATGTGTGATGGGTATATGGGCACAGGACTATGGGATGGTGGATATGTATGAAGGGTATATGGGCACGGGACTATGGGATGGAGGATGTGTGATGGGTATATGGGCACAGGACTATGGGATGGAGGATGTATGATGGGTATATGGGCACTGAACTATGGGATGGAGGATGTGTGATGGGTATATGGGCACAGGACTATGGGATGGAGGATATGTATGATGGGTATATGGGCACAGGACTATGGGATGGAGGATATGTATGATGGGTATATGGGCACTGGACTATGGGATGGAGGATGTATGATGGGTATATGGGCACGGGACTATGGGATGGAGGATGTGTGATGGGTATATGAGCACAGGACTATGGGATGGAGGATATGTATGATGGGTATATGGGCACAGGACTATGGGATGGAGGATATGTATGATGGGTATATGGGCACGGGACTATGGGATGAAGGATATGTATGATGGGTATATGGGCACGGGACTATGGGATGGAGGATATGTATGATGGGTATATGGGCACGGGACTATGGGATGGAGGATATGTATGATGGGTATATGGGCACGGGACTATGGGATGGAGGATATGTATGATGGGCTTATGTGCACGGGACTATGGGATGGAGGATGTATGATGGGTATATGGGCATGGGACTATGGAATGGAGGATGTGTGATGGGTATATGGGCATGGGACTATGGAATGGAGGATGTGTGATGGGCTTATGTGCACGGGACTATGGGATGGAGGATGTATGATGGGTATATGGGCATGGGACTATGGAATGGAGGATGTGTGATGGGTATATGGGCATGGGACTATGGAATGGAGGATGTGTGATGGGTATATGGGCATGGGACTATGGAATGGAGGATGTGTGATGGGTATATGGGCACGGGACTATGGGATGGAGGATGTGTGATGGGTTTATGTGCCTGGGACTATGGGATGGAGGATGTGTGATGGGTATATGGGCACGGGACTATGGGATGGAGGATGTGTAATGGGTTTAT
Source organism: Dendrobates tinctorius (assembly GCF_039654945.1). Lineage (NCBI taxonomy): Eukaryota > Metazoa > Chordata > Amphibia > Anura > Dendrobatidae > Dendrobates > Dendrobates tinctorius. Next base: position 272,629 of record NW_027361748.1, on the reverse strand, counting down.
GGGCACGGGACTATGGGATGGAGGATGTGTGATGGGTATATGGGCACTGGACTATGGGATGGAGGATGTGTGATGGGTTTATGTGCCCGGGACTATGGGATGGAGGATGTATGATGGGTATATGAGCATGGGACTATTGGATGGAGTATGTGTGATGGGTATATGGGCAAGGGACTATGGGATGGCGGATATGTATGATGGGTATATGGGCAAGAGACTATGGGATGGAGGATATGTATGATGGGTATATGGGCACAGGACTATGGGATGGAGGATGTGTGATGGGTATATGGGCACGGGACTATGGGATGGAGGATATGTATGATGGGTATATGGGCACGGGACTGTGGGATGGAGGATGTGTATGATGGGTATATGGGCACTGGACTATGGGATGGAGGATGTGTATGATGGGTATATGGGAAGGGGCCTATGGGATGGCGGATATGTATGATGGGTATATGGGCACGGGACTATGGGATGGAGGATGTGTGATGGGTATATGGGCACAGGACTATGGGATGGAGGATGTGTATGATGGGTATATAGAATCATAGAGTTGGAAGGGACCTCCTGGGCCATCTGGTCCAACCCCCTGCTCAAAGCAGGATTTGCTAAATCATCCCAGTCAGATGTCTGTCCAGCCTCTGTTTGAAGACTTCCATTGAAGGAGAACTCACCACTTCTTGTGGCAGCTTGTTCCACTCATTGATCACTCTGTCAAAAAGTTTTTTCTAATATCTAATCTGTGTCTCCTCCCATTCAGTTTCATCCCATTGCTTCTAGTCTTTCCTTGTGCAAATGAGAATAAAGTTGATCCTTCTGCAATGTGACAGCCCTTTAGATATTTGTAGACAGCTATTAAGTCTCCTCTCAGTCTTCTCTTTTGCAAACTAAACATTCCCAAATCCTGCAACCTTTCCTCATAAGACAGGGTTTGCAGACCGGTCACCATTCTGGTCGCTCTTTTCTGAACTTGCTCCAGTTTGTTGATGTCTTTTTTAAAATGTGGTGCCCAAAACTGGACACAATATTCCAGATGAGGTCTGACCAAAGAGGAGAAGAGGGAAATAATGACTTCACGTGATCTAGACTGTATGCTTCTGTTAATACATCCTAGAATTGCATTTGCCTTTTTTGCTGCTGCATCACATTGTTGACTCATATTCAGTCTGTGATCTATTTGTATACCCAAGTCTTTTTCACATGTGCTGTTGCTTAGCCCTATTCCTCCCATTCTGTATATGCTTTTTTCATTTTTATTGCCCAGATATAGTACTTTGCATTTCTCCCTGTTAAAAACCATTCTATTAGTTGCTGCCCACTTCTCCAGTTTATTTATATCTTTTTGAATCCTCTCTCTCTTCTCTAGTATATGGGCACAGGACTATGGGATGGAGGATGTGTGATGGGTATATGGGCACTGGACTATGGGATGGAGAATGTGTGTGATGGGTATATGGGCACGGGACTATGGGATGGAGGATGTGTGATGGGTATATGGGCACGGGACTATGGGATGGAGGATGTGTATGATGGGTATATGGGCACTGGACTATGGGATGGAGGATATGTATGATGGGTATATGGGCACTGGACTATGGGATGGAGGATATGTATGATGGGTATATGGGCACTGGACTATGGGATGGAGGATATGTATGATGGGTATATGGGCACTGGACTATGGGATGGAGGATATGTTTGATGGGTATATGGGCACGGGCCTATGGGAAAGAGGATATGTTTGATGGGTATATGGGCACGGGCCTATGGGATGGAGGATGTATGATGGGTATATGGGCACTGGACTATGGGATGGAGGATGTATGATGGGTATATGGGCACTGGACTATGGGATGGAGGATGTATGATGGGTATATGGGCACTGGACTATGGGATGCGGATATGTATGATGGGTATATGGGCACGGGACTATGGAATGGAGGATATGCATGATGGGTATATGGGCACTGGACTATGGGATGGAGGATGTATGATGGGTATATGGGCACTGGACTATGGGATGGAGGATATGTATGATGGGTATATGGGCACTGGACTATGGGATGGAGGATGTATGATGGGTATATGGGCACTGGACTATGGGATGGAGGATATGCATGATGGGTATATGGGCACTGGACTATGGGATGGAGGATGTATGATGGGTATATGGGCACGGGATAATGGGATGGCGGATATGTATGATGGGTATATGGGCACGAGACTATGGGTTGGAGGATAATCATTATAATTTGTTATAACCACAGTTAGTTACTATGCCCGGGCAACGCCGGGCTCTAGTACAGAACATAACTCAGGATCAGTAATGTAATATATGTACACAGTGACTACACCAGCAGAATAGTGAGTGCAGCTCTCGAGCGTAATACAGGCGGTAACTAGGGATCAGTAAGTGACAGCAGTAAATACAGAGCATTAGATCTTTCACAAAGCTTCTGACACAATGTGACGTTTCCACAGATGTGACAGTATTCTGACCCCACAGGTGGTAATCACATGATGCTTTGCATTTTCTTCCACCCAGTAGCATCCCCAGGTCACTTGCCTTTCTCCTGGACGTCCTGTGGTCCGGCAGCCCTTGGTGTGCTGGTCTCTGTGGTGCGTCTCCTTGTTAACGCCCTGAGAGGGCGCCGCCGTCCAATGTATTAACTTTCTGCAGCATGAACCTTAGTGGGTATTGAGAGACGTAGTAAATGCTGCAGGGGACCCGCAAGCCCGTATGTATGTGACGGCCCCCCAATCAGTGTAAACATGTGCCCGGACTATGGAGATAGAATATACTGCTGGAGCATAGCACAGAACGGCAGCTGTACAGTGGTACACTGCGCTTCTGCGATCACCCCTATGTGTAGGCCCCGGGCAGGTGTATTCCGCCCCCTATATGCAGTACAAGGCCCAGTAAGGTGTATTCCTGCCACTCTATGCAGTGCAGGCACCTGGGCAGGTGTATCCCACCCCCTATATGCAGTGCAGGCCCCCTGACAGGTGTATTCTGCCCCCTATATGCAGTGCAGCCCCCTAACAGGTGTATTCCACCCCCTATATGCAGTGCAGGCCTCCTAACAGGTGTATCCCACCCCCTATATGCAGTGCAGGACCCCTGACAGGTGTATTCTGCCCCCTATATGCAGTGCAGCCCCCTAACAGGTGTATTCCACCCCCTATATGCAGTGCAGGCCTCCTAACAGGTGTATTCCGCCCCCCTATATGCAGTGCAGGCCCCCTGGCAGGTGTATTACTGCCACTCTATGCAGTGCAGGCCCCCGGGCAGGTGTATTCCGGCCCCTATATGCAGTGCAGGCCCCGGGCAGGTGTATTCCGGCCACTATATGCAGTGCAGGTCCCCGGGCAGGTGTATTCCGGCCCCTATATGCAGTGCAGGTCCCCGGGCAGGTGTATTCCGGCCCCTATATGCAGTGCAGGTCCCCGGGCAGGTGTATTCCGGCCACTATATGCAGTGCAGGTCCCCGGGCAGGTGTATTCCGGCCCCTATATGCAGTGCAGGCCCCCGGGCAGGTGTATTCCGGCCCCTATATGCAGTGCAGGCCCCCGGGCAGGTGTATTCCGGCCCCTATATGCAGTGCAGGCCCCGGGCGCCTCCTCTCCGGTAGTCCGGTGTGTCCCCGTCCAGGCCCCGGGCCCGTGTGTCGGGGACGCGCTGTGCCCCGGGCCCGCCGCTCTCCTCAGCGGTCGCCGCTGTGCACGGGCAGAGCTCGGTACTAGGCCGCGGGCCGCTCACGCTCTCGGGCCGGTGACTCCCGGAGAGGCCGCGCTGTCGCTCTTTTCTCTCCTTCTCTGTATCTCTCTCTGTCTGGAGGTAAATTTCAGTGTCGCCACAGTCGCGATAGTCTTCGTTACGTCACGACACGTCACGCACCTCCTCCGTGTGCGGAGGATCCCAAAACAAGATGGCGGCCGCGCCGTGAGGAGGGGGATCACGTGACCTTGGAATTGACTCCGCCCACTAAGAAGGAACGTCGTCTCCCACAGCCAGGCCACGCCCTCTCGTGTCACGTGACCAAACTGTGGCCAAATCCCAGGAAGCAGCGGCTCGGTTTTTTTTAAATCAACAACTTTATTGGTATTTTCTGTTATTGGCGCAGAGTCCGTCCTGACTCCTGTCAGCCAGAGGGCGCCACAGTGTCCGTGCCACACCGGCACCGGGGCTCGCTGGGGGAGGATAACCCCGCCCATAGGGAGTGATTGACAGCGGAGCCTGTGCTTCCTGCCTGACCCCGGCATGTACCAAGTGGCATCAGTGTCTGGGGGGAGAGAACCAACGGCTGCTCCTGGAAGATACCAAAGTACACTGCGGACAACCGGCCAGAGTGGTGTCCGTCCCGCCCCCTGGCGCTGACGTCACTGATAGCGTGCAGTGAGGCCACACCCCTGATACTACAGCCCCGCCCCCTGGCGCTGACGTCACTGATAGCGTGCAGTGAGGCCACACCCCTGACACTACAGCCCCGCCCCCTGGCGCTGACGTCACTGATAGCGTGCCGTGAGGCCACACCCCTGATACTACAGCCCGCCCCCTGGCGCTGACGTCACTGATAGCGTGCCGTGAGGCCACACCCCTGATACTACAGCCCGCCCCCTGGCGCTGACGTCACTGATAGCGTGCAGTGAGGCCACACCCCTGATACTACAGCCCCGCCCCCTGGCGCTGACGTCACTGATAGCGTGCCGTGAGGCCACACCCCTGATACTACAGCCCCGCCCCCTGGCGCTGACGTCACTGATAGCGTGCAGTGAGGCCACACCCCTGATACTACAGCCCCGCCCCCTGGCGTTGACGTCACTGATAGCGTGCAGTGAGGCCACACCCCTTATACTACAGCCCGCCCCTGGTGCTGACGTTAATGACAGCATGACGTGAGGTCACACCCCTTATACTACAGCCCCGCCCCCTGGTGCTGACGTCACTGGCAGCATGACGTGAGGCCACACCCCTTATACTACAGCCCCGCCCCCTGGTGCTGACGTCACTGACAGCATGGCGTGAGGCCACACCCCTTATACTACAGCCCCGCCCCCTGGTGCTGACTTCACTGGCAGCATGGCGTGAGGCCACACCCCTTATACTACAGCCCCGCCCCCTGGTGCTGACGTCACTGGCAGCATGGCGTGAGGCCACACCCCTTATGCTACAGCCCGCCCCCTGGTGCTGACGTCACTGATGGCATGTTGTGAGGCCACACCCCTGATACTACAGCCCCGCCCCCTGCTGCTGACGTCACTGGCAGCATGGCGTGAGGCCACACCCCTTAAGCTACAGCCCCGCCCCTGGTGCTGACGTCACTGATGGCATGTTGTGAGGCCACACCCCTGATACTACAGCCCCGCCCCCTGCTGCTGACGTCACTGACAGCATGTTGTGAGGCCACACCCCTTATACTACAGCCCCGCCCCTGGTGCTGACGTCACTGATGGCATGTTGTGAGGCCACACCCCTGATACTACAGCCCCGCCCCCTGGTGCTGACGTCACTGGCAGCATGGCGTGAGGCCACACCCCTTATGCTACAGCCCCGCCCCCTGGTGCTGACGTCACTGACGGCATGTTGTGAGGCCACACCCCTTATACTACAGCCCCGCCCCCTGCTGCTGACGTCACTGACAGCATGTTGTGAGGCCACACCCCTTATGCTACAGCCCCGCCCCCTGGTGCTGACGTCACTGATGGCATGTTATGAGGCCACACCCCTTATACTACAGCCCCGCCCCCTGCTGCTGACGTCACTGACAGCATGTTGTGAGGCCACACCCCTTATACTACAGCCCCGCCCCCTGCTGCTGACGTCACTGGCAGCATGGCGTGAGGCCACACCCCTTATACTACAGCCCCTCCCCCGGTGCTGACGTCACTGACAGCATGGCGTGAGGCCACACCCCTTATACTACAGCCCCGCCCCCTGGTGCTGACGTCACTGGCAGCATGGCGTGAGGCCACACCCCTTATGCTACAGCCCGCCCCCTGGTGCTGACGTCACTGATGGCATGTTGTGAGGCCACACCCCTGATACTACAGCCCCGCCCCCTGGTGCTGACGTCACTGGCAGCATGGCGTGAGGCCACACCCCTTAAGCTACAGCCCCGCCCCTGGTGCTGACGTCACTGATGGCATGTTGTGAGGCCACACCCCTTATACTACAGCCCCGCCCCCTGCTGCTGACGTCACTGACAGCATGTTGTGAGGCCACACCCCTTATACTACAGCCCCGCCCCCTGCTGCTGACGTCACTGACAGCATGTTGTGAGGCCACACCCCTTATACTACAGCCCCGCCCCCTGGTGCTGACGTCACTGACAGCATGTTGTGAGGCCACACCCCTTATGCTACAGCCCCGCCCCTGGTGCTGACTTCACTGACAGCATGTTGTGAGGCCACACCCCTTATACTACAGCCCCGCCCCCTGGTGCTGACGTCACTGACAGCATGTTGTGAGGCCACACCCCTTATGCTACAGCCCCTCCCCCTGGTGCTGACGTCACTGATGGCATGTTATGAGGCCACACCCCTTATACTACAGCCCCGCCCCCTGCTGCTGACGTCACTGACAGCATGTTGTGAGGCCACACCCCTTATACTACAGCCCCGCCCCCTGCTGCTGACGTCACTGACAGCATGTTGTGAGGCCACACCCCTTATGTTACAGCCCGCCCCCTGGTGCTGACGTCACTGACAGCATGACGTGAGGCCACACCCCTTATGCTACAGCCCACCCCCTGGTGCTGACGTCACTGACGGCATAGCGTGAGGCCACACCCCTTGTTACAGCCCGCCCCCTGGTGCTGACGTCACTGACGGCATAGCGTGAGGCCACACCCCTTATGCTACAGCCCACCCCCTGGTGCTGACGTCACTGACAGCATGTTGTGAGGCCACACCCCTTATGCTACAGCCCCGCCCCTGGTGCTGACGTCACTGACAGCATGTTGTGAGGCCACACCCCTTATGCTACAGCCCCGCCCCTGGTGCTGACGTCACTGACGGCATAGTGTGAGGCCACACCCCTTGTTACAGCCCGCCCCTGGTGCTGACGTCACTGACAGCATGTCGTGAGGCCACACCCCTTATGCTACAGCCCACCCCCTGGTGCTGACGTCACTGACAGCATGTTGTGAGGCCACACCCCTTATGCTACAGCCCCGCCCCTGGTGCTGACGTCACTGACAGCATGTTGTGAGGCCACACCCCTTATGCTAGAGCCCGCCCCCTGGTGCTGACGTCACTGACAGCATGGCGTGAGGCCACACCCCTTATGCTACAGCCCGCCCCCTGGTGCTGACGTCACTGACAGCATGTTGTGAGGCCACACCCCTTATACTACAGCCCCGCCCCCTGGTGCTGACGTCACTGACAGCATGTCGTGAGGCCACACCCCTTATACTACAGCCCCGCCCCCTGGTGCTGACGTCACTGACAGCATGGCGTGAGGCCACACCCCTTATACTACAGCCCCGCCCCCTGGTGCTGACGTCACTGACAGCATAGCGTGAGGCCACACCCCTTATGCTACAGCCCGCCCCCTGGTGCTGACGTCACTGACAGCATGTTGTGAGGCCACACCCCTTATGCTACAGCCCCGCCCCTGGTGCTGACGTCACTGATAGCATGTTGTGAGGCCACACCCCTTATGCTACAGCCCGCCCCCTGGTGCTGACGTCACTGACAGCATGGCGTGAGGCCACACCCCTTATGCTACAGCCCCGCCCCTGGTGCTGACGTCACTGACAGCATGTTGTGAGGCCACACCCCTTATGCTACAGCCCGCCCCTGGTGCTGACGTCACTGACAGCATGACGTGAGGCCTCACCCCTTATGCTACAGCCCGCCCCCTGGTGCTGACGTCACTGACGGCATAGCGTGAGGCCACACCCCTTATGCTACAGCCGCGCCCCCTGGTGCTGACGTCACTGACAGCATGTTGTGAGGCCACACCCCTTATGCTACAGCCCCGCCCCTGGTGCTGACGTCACTGACAGCATGTTGTGAGGCCACACCCCTTATGCTACAGCCCGCCCCCTGGTGCTGACGTCACTGACAGCATGGCGTGAGGCCACACCCCTTATGCTACAGCCCGCCCCCTGGTGCTGACGTCACTGACAGCATGTTGTGAGGCCACACCCCTTATGCTACAGCCCGCCCCCTGGTGCTGACGTCACTGACAGCATGGCGTGAGGCCACACCCCTTATACTACATCCCCGCCCCCTGGTGCTGACGTCACTGACAGCATGTCGTGAGGCCACACCCCTTATACTACAGCCCCGCCCCCTGGTGCTGACGTCACTGATGGCATGTCGTGAGGCCACACCCCTTATACTACAGCCCCGCCCCCTGGTGCTGACGTCACCGACAGCATGACGTGAGGCCACACCCCTTATGCTACAGCCCGCCCCCTGGTGCTGACGTCACTGACAGCATAGCGTGAGGCCACACCCCTTATGCTACAGCCCGCCCCCTGGTGCTGACGTCACTGACAGCATGTCGTGAGGCCACACCCCTTATGCTACAGCCCGCCCCCTGGTGCTGACGTCACTGACAGCATGTCGTGAGGTCACACCCCTTATGCTACAGCCCGCCCCCTGGTGCTGACGTCACTGACAGCATGTCGTGAGGCCACACCCCTTATACTACAGCCCCGCCCCCTGGTGCTGACGTCACTGACAGCATGGCGTGAGGCCACACCCCTTATACTACAGCCCCTCCCCCTGGTGCTGACGTCACTGACAGCATGACGTGAGGCCACACCCCTTATACTACAGCCCCGCCCCCGGTGCTGACGTCACTGACAGCATGTCGTGAGGCCACACCCCTTATGCTACAGCCCGCCCCCTGGTGCTGACGTCACTGACAGCATGTCGTGAGGCCACACCCCTTATACTACAGCCCCTCCCCTGGTGCTGACGTCACTGACAGCATGTCGTGAGGCCACACCCCTTATACTACAGCCCCGCCCCCTGGTGCTGACGTCACTGACAGCATGTCGTGAGGCCACACCCCTTATACTACAGCCCCGCCCCCGGTGCTGACGTCACTGACAGCATGGTGTGAGGCCACACCCCTTATACTACAGCCCCTCCCCCTGGTAGAATCATAGAATCGTAGAGTTGGAAGGGACCTCCTGGGCCATCTGGTCCAACCCCTGCTCAAAGCAGGATTCGCTAAATCATCCCAGTCAGATGTCTGTCCAGCCTCTGTTTGAAGACTTCCATTGAAGGAGAACTCACCACTTCTCGTGGCAGCCTGTTCCACTCATTGATCACTCTAACTGTCAAAAAGTTTTTTCTAATATCTAATCTGTGTCTCCTCCCATTCAGTTTCATCCCATTGCTTCTAGTCTTTCCTTGTGCAAATGAGAATAAAGTTGATCCTTCTACAATGTGACAGCCCTTTAGATATTTGTAGACAGCTATTAAGTCTCCTCTCAGTCTTCTCTTTTGCAAACTAAACATTCCCAAATCCTGCAACCTTTCCTCATAAGACAGGGTTTGCAGACCGGTCACCATTCTGGTCGCTCTTTTCTGAACTTGCTCCAGTTTGTTGATGTCTTTTTTAACCCCTTCACCCCCAAGGGTGGTTTGCACGTTCATGACCGGGCCAATTTTTACAGTTCTGACCACTGTACCTTTATGAGGTGATAACTCTGGAGCTTCCATGGATCCCGGTGATTCTGACATTGTTTTCTCGTGACATATTGTACTTCATGTTAGTGGTAAAATTTCATTCATATAAATTGCGTTTATTTGTGAGAAAAACGGAAATTTGGTGAAAATTTTGAAAATTTCGCAATTTTCCAACTTTGAATTTTTATGCCCTTAAATCACAGGGATACGGCACACAAAAAACTTGATAACTAACATTTCCCACATGTTTACTTTACATCAGCACAATTTTGGAACCAAAATTTTTTTTAGTTAGGAAGTTATAAGGGTTAAAAGTTGACCAGCGATTTCTCATTTTTACACCATTTTATTTTTAGGACCACATCACATTTGAAGTCACTTTGAGGGGTCTATATGATAGAAAATACCCAAAAGTGACACCATTCTAAAAACTGCACCCCTCAAGGTGCTCAAAACCACATTCAAGGAGTTTATTAACACTTTAGGTGCGTCACAGGAATTTTTTTGAATATTAAAAAAAAAAATGAACATCTAACTTTTTTTCACAAAAAATACTTCAGGTTCAATTTTTTTTATTTTACCAAGGGTAACAGGAGAAATTGGACTGCAAAAGTTATTGTGCAATTTTTCCTGAGTACGCAGATACCTGATATGTGGGGGGGAACGACTGTTTCGGTGCATGGCAGAGCTCAGAATGGAAGGAGCGCCGTTTGACTTTTTCAAATGCAAAATTGGCTGCAATTCAGATCGGACGCCATGTCACGTTTGGAGAGTCCCTGATGTGCCTAAACAGTGGAAACCCCCTACAAGTGACCCCATTTTGGAAACTAGACCCCCCAAGGAACTTATCTAGATGTGTGGTGAGCACTCTGAACCCACAAGGGCTTTACAGAAGTTTATAACGTACAGCGGTACAATTAAAAAATCATTTTTTCCACAAAAATGATCTTTTCACCCCAATTTTTATTTTCCCAAGGGTAACAGGACCCTAAAAGTTATTGTGCAATTTGTCCTGAGTATGCTGATACCCCACATGTGGGGGTAAACCACTATTTGGGCGCATGGCAGAGCTCGGAAGGGAAGCAGCGCCATTTGACGTTTTTGGCTGGAATTGAGATCGGACATCATGTCGCGATTGGAAAACCCCTGATGTACCAAAACAGTGGAAACCCCCCACAAATGACCCCATTTTGAAAACTAGACCCCCCAAGGAACTTATCTAGATGTGTGGTGAGCACTTTGAACCCCCAGTGCTTCACAGAACTTTATAACGCCCGGGCGTGAAAATAAATAAATCGTATTTTTTCCACAAACATGATCTTTTAGTCCCCAATTTTTTATTTTCCCAAGGGTAACAGGAGAAATTGGACCCCAAAAGTTGTTGTCCAATTTGTCATGAGTACGCTGATACCCCATATGTGGGAGAAAACTACTGTATGGACACACGTCGGGGCTCGGAAGGGAAGCAGTGACGTTTGGGAATGCAGACTTTGAGGGAATGTTCTGCGGGCGTCATGTTGTCTTTGGAGAGCCCCTAATGTACCTAAACAGTGGAAACACCCCACAAATGACCCCATTTTGAAAACTAGACCCCCCAAGGAACTTATCTAGATGTGTGGTGAGCACTTTGACCCCCCCAGTGCTTCACAGAACTTTATAACGCCCGGGCGTGAAAATAAATAAATCGTATTTTTTCCACAAACATGATCTTTTAGTCCCCAATTTTTTATTTTCCCAAGGGTAACAGGAGAAATTGGACCCCAAAAGTTGTTGTCCAATTTGTCATGAGTACGCTGATACCCCATATGTGGGAGAAAACTACTGTATGGACACACGTCGGGGCTCGGAAGGGAAGCAGTGACGTTTGGGAATGCAGACTTTGAGGGAATGTTCTGCGGGCGTCATGTTGTCTTTGGAGAGCCCCTAATGTACCTAAACAGTGGAAACACCCCACAAATGACCCCATTTTGGAAACGAGACCCCCTAAGGAACTTATCTAGATGTGTGGTGAGCACTTTGAACCCCCAAGTGCTTCACAGAAGTTTATAACGCTCGGACGTGAAAATAAAATAATCATTTTTTTCCACAAATATGATATTTTTGCCCCCAATTTTTTATTTTCCTAAGGGTAACAGGAGAAATTGGACCCCAAAAATTGTTTTGCAATTTGTCCTGAGTACGCTGATACCCTACATGTGGGGGTAAAACACTGTTTGGGCGCATGGCAGAGCTTGGAAGGGAAGGAGCACCATTTGACTTTTTCAACGCAGAATTAGCTGGAATTGAGATCAGACGCCATGTTGCATTTGGAGAGCCCCTGATGTGCCCAAACAGTGGAAACCCCCAATTCTAACTCCAACCCGAACCCCAACACACCCCTAACCCTAATCTCAGCCCTAACCCTAACCCTATCCCTAACCCTAGCCCTAACCCTAATGGAAAAATGGAAATAAATACATTTTATTTTATTATTTTTCTCTAAGGGGGTGATATCGGGGGGTTTGATTTACTATTTATGGCGGTTTTTATATTTGGCGGCTGTCGCACGCTAAAAGACGCTTTTTATTGTAAAAATAGTTTTTGCATCACCACATATTGAGCGCTATAATTTTTCCGTATTTTGACCCACCGAGTCATGTGAGGTCTTATTTTTTGCGGGACGAGTTGATGTTTTTATTGGTACCATTTTCGGACACGTGACATTTTTTGATCGCTTTTTATTCCGATTTTTGGGACGCAGAATGAACAAAAAACAGCGTTTCATGAATTTCTTTTGGGGGGGTGCGTTTACACCGTTCCGCGTGCGGTAAAATTGATAAAGCGGTTTTATTCTTCGGGTCAGTACGGTTACAGCGATACCTCATTTAGGTCGTTTTTTAATGTTTTGTTGGTTTTATGCAATGAAAACTATTTTATATAAAAAATAATTATTTTTGCATCGCTTTATTCCGCGAGCTATAACTTTTTTATTTTTTCGCTGATGATGCTGTGTGGCAGCTCGTTTTTTGCGGGACAAGATGACGTTTTCAGTGGTACCATGGATATTTATATCCGTCTTTTTGATCGCGCGTTATTACACTTTTTGTTTGGCGGTATGATAATAAATCATTATTTTTTGCTTCGTTTTTTATTTTTTAAGGGGTTCGCTAAAGGGGTTAACTAATGGGATAGTTTTATAGGGCGGGTCGCTACGGAGGCGGCGACACCTAATATGTATTGTATTACTTTTAGTCCCTTTAAAAACAGGGTGGCCCATGTTAAGGAGCTGAAATTCCTAAACCCTTCATCCAATGTTAATGTGGATACCCTCAAATGAAAGCTGAAAGTCTGAACTTCACCTGCAGCTGAATGGTTTTGTTTAAAATTCATTGTGGTAATGTCTAGAACCAAAACTAGAAAAATGTTGTCTCTGTCCAAATATATATGGACCTAACTGTATGTGATGTCATTGAACTCTGACACTGCGTCATCTGACTTGTTGACACTCATTTTTTTGAAATCCAGTGTCCTCTCAAAACTATTTATGTCTGTGATGCCTGTATGTACAGTGTGGTGTTTCCTGATGAAGGGGGCATGAGACCCCTGAAACGCGTTGAATAAAAACAATGCAATCCTGCAGCATTCTCCTGGAATTGGTCTCAGCGGCAGCGCGGAAAAAAACTACGAATTCCCTTTGGATATATCTGTCCTCTACAGGGCAGAGCAGTACGCCTGCGCCGAAGCCGCACCGGGAAGCAAAGAAGAGGACATCATCACTAGAAGATGAGAGGCACCGGACCTGTGACACCCATCAGACCGGACCGCCTCTGGGTGAGTATAATCTAACTAATTTTTCTTATCTTTCAGGTTACAGGGGGGGGGGGCTTATCTACAGCATTACAGAATGCATTACAGAGTGCTGTAGATAAGCCCCTAATGGCTGTTGGTGTGAGATACTTTGTCAAATGCTTTGCTGAAGTCAAGATATATTATATCTACAGCATTTCCATGATCCACCCAGTCAGTGATTCTGTCATAGAAGGAAATTAAGTTAGTCTGACATGACTTAGTTACAAACCCATGCTGACTCTGTTTGTCATGATCTGAAGTGATCTGACAGTTTTAAATTGCACTGGGTGAACTTTTTTTACTTTGGAAAGTTCCAAGGTGTCTTGACTGTCCCTGGTGGTGGTGAGTGGTATTGCACTTTAGGGTTTTTTGCACTTAATTATGGATCAGGTGTGACACCCTATAAAGGTGTGCTCAGGGTGTTCACTCACTGCCTGTGATATTGTGAGATTGTTTTCACTCTGAGTGGGAGAGCCTGGAGGAAGGATGGAGCTGGTGAGGAGTCCTGCGCAGCTTAGCCAGGGGGGATGTGTTTCAGCTATGGTGTCTGGACGAAGGGCTGGCATGGCGTGGTGGAGTCGCAGTGATGGTGTCGGCGGGAAGTGTCTGCATGGACTGGTGGAGTGGCGACTATGTAGAGTGGCACTCACCATGTGGGACTTGGCCGCTGAGCTGGACTCAAGCATGCTCGACTTCGGGTCAGAAGCTGAACTCATCCTTGGGACTCTGGTTCTAAGCAGCTGCAACTGGTGGTGGTCTCTGCTCCAAGGCTGCACTAAGGTGAAGGATCCTGTTATGGTGATGGATCCGGGTGGAGAAGACGCACGCAGGTGGTGGGCTTTGTTGCTAGGAGCGCACGCAACAGAGCAAAGCTAAGTGGTGTTTCCCCTGTATTGTCTCTTTCCTCATGTGTGTTGTTAGTGAAGTGGTGGGATTAGTCTCCGCATCGACCCATTCCCTAGTGAGGGTTTAGGGTCAGGGTGAGCAAGGGCGTTAAGGTACGCGTGCGGCGACAGGTGCGGAGCCTGTTTAGGGAATGTAAGGAGTGCAGGGACACTGGCTCAGGGGAGCTTAGGAGGTCTCCATGTCCCCATTCCCTATCGCAGGGCCCACCATTGTTAAAGTTTCCCAGGTTCCCTCCTTTATTATTTAAATGCGCCTTACTGGAGGCGGTGTTTCCAGAAATATATTTATAACGTGTAATACCTAAATTCGCCAGGTGGAGGCGGCGTATCCACCTGCACGTTTTATTATTTAAATTCGCCCCACTGGAGGTGGAGTATCCAGGGTCACGTGTGTTATGGGTTCGCCTTGCGGCATCATCTGCGTCCTGACACACGTGACCATGACATTATCACAGGCCCTTACTTTTTTTCTGGTGAGCTTTGGCCATGTGGAGACCTGTGGTAATTGCTGCCGGGCCTCACTGAGGTGAGTGGGGAGCGGCATGGTGTGTTAGAGCCGCTGCAGCAGCAGTTATCAGGGTCTGGGGCCTCTGCTCAGATAACCAGAGAAACAAAAATGGCGGCTGCGGTCTGGCAAAAGCCCCTAGAGTCGCTGCTGGGGAGCGGGACTTGCTCTTACAGGGGAGGTACCCAGGCAGGTGGGAGGAATGGTGCCCCACGGAGCTGCCTGGTATTCCCCGAGGTGAAGGGGTGCGTCCCTGTAGTGAGCAGATTGGTGAATAGTCCGCGGGGCTCATGCCAAATCTTCGATGCCGCCCCTCCTGGTCGTGTGGAGGCGACCAGCGAGTATATATATTTTCCTCCATATTCCTGCAGCTATGGTACTAAAACCCCCTAGAGTCGCTGCTGGGGAGCAGGACTGGTTCATGCAGGCGGGCGCACCCAGGCAGGTGGGAGGAATGGAACTAACTGAGCCTAAAGTCAGAAAGGTGAAATCTAAACTGCCCCAGAGCAGATCCCCAAAGGAATAGACAGCCCCCAAACATATATTGTTGGTGAGACAACATGAGACACAAACACAGGCAGAGAACAGACTAAGCAAATGGTGGGGCTGTCTAGACAGGACAGGATAGAAAAGATACTGTCTGCAATCACGCACAAAAACCCTAAAAACATCCAACACATCCGATATACAAAAAACCTGAGGCCACACGATCTCACCCCCGCTAAATCAGCACTCTTGGTATGGACTGGAAGCAAAGCAAAAGATACTAACATAACAGGGGACTGAACAAGCTGTAACATATGGAGCGGGGCCCATAGCTGCCCCAGCAGGGAGCACGCTGAACCCCAGCAGCAAAGCAGAAAGCAAAAAAAAAGGCACTACCAGATTAGATGCAAAGGATTAGCAAAAGAATGACTTAACTGAACCATGCAGATCAGGCAGGAGACAAAGGAACTCCAAATGCACAAGGAGGAAATCACCAGCAACCTCCAAGAGCAGCCAGCTCCATTATATGCTCCCAGCCAATAATCCCAGGTTCCCAATTATCGTTGTCAGGTGGGAAACTTCCATCAACCTGGCCAGCTCCACTACTTCCAGTAACCACCAGAGGGAGCTTTGGCTCAGAAGTCCAAGCAAGGGAATTCACAACAGTCCACCTTCTTCCCCTTTTTGAAGATAGTAACAACATTTGCTTTTCTCCAATCTTCTGGAACTTCTCCTGTTCTCCAAGACTTTTCAAAGATTATGGCAAGTGGTTCAAAAATTTCTTCTGCTATCTCCAGTACTCTGGGGCGTAATTCCTCAGGTAGTGACATCACTGATCTAATGACATGAGGCCCCAGCCCTTATACTACAGCTCCGCCCCCTGGTGGTGATATCACTGACATAAGGCCACACTTGGTATAATGTCCTCCATCCTGGGATAATGTGCCTTATTCTGCTGATGTCCTATGTCCTGGGCTCTTTCATTGTATAATGTTCCACATCCTGTGCAACATCCTGGTATAATGCCCCGATCCTTGCCCCATTTGGTATAATGTTCTCCATCTTGGGCTCCTCCCTTGTAGAATGTCCTCCACTCTTTAATGTCACCATCCTGGACCCCTTCCTGGTATACTGTTCCCCATCCTGGGCTCCTCCCTGGTTTAATTTTCTCCATTCTAATATACTGTCCTCTATCCTGGGCTCCTCCGTGGTATAATGTTTCCCATCCTGATATAATTCCCCCATCCTTGTATAATGTGCCCCTTGTTGGTATGTCTCCATCCTGGGCCAATGCCTGATATGTTCCCCATCCTGGTATAATTCCCCCAATCCTGGGCTCCTTCCTGGTATAATGCCCCCAACCCTGGGCTCCTTCCTGGTATAACTCCCCCATTCTTGCCCATTTTGGTATAATGCCCCCATCCTGGGCCCCTTCCTGATGTAATTCCTCCCATCATGGGCCCCTTCCTGATATAATGCCCCTCATCCTGATATAATTCCTCCCATGCTGGGTTCCTTTCTGATATAATGCCCCCATCCTGGGTTCCTTCCTGATATAATGCCCCCATCCTGGGTCCCTTCCTGATATAATGCCCCCATCCTGGGTCCCTTTCTGGTATAAAGCTCTCCATCCCAGGCCCTTTCCTGGTACAATGTGCCCCATGTTGGTATGATGTTTCCATCCTGGGCCAAGTCCTGGTATAATGTGCCCCATCCTTGTATAATGTCCTCTATCCTCGTCCCTTTTCTGCAGATCTTCTCAAGAAATATAAAAATAAAGTTATTTTCACCTGCCACCGCTCCCACTGCACATGGTGTCTGCTTATACAGCTGACGCAGAAGCCGACAAATTACTTTAGCGTGCAAGCAAAGGGCAGCGCATGACGTGTGTGTGTCCTTGGATGGTCATCCAACTGAAATAGCTGTCGGTGTCAGCCGCTTCCCCTCCCACATGGGCCTAGTTGTTCCCTCTGAGACTGCCCAAGTGTTGGAAAGTTAGTCCACTCGTCTTTAATGGCTGTGTGAAGATTTTGAGATGCCCATCATACTCCCTGGATGTGTCACCCAGTGATTGTCACAGGTCTACTGAGAGAGTGCAGAAGACCGCAGCATCTAATTCCACATACTCCTACACTGATTAGCAGGGGTTAATTTGTTCAACCTGGAGTTTCTGAATCTTTCCTGCATGGATGATCTCAGCTGTTCAGTGTTGGCCACTCCCCCGCTGTTCAGTGTTGGCCACTCCCCCCTGCTATATACATACACTGCTCACAAAATCTGAATATCGTGAAAAAGTGAATTTTTTTCCATTTCTTCCGTCCATAAAGTGACTCTCCTCTATTCTATAGAGTCATTACACACAGAGGGATCTCACGGGTTTATTTCTGTTAGTGTTGATGATTATGGCTTACAGCCAATGAGAACCCAGAAGTCATTATCTCAGGAAATTAGAATAACTAACAATAAAGCTTGCAGCTTAATGACCGGGCCAATTTTTTACCGTTCTGACCATTGTCCCTTTTTGATCCCGCTGATTCTGTGAATGCTTTTTCGTGACATCTTGTACTTCATGTTGGTGGTAAAATTTCTTTGATACGACTTGTGTTTATTTATGAAAAAAAATGGAAATATGGCAAAAAACGTTAACATTTTGCAATTTTCAAACTTTAAATTTTTATGCCCTTAAATCAGAGAGTTATGTCACACAAATTTCTTAAGAAATAACATTTCCCACATGTTTACTTTACATCAGTACAATCTTGGAACCAAAATTTTTTTTGTTATGAAGTTATAAGGGTTAAAAGTTGACCAGCGATTTCTCATTTTTACAACAAAATTTACAAATTTTTTTTTTTTTTTTAGGGACCACCTCACATTTGAAGTCACATTGAGTGGTCTATATGACAGAAAATGCCCAAAAGTGACACCATTCTAAAAACTGCACCCCTCAAGGTGCTCAAAACCACATTCAAGAAGTTTATTAACCCTTTACGCGTTTCACAGGAACTGAAGCAATGTGGAAGGAAAAAATTAACATTTAACTTTTTTTTTCCTTTTACAAAAAATTTACTTCAGAGCCAATTATTTTATTTTCACAAGTGTTAAAAGAGAAAATTATCCACAAAAGTTGTTGTACAATTTGTCCTGAGTACGCTGATACCCCATATGTGGGGGTAAACCACTGTTTGGGCGCATGGCAGAGCTCGGAAGGGAAGCAGCGCCGTTTGACTTTTTCAAAAAAGAATTGGCCGGAATGGAGATTGGATGCCATGTTGCGTTTGGAGAGCCCCTGATGTGCCTAAACAGTGGAAACCCCCCACAAGTGACCCCATTTTGGAAACTAGACCCCTTAAGGAACTTATCTAGATGTGTGGTGAGCACTTTGAGCCCCCAAGCGCTTCACAGAAGTTTTTAACACAAAGCTGTAAAAATAAAAAAATAAAAATTTCCACAGGAGATGTTTTCACCCCAAAATGTTTACTTTCACAAGGGTAGCAGGTGAAATTGGAACACAAAAGTTGTTGTGCAATTTGTCCCAAGCGTGCCGATACCCCATATGTGAGGGGGAACTACTGTTTGGGCATATGGCAGAGCTTGGAAAGGAAGTAGTGATGTTTTGGAATGCAGACTTTGGTGGAAGGGTCTGCGGGCGTCATGTTGCGTTTGCAGAGCCCCTGATGTGCCTAAACAGTAGAAACCCCCAAATGACCCCATTTTGGAAACTAGACCCCCCCATGCAGCTTATCTAGATGTGTGGTGAGAACTTTGAACCCCCAAGTATTTCACTAAAGTTTATAACGTAGAGCAGTGAAAATAAAATAATTTTTTTCCACAAAAATGATTTTTTAGCCCACAATTTTTTATTTTCACAAGGGTAACAGCAGAAATTGGACCCCCAAAGTTGTTGTGCAATTTGTCCTGAGTACGCTGATACCCCATATGTGGGAGAAAACTACTGTATGGGCGCATGGCAGAGCTCGGAAGGAAAGTAGTGAATTTTGGAATGCAGACTTTGATGGAATGGTCTGCGGGTGTCATGTTGGGTTTGGAGAGTCCCTGATGTGCCTAAACAGTAGAAACCCCCCACAAGTGACCCAATTTTGGAAACTAGACTCCCCAAGGAGATTATCTAGATGTGTAGCGAGCACTTTGAACCTCCAAGTGCTTCAAAGAAGTTTTTAACATAGAGCCGTGAAAATGAAAAATCATTTTTTTTCACAAACATGATCTTTTAGTCCCCAATTTTTTATTTTCCCAAGGGTAACAGGAGAAATTAGACCCCCAAACTTGTGCAATTTGCCCCAAGTATGCTGCTACCCCATATGTGGGGGAACCACTGTTTGGGCGCACGGCAGAGCTCATAAGGGAAGGAGCACCGTTTGACTTTTTGAACGCAAAATTGGCTGGAATCAATGGTGGCGCTATGTCGCGTTTGGAGACCCCGTTTTGCCTAAACAGTGGAAACCCCTCAATTCTAACTCCAACTCTAACCCCAACACATCCCTAACCCTAATCCCAACAACACCCCTAACCCCAACCATAATCCTAACTCCAACAAGCCCCTAACCATAACCCTAATCACAACCCTAACCCCAACACACCCCTAACCCTAATCCCAACCCTAACCCCAACCCTAATCCTAACTCCAACACGCCCCTAACCCTAATCCCAACCCTAATCCCAACATACCCCTAAGCCTAATCCCAACCCTAAGGGTATGTTTCCACACTGTGTGCTGGCAGCGCTTTGGACGCAATGGATACCCGGCTCTGCCCAAAGCGCTGCTGGCTTTTGTACACACGGTGATTCTGGATGTGTTCATTGAACACATCCAGTATCACTGCACCCTATCCATAGACTGGGTTATTTATCTTGCAGAGACGGAGTGTCTCCGCAAGATAAATAGACATGCTGCAGTCTAGAAAGACACGCCGCATGTCCGTAATTTTGGGTGTGACACCAGCGTCCCTGCACGCATAGTGGAGATGAGATTTCAAAAAATCCCCTCTACTATGCTGCAACATCTGGATGCTGCAGATGGAACGCTGCGGCTATACACAGCGTTCAATCCGCAGCAAATCCTTACAACATACGCTACGTGGAAACATACCCCAACCCTAATCCCTACTCCCCACCCTAATCCCAACCGTAACCCTAACTTTAGCCCAAATGTAACCCTAATGGAAATAAATATTTTTTATTTTATTATTCCCTAAGGGGGTGATAAAGGGGGTTTACTTTTTTATTTTGATCACTGTGACAGGGTTTATCACAGTGATCAAAATGTACCTGGAATGAATGAATGGAATCTGCCAGGTGCCTGCCAGTAGATCTCGGCTGGCGCACTGCACATGCGCCCGCCATTTTTACAGGAAGATGACGCCGGGAGCTGCAGGACAGGGGGGATACCGTGAAGTATGGGGGGGGGCAGATTGTGGACCCCGGGAACTCTATCTCTCCTCTGATGTGCGATCACATCAGAGGAGAAATTAAATGTGAAATCGCAGCTTGTTTTGTTGCAGTTGCCGTTATATGATTAATAACAGCGATCGCAACACCGGGTTCGGAGAAATTCTGACTCTGGGGGGTGCTATTTACTTTTTCCACAGCGCCGCTAATTAAGTTTAAGTACCCTTAACGACCGCCGTTAAAAGGCGTATCGGCGATCGTTAAGGGGGTTAAAATCTGACATGATGTCCTACTGAAATGTATGCTCAGTACTTGGTCAGGCTCCTTTGGCATCAATGCGGCGTGGCATGGAGGCGATCAGCCTGTGGCACTGCTGAGGGGTTATGGAAGCCCAGGTTTCTTTGATAGCAGCCTTCAGCTCGTCTGCATTGTTGGGTCTGGTGTCTCTCATCTTCCTCTTGACAATACTCCATAGATTCTCTGTGGGGTTAAGGTCAGGCGAGTTTGCTGCCAGTCAAGCACAGCGATACTTTTGTTTATACACCAGGTATTGGTACTTTTGGCAGTGTGGACAGGGGCCAAGTCCTCCTGGCTTCCCTTCCTTGTGGAGTGTGTCAGTGACTGCCTTCTGGACATCTGTCAGGTCAGCAGTCTTCCCCATGATTGTGGAGCTACTGAAACAGACTAAGGGACCTTTATAAACACTTAGGAGCCTTTACAGGTGTTTATTGTTAGTTATTCTAATTTCCTGAGATAATGACTTTTGGGTTCTCATTGGCTGTAAGCCATAATCATCAACATTACCAGAAATAAACCCGTGACATAGATCCCTCTGTGTGTAATGACTCTATAGAATAGAGGAGAGTCACTTTTTGTATTGAAGAAGTGAAATAAATTCACTTTGATGATATTCTGATTTTGTGAAAATCACTTGTACATACATACAGAATGCCCAGATAGATCACACACATAATATACAGGGTGGGCCATTTATATGGATACACCTAGATAACATGGAAATGGTGACAGTTTTCTTGCATTGAAATCTACTGCAATGACCCGGGTGCTGCAGTCACCAGACATCAACACAATTTCCATCCGCTTCTCACATGTTAACCTCTGCGACATGTCAATGGCTGTAAACAAAGAGAAACTTGTAAATAACTCATGAAAGGATAAAGTTACGTTAAAACCAAGCACACCATTGTTTGTCTTGCAAAATTCTCAATAAGTTTGGTGTGTCACATATATAGCTCACCCTGTGTGCGTATATATATATACACACACTGCTCAAAAAAATTAAGAGAACACAAACAACAGAATATAACTCCAAGTAGATCAAACTTCTGTGAAATCAAACTGCCCACTTAGGAAGCAACACTGATTGACCATCAATGTCACATGCTGCTGTGCAAATGGAATAGACAACAGATGGAAATAATTGGCCCACACAAGTGGCTCAGGTAGCGCAGCTCATCCAGGTTGGCACATCAATGCGAGCTGTGGCAAGAAGGTTTGCTGTGTCTGTCAGCGTAGTGTCCAGAGGCTGGAGGCGCTACCAGGAGACAGGCCAGTACACCAGGAGACATGGAAGGGGCAACAACCCAGCAGCAGGACCGCTGCCTCCGCCTTTGTGCAAAGAGGAACAGGAGGAGCACTGCCAGAGCCCTGCAAAATGACCTCCAGCAGGCCACAAATGTGCAGGTGTCTGCACAAACGGTTAGAAACCGACTCCATAAGGATAGTTAGAGTGCCCGACGTCCACAGATGGGGGTTGTGCTCAAAGCCCAACACCGTGCAGGACGCTTAGCATTTGCCACAGAACACCAGGATTGGCAAATTCGCCACTGGCGCCCTGTGCTCTTCACAGATGAAAGCAGGATCACACTGAGCACACGTGACAGAGTCTGGAGACTCCGTGGAGAGCGATCTGCTGCCTGCAACATCCTTCAGCATGACCGGTTTGGCAGTGGGTCAGTAATGGTGTGGGGTTGCATTTCTTTGGAGGTTCGCACAGCCCTCCATGTGCTCGCCAGAGGTAGCCTGACTGCCATTAGGTACCAAAATGAGATCTTCAGACCCCTTGTGAGACCATATGCTGGTGCGGTTGGCCCTGGGTTCCTCCTAATCCAGGACAATGCCAGACCTCATGTGGCTGGAGTGTGTCTGCAGTTCCTGCAAGAGGAAGGCATTGAAGCTATGGACTGGCCCGCCCGTTCCCCAGACCTGAATCCGACTGAGCACATCTGGGACATCATGTCTCGCTCCATCCACCAACGCCACGTTGCACCACAGACTGTCCAGGAGTTGACGGATGCTTTAGACCAGGTTTGGGAGGAGATTCCTCAGGAGACCATCCGCCGCCTCATCAGGAGCATGCCCAGGCATTGTAGGGAGGTCATACAGGCACATGGAGGTCACACACACAATACTGAGCATCATTTTGACTTGTTTCCACTTTAATTTTGGGGGTCTCTCCAAATCCAGGCCTCCATTGGTTCAAAAAATTTGATTTCCATCGATTATTTTTGTGTGATTTTGTTTTCAGCACATTCAACTCTGTACAGAACAAAGTATTCAATGACAATATGTCATTAATTCAGATCTAGGATGTGTTATTGGAGTGTTCCCTTTATTTTTTTGAGCAGTGTATATACACTCACTGGCCACTTTATTAGGTACACCTGTCCAACTGTGTGTTAAGACTTAATTTCTAATCTGCCAATCACATGGCGGCAACTCAGTGCATTTAGGCATGTAGACATGGTCAAGACAATCTCCTGCAGTTCAAACCGAGCATCAGTATGGGGAAGAAAGGTGATTTGAGTGCCTTTGAACGTGGCATGATTGTTGGTGCCAGAAGGGCTGGTCTGAGTATTTCAGAAACTGCTGATCTACTGGGATTTTCACGCACAACCATCTCTAGGGTTTACAGAGAATGGTCCGAAAAAGAAAAAAAATCCAGTGAGCGGCAGTTCTGTGGCCGGAAATGCCTTGTTGATGCCAGAGGTCAGAGGAGAATGGGCAGACTGGTTCGAGCTGATAGAAAGGCAACAGTGACTCAAATTGCCACCCGTTACAACCAAGGTAGGCAGAAGAGCATCGCTGAACGCACAGTGCGTCAAACTTTGAGGCAGATGGGCTACAGCAGCAGAAGACCACACTGGGTACCACTCCTCTCAGCTAAGAACAGGAAACTGAGGCTACAATTTGCACAAGCTCATCGAAATTGGACAGTAGGAGATTGGAAAAACGTTGCCTGGTCTGATGAGTCTCGATTTCTGCTGCGACATTCGGATGGTAGGGTCAGAATTTGGCGTAAACAACATGAAAGCATGGATCCATCCTGCCTTGTATCAACGGTTCAGGCTGGTGGTGGTGGTGTCATGGTGTGGGGAATTTTTTCTTGGCACTCTTTGGGCCCCTTGGTACCAATTGAGCATCGTTGCAACGCCACAGCCTACCTGAGTATTGTTGCTGACCATGTCCATCCCTTTATGACCACAATGTACCCAACATCTGATGGCTACTTTCAGCAGGATAATGCGCCATGTCATAAAGCTCGAATCATCTCAGATTGGTTTCTTGAACATGACAATGAGTTCACTGTACTCAAATGGCCTCCTCAGTCACCAGATCTCAATCCAATAGAGCATCTTTGGGATGTGGTGGAACGGGAGATTCGCATCAGGGATGTGCAGCCGACAAATCTGCGCCAACTGTGTGATGCCATCATGTCAATATGGTCCAAAATCTCTGAGGAATGCTTCCAGCACCTTGTTGAATCTCTGCCACGAAGAATTGAGGCAGTTCTGAAGGCAAAAGGGGGTCCAACCCCTTACTAGCATGGTGTACCTAATAAAGTGGCCAGTGAGTGTATTCACTAATATATTTGTTTTGTGTGTGTAAACATTGTATTTGAACATGGTATGTAATGATATTTTGGCCTTCAATGAAGGATGTAAAAGAAGAGGTTGGCCACAGAAATTACATCACATCACAGAATCCGCACAGAATTTTACAAAGGCAAATCCGCAACATGCGCACACAGCCTAGAAGCTTTTCCATTATCTCGCTGCCTTTAGACAAACACCGCAGATCCCAACCTAGATCTGTGCACAGTGCAGAGGTTCAGACACGTGTCAGTGCCTGTCTTCTTGCACCCTTATGCTTTGACCACGCTGTGCTTCCGCGCTCTGAAACGCATTGAGAATCTGGGAGCACAAAAGCCTGCGCTCACCAGTCCAAAGACTACCTCCACTTTCCTCGCTTGCTGTCGCAGGCGGGACGGGTAACCCCGGAAGAGAGACAACACTCTCAGATCTCTCACTTTGCACTGACGAGGGGCAGTATCCCAAAACAAACACAGTGTCTGCAAATTGAGATTCTGGCTTGGCTTTTATCCTAAGTCATGTAACGAGGCTCGTTAAAGAGTCAACATTGACTTCTAGGATTGCTCCTTCCAATAGGTGGCACTAGAGTTCTAGTCTTCTTCATCTCTGAAGAAATAATAATTTGCATAATTAACACTCTCAGACGCACACATAATCAGACGGATAAACACAAAAACCTGAGAGTCCTCTGTAACTGGGATTTCTGCCTCAGACCTTGTGCGCAGCACTAGGGTTCGAAGAGGTGCCTGCCCGTTTCTTGCGCCCTCGAGGTTTATCCACGCTGTGCCTCGGAACCGTATCGAGAATCTGGGAGCACACGGAACCTTGCGCTCAGCGTACCGCAGATCACCGCCTCTCCTCCGTGCTTGCTACTACACAGGCAGAACGCAGATAGCCCAGAACACTGATGACACTCTCAAGACACGTACATACAACAGGTTACAGGAAATCTACCACGGTTGGCGTTCCTCACAGCTAGTAGCCGTGGGTTCTTTAAGGCCACCCGAGGGACGTATCCCGCACCCTTCCGTGCCGGGCGACACAAACACAAGTACGGAACTACAAAGACTGGCTTGAGTGACACAAGTAAGTACTACAGATTCACAAGGAAATCAGCAGACTTACCGTGTTCTCATGGAGGTGATCAGTCTCCGAGTCAAACCCCCTCGATCCAAGCCAGGTGTCGATGTCTGGTGAGCATACCTCCTAGGTGGCGCCAAGTTGTTGCACCAAGAATGTTGGGGTGATCTCCAAAGGTGAGATCTTAGTGATTGTCTGCTCCTGATCTAATAAATGTGAGCCAAGTGCACGCTTAGAAGAAAAACATCTGACTCAATGTCAGATGTGTGCGCCTCTCTTGGCAAAAGTTGGCAACACAATGGACTTTATTAGTACAAACAGGAGATCATGTAGTTGGCAGGAGGATGGCGTTGCACAGCTTCAGCCATTGCATCAGTCTGTTAGGTCCGCGCTGGGTCTATTCCATATATGGTCTTCAGTGCATCCACCTCACATTCCAAGGATTCCAGGGTGTAGTACCAGTATGTGGACGCCATCTTGCCACACCACATTTGAACTAGCTTATGTAAGGTTAATAACACAGGTCAACGAAAAAAAATTTTTTTTCTGGTGTCCAAAATATTTTAATGAATTTGGGGTATTTTTGGGGTGCTGATTCTGAATATGTCATCAGTTTTGCCAGATTGGCTCAAGTTTTTGAGATTTTTGGTATCTTATTTATAGCACTTGTTGGTAAATGCGACGCATCATCTCATTAATTTCTTTGGATTAGTACTTGAACTGAGCAGTTCTCAATATAGTTTTGTGTTAATTAGTGTTCTAAAAGTTTGTTCATAGCTTGATTTTTGCACTAACTTTATGTTGTTGTCTGTTTTCCAGTGAAAAGCATGAACTCATCATGAAGAAGTTGTCTTAACGATCCAGACTCATTCTGTTACATTTGTGGTGAATATACACTGCCAAAACATAGAAGAAACATAACAGACTTCGTAAAAAAAGTGTATTTTGCCTATTTTGGGGTTATGCTTGGGGACCAAGACAAGTTTTGGGCACCACACATAGTGTGCAAAGCATGTATCGAATTATTACGAAAATGGAGCAAAGGACAAAGAAAAAGCTTCAAATTTGGTGTTCCAATGGTGTGGAGAGAGCCAAAAAATCATCATGATGACTGTTATTTCTGTGCAGTGCAAGTGCAAGGATTCAATAAGCATAAGAAACGAAAATGGGAGTAACATGGAATCTGCAAGAAGGCCTGTCCCTCATTGTGAAGATGTGCCTGTACCTGTGTTTACCATAAATAACAGTCATCATGATGATTTTTTGGCTCTCTCCACACCATTGGAACACCAAATTTGAAGCTTTTTCTTTGTCCTTTGCTCCATTTTCGTAATAATTCGATACATGCTTTGCACACTATGTGTGGTGCCCAAAACTTGTCTTGGTCCCCAAGCATAACCCCAAAATAGGCAAAATACACTTTTTTTACGAAGTCTGTTATGTTTCTTCTATGTTTTGGCAGTGTGTATTCACCACAAATGTAACAGAATGAGTCTGGATCGTTAAGACAACTTCTTCTTGATGAGTTCATGCTTTTCACTGGAAAACAGACAACAACATAAAGTTAGTGCAAAAATCAAGCTATGAACAAACTTTTAGAACACTAATTAACACAAAACTATATTGAGAACTGCTCAGTTCAAGTACTAATCCAAAGAAATTAATGAGATGATGCGTCGCATTTACCAACAAGTGCTATAAATAAGATACCAAAAATCTCAAAAACTTGAGCCAATCTGGCAAAACTGATGACATATTCAGAATCAGCACCCCAAAAATACCCTAAATTCGATGAAATATCTTTGGCACCAAAAATGCTGTTGACCAGTGTAATTGATTTCCTTAGCCATTCTCTCCTTCCCACAGGGAGGGCAGAGATGATTGGCTGATAATGGCGTGACATCACCTACAGGACACAGTGCATTCTGGGATAGCTCCTCCTTGTATTAATCACCGTTCCAGGTGATAGAATAACCACAAGCGCCTTCATTCCGGCCAATTCAGCATTTTAATGTAAATGGGTACAAAGTCATGCAAATAAAATTAAATAAAAAGAAACAATAAAATAAAAACAATAAAAAATACTCAGAACAAAGCCGGAAATTCTGGATCAAAATCCACTGAGCAATTCTTTGCATTTTCAAAAGGTTTGCATGTGAAGCAGGCAATAAATTCTGGAATATCAGAAAATTTCTATATTACATTATGTACATTTTATTTCCATGCAAATCCCCCTCCCCCCACAAGGTTCGCTCCGAAAAATAGCTTTATTCCTTAAATATAATTTCTCCAGTTCACAATCTGTAGTGTTAAATATTTTAATATTTATTTATTTTTATTTTTTTTATTTCTACAGTCCTCAGCTAAGGAGGATGGGAAACTTATTTAAAGGGGTTAATAATGAACACAAAATAGGGTAAAAAAAAAAAAAAAGAGACCGATCTCCGGGAGAAAACTCTGAGGCAAGGAGGAAAATCAACATTTCTTCAGATATTAAAAATACTGAATTTTTCATAAATCTTTTAAATTTCCTGTAATCTGTGGTGTATCGGGAAGGATTCTCTACGTCACAGCATTGGTATCTAATGTTTCCTGGACAGGGAGAGTTTTGTGCATTTGTACGTCGCTCCTCTGTATTTAGAAATAATTTTTTTTTCTCAGATTTTCTATCTTAAAAAAAAATAAATAATCTAAAAAAAAAAAATTATAGAAAATAGTAAAAAAAAAAAAAAAGAAAAAAGTAAAATAAAAAGTATAAAAAATAAAAATTTAACTTGTGGAAAAAAATTAAACTAATAGAAAAAAAAAAAAATTCTGTTGTTTTTGAATACGGCTAAAGGACAGAAATGAAAACTAATGTCCAAAACCCCATAAACATGAAGCAAAACAGGAGGCCGCACCACGAGGGTCCGGGGACGCTTCCGCTTCTGATCGTTCTTTATCCTGTAATGTTTTTGATATATTTTAATAATTGTCTCGTCTCCCCCAATCTGTACAGCAGTGTGAAACAAGCAGACGTAAAGCGCTAAGTGCCCGTTCCGGCAGCGTCCGACCTGACAGCCGCCGGCAGCAAGAGGACAAAGAAAAATAGTGCAATAGACCCTCCATGACGAAAGCGGTGGCGTCAGCCAGCGAACGTCTGCGGAGACCCCGGATCTGTGCGTCGTCTCCCTCCGCAGGACATCGTGATGTCAGAGCCGCCAAAAATACAAGTACTGAAAAAGCCTTACAAAAACACAATGACAAAAAAAACATGAAAAATTGTCTGAAATAACCGTAAAAAAGAGAAAAACATCACAATCTTATAATATCCGAGTATCAAAGTGCATGAAATGACGCCAGTGAAATAAATAATCCAGCTGCCTGAGGCCACAATGTACAGATATATATATATATACACACAGCCCTATATATATATGTATAGATGTGTGTGCGGATATACACACACCAACACGTACAGCCACATGCACCGGTGAGCGGCCCCCCAGCAGTCACAAACACGCAGGGCGGCAGGAACGTGCAGATATATGGACACATATGTACAAGGGCAAAAATATACAAGCGCCTGCGCACCCGGCGGCTGCACACAGGGGCGCCGCACCCAGCAGCTCATAAGAGGTATGAGTGATACCACCCTTCACCCCGGCTCGCACACGTAGGCAGCGCATGGTATGGCACAGGCCCGCCCGCTCCCGCGCTGCCTCTGACGGTCCGTGATCCAGCAGGACAGAGGGGTTAATTGGTCAGTCCCCTCTTCGGTAGACAGTCCAGGTCCTGCGCCTGCTTCATTTCCTTCATCCTGTGAGGGATCACATAAGTGCGTCAGGTATGAGATTCCCCCCCCAATACTCACAGCAGCGGCCCCCAAACCCTCCCTGTACCTGTGACGGCAGCGGCGGAGGAAGCGCATGATCTTGCGGGCGGCCTGATCCTGCTTCTTGGTGAGAAAAGAGCCCCTAGGAAAGACAGGAGAAGGGTGAGGACCCCCGCGTCACAGAGCTGAGAGCGGCGTCCACCACTCATCAGTGCAAGGCATGCACAGGGGATATACTGCACATAATATGGAGAGTGATCACTGGGCGTCCACCACTCATCAGTGCAAGGCATGCACAGGGGATATACTGCATATAATATGGAGAGTGATCACCGGGCGTCCACCACTCATCAGTGCGAGGCATGCACAGGGGATATACTGCATATAATATGGAGAGTGATCACCGGGCATCCATCACTCATCAGTGCAAGGCATGCACAGGGGATATACTGCATATAATATGGAGAGTGATCACCGGGCGTCCACCACTCATCAGTGCAAGGCATGCACAGGGGATATACTGCATATAATATGGAGAGTGATCACCGGGCATCCATCACTCATCAGTGCAAGGCATGAACAGGGGATATACTGCATATAATATGGAGAGTGATCACCGGGCATCCATCACTCATCAGTGCAAGGCATGAACAGGGGATATACTGCATATAATATGGAGAGTGATCACCGGGCGTCCACCACTCATCAGTGCAAGGCATGAACAGAGGATATACTGCATATAATACATATAATATGGAGAGTGATCACCGGGCATCCATCACTCATCAGTGCAAGGCATGCACAGGGGATATACTGCATATAATACATATAATATGGAGAGTGATCGCCGGGCATCCATCACTCATCAGTGCAAGGCATGCACAGGGGATATACTGCATATAATATGGAGAGTGATCACCGGGCGTCCATCACTCATCAGTGCAAGGCATGCACAGGGGATATACTGTATATAATATGGAGAGTGATTACCGGGCGTCCATCACTCATCAGTGCAAGGCATGAACAGAGGATATACTGTATACAATATGGAGAGTGATCACCGGGCGACCATCACTCATCAGTGCAAGGCATGCACAGGGGATATACTGCATATAATATGGAGAGTGATCACCGGGCGTCCATCACTCATCAGTGCAAGGCATGCACAGGGGATATACTGTATATAATATGGAGAGTGATCACCGGGCGTCCATCACTCATCAGTGCAAGGCATGCACAGCGGATATACTGCATGTAATATGGAGAGTGATCACCGGGTGAAGTACAGTATTCAGATTTACGGGACATCATGTTCTCCAGGATCCATTTTTGTGCTTGCGACGCCATTTTGTTGTTTACAAGATATATTTTGTAATTAGGTGAAAGTTCTCAGCTGTTATGAAACCAGACTGTTCCAGCTTGTACAAGATATGAGACCCTAAAAGAATGTGCTATTGTTCTATTTTCTACGTCACGCAGCTAGGGACATATTCCGATTTTCTTGC
Source organism: Dendrobates tinctorius (assembly GCF_039654945.1). Taxonomy (NCBI): domain Eukaryota; kingdom Metazoa; phylum Chordata; class Amphibia; order Anura; family Dendrobatidae; genus Dendrobates; species Dendrobates tinctorius. Next base: position 241,547 of record NW_027361748.1, on the reverse strand, counting down.
AACACTATTTGGTTATAAAGTGAATGTATTACGGCGATGCTATTGGTAGCTGAGTACTTTGCATAATTATGCAAAATACTATAAAAAGGTGACATAATAAAGGGGCTCAGTGATCTGCCTGGATCCTCCCGTACAGAGACCCCCGTCTCCGTGTGGTCATTCCCAGTTGTTAGCAACGCCATGTGAATTAATTTGGAAATCATTGGATCAACTGTGAAGGGTTAATTTAGCCCTACCTCAACAACCGGGCGTCCATCACTCATCAGTGCGAGGCATGCACAGGGGATATACTGTATATAATATGGAGAGTGATTACCGGGCGTCCATCACTCATGAGTGCGAGGCATGCACAGGGGATATACTGTATATAATATGGAGAGTGATTACCGGGCGTCCATCACTCATCAGTGCGAGGCATGCACAGGGGATATACTGTATATAATATGGAGAGTGATTACCGGGCGTCCATCACTCATCAGTGCGAGGCATGCACAGGGGATATACTGTATATAATATGGAGAGTGATTACCGGGCGTCCATCACTCATCAGTGCGAGGCATGAACAGGGGATATACTGTATATAATATGGAGAGTGATTACCGGGTATCCATCATTCATCAGTGCGAGGCACGCACAGGGGATATACTGTATATAATATGGAGAGTGATTACCGGGCGTCCATCACTCATGAGTGCGAGGCATGCACAGGGGATATACTGTATATAATATGGAGAGTGATTACCGGGCGTCCATCACTCATCAGTGCGAGGCATGAACAGGGGATATACTGTATATAATATGGAGAGTGATTACCCGGCATCCATCATTCATCAGTGCGAGGCACGCACAGGGGATATACTGTATATAATATGGAGAGTGATAACTGGGCATCCATCACTCATGAGTGCGAGGCATGCACAGGGGATATACTGTATATAATATGGAGAGTGATTACCGGGCATCCATCACTCATCAGTGCAAGGCACGCACAGGGGATATACTGTATATAATATGGAGAGTGATAACTGGGAGTCCATCACTCATGAGTGCGAGGCATGCACAGGGGATATACTGTATATAATATGGAGAGTGATTACCGGGCGTCCATCACTCATGAGTGCGAGGCATGCACAGGGGATATACTGTATATAATATGGAGAGTGATTACCGGGCGTCCATCACTCATCAGTGCGAGGCATGAACAGGGGATATACTGTATATAATATGGAGAGTGATTACCCGGCATCCATCATTCATCAGTGCGAGGCACGCACAGGAGATATACTGTATATAATATGGAGAGTGATTACCGGGCGTCCATCACTCATGAGTGCGAGGCATGCACAGGGGATATACTGTATATAATATGGAGAGTGATAACTGGGCATCCATCACTCATGAGTGCGAGGCATGCACAGGGGATATACTGTATATAATATGGAGAGTGATTACCGGGCATCCATCACTCATCAGTGCAAGGCACGCACAGGGGATATACTGTATATAATATGGAGAGTGATAACTGGGAGTCCATCACTCATGAGTGCGAGGCATGCACAGGGGATATACTGTATATAATATGGAGAGTGATTACCGGGCATCCATCACTCATCAGTGCAAGGCACGCACAGGGGATATACTGTATATAATATGGAGAGTGATAACTGGGCGTCCATCACTCATCAGTGCGAGGCACGCACAGGGGATATACTGTATATAATATGGAGAGTGATTACCGGGCGTCCATCACTCATGAGTGCGAGGCATGCACAGGGGATATACTGTATATAATATGGAGAGTGATAACCGGGCATCCATCACTCATCAGTGCGAGGCATGCACAGGGGATATACTGTATATAATATGGAGAGTCATTACCGGGCATCCATCACTCATCAGTGCAAAGCACGCACAGGGGATATACTGTATATAATATGGAGTGTGATAACTGGGCGTTCATCACTCATCAGTGCGAGGCACGCACAGGGGATATACTGTATATAATATGGAGAGTGATTACCGGGCGTCCATCACTCATGAGTGCGAGGCATGCACAGGGGATATACTGTATATAATATGGAGAGTGATAACCGGGCATCCATCACTCATCAGTGCGAGGCATGCACAGGGGATATACTGTATATAATATGGAGAGTGATTACCGGGAGTCCATCACTCATCAGTGCAAGGCACGCACAGGGGATATACTGTATATAATATGGAGAGTGATAACTGGGTGTCCATCACTCATCAGTGCGAGGCACGCACAGGGGATATACTGTATATAATATGGAGAGTGATTACCGGGCGTCCATCACTCATGAGTGCGAGGCATGCACAGGGGATATACTGTATATAATATGGAGAGTGATAACCGGGCATCCATCACTCATCAGTGCGAGGCATGCACAGGGGATATACTGTATATAATATGGAGAGTGATTACCGGGAGTCCATCACTCATCAGTGCGAGGCATGCACAAGGGATATACTGTATATAATATGGAGAGTGATAACTGGGCGTCCATCACTCATCACTGCGAGGCACACGGCAGCTCAGGTGTTATACAGCTATGGCTTAAAGTGTTGGCACCCTTAAAATTGTCTCAGAAAATGAAGGCATCCAGTGCCAGAGGCTGCAAAACAACCCCAAAACATGTGACCCTCCACTATATTTGACTGTAGGCACTGAAACAGTAAAATGATGTGTTTTACCAAAAAGCTCTATCTTGGTCTCATCTCTCTACTAGACGCATTCCCAGAAGGATTTTGGATGACTCGCGTACATTTTGGAAACTGCAGTCTAGCTTTTTATGTCTGTGTCAGCAGTGGGGTCCTCCGGGGTCTCCTGCCATAACGCTTAATTTCAGTCACATGTGGACAGAGAGTTGACGCTGACACGGATGCCCCCGGAGCCTGCAGGACTGATTGCATTTCTTTGGACCTTGATTGGGGCTTAGCCACCATATCTGGACTATCCTGCGTTACAACCTTCCATCAATATTTCTCTGCCGTCCAGGGAGATTATCTACAGTGCCATGGGTTGTAAACTTCTGGATTATGTTGGGCATCATGGACAAAGGAACATCAAGATCTCAGGAGATGGAGTTCTAACCTTGAGCTTGTTGATATTCTTCATCAATGTTACTTCTCAAGTCCTCAGACAGTTCTCTTCTCCTCTTTCTGTTCTCCATGCTTAGTGTGGACACACAATGCAAAGATTGAGTCACCTTCTCCCCTCTTTATCTGGTTTCAGGTGTGATTTCCATATTGCCCACACCTGTTACTTGCCACAGGTGAGTGTGAACGAGCATCACATTCTGGAAACAAAGATGTTTACCCACAATTCTAGAAAGGTGTCAACAATTTTGTCCGGCCCATTTTGGGGGTTTTGTGCGAAATTCTGTTTAATTTGCCTTTTTTTCCCCCTCAGATTTTTTTTTTGTGTTGTCCTAAAACACACGAAGGAAGTAAACCTGTGTCTAACAATGCGTGTAACTGTGACAATGTTCTGGGAGAAATACTTCATTTTCTGGACCGTTCTAAGGCTGCAAACACTTTTGGCCATGACTGCATATAAATATGGACAGTGATAACCCAAAGTCCATCACTCACTTGATGCGATGCTGCAGAGCTGGGCCGCTGCGGGCCCCCTCCCGGTAGCTGCGGTAACATTGCTGGATCAGCACAGCTGCCCGGCGGCTCTGCTGGAAACGCTTCTGCTCGTAGTAACTACGGAACTTGGACTGGATCAGGATGGCCGCCTGCGTCATCTTCTTGTACAGAGCATACTGGGAAAGAAAGGTACTGGGATTAATGGCCACGCACTGGTCTATAAAAAGAGGGTCACCTTCCTGCCAGATTGCTGTGATGGTCAATGATGGCAACCCTTCCTCATAACGTTCCCAACCACTAGATGGCGATCCTACCTCAATGTTCCAAACCACTGGATGGCACCCCTAAGGCTATATGCACACGCTGCGGTTTTTGCTGTGGTTCCGCTGCGGTTTTGGCCCTGCGGAACCGCAGCAGTTCCGCAGACATGGTACAGTACCATGTCACCCTATGGGTTTTCAAAACCGCAGTGCTCACGCTGCGGTTTTTTCCGCACGGTTTTGCTGCGGTTTATAAACCGCAGCATGTCAATTTTTTCTGCGGATTCCGCTGCGGTTTCACACCTTTAACATAGTAGAGGTGTGAAACCGCAGGGCAGAACCGCAGGCCAAACCGCAGTCACTTTACCTACGGTTTTACCTGCGGTTCCGCGAGGAAAAACCCGCAGGTGATTCCGCAGTGTGTGCACATAGCCTAAAGCATAACGTTCTAGGCCACTAGATGGCTATCTCACCTCATAACGTTCCCGAACACTTGATGGAAACCCGACTTAATGTTCCAGGCCACTAGTTGGCTACCCACTCTACCTCATAATGTTCCAAACTACTTGATGGCAACACTACCTCATAACATTCGAGACCACTAGATGGCGACCCTACCCCATAACGTTCCCGACCACTTAATAGCGACTCAGCTGTATAATATCCTCTACAATTAGAAGGCTGGGAGTTGGGAATATTGAGGACCGGCTTTGGATCTAGCCACTCCAGGGGACCACTGCATGTTTGACTACGCTAGAAACAACAATTGTGTCCTATGCAGCAGGATCAAGACTGAAATGTGGGAGCACTTTACCTTCAGAGCGATCCATGTCAGCTTGTAAGAGAAGAAGGCTTGGATTAGTGAGAAAAGAGCAGGTAAACCCCCGGGCGATCGTCATGTGATGTGTATGTGACATGTGTGGTCTACCCACATCTATCAAATGTCATATACTAGGATTAGTGGCCGAACGTTCTATGTCACCCCATCACTGCTGTGCTGTCGATGACCAGGAAGGCAGTCAGGTGTCACATCATTGATAGAGCCATCTTACCAATCTCACCAGGAAACATGGTCAAGGTCATCATCCTAATCAGTGGTTGGTAGTTCTCTACTGATATCACCGGGAACCAGGGTCAGGCCAACAGCCTAATCAGTGCTTGGTCCTTCTCTAACGGATATCACCAGGAACCAGGGTCAGGTCAACATCCTAATCAGTGGTTGGTCCTTCTCTACTGATATCACCAGGAACCAGTGTCAGGTCAACATCCTAATCAGTGGTTGGTCCTTCTCTACTGATATCACCGGGAACCAGGGTCAGGTCAACATCCTAATCAGTGGTTGGTCCATCTCTACTGATATCACCGGGAACCAGAGTCAGGCCAACATCCTAATCAGTGCTTGGTCCTGGCATAAAGTGAGACTAGGGACTTTTTTTTTTTTTAAGTGGCGGAGGAATACAGTGCGGAAGGATACCTACCTTCCGTCATTGGATTCCTGCAGCCCGTAGAGAACGGCAGCATCATCTGATGCTGCAGTTCTCTACCCAAGATCGTCGTGGGACACACTCGTGGACTGCTTCGGATCGTGGGTGAGTATTTTTGTGGTTTGTTATGTTAATATTTATTCCGGAAAGACAATGGCTTCGGGGAACAATGTGACAAGTATTGGTAAGTATGTTACTCTATGTTATATGTACTGTATGTCTATGTATGTATTGTATGTATGTAGTATGTATGTAGTATGTATGTAGCATGCATGTAGTATATATGTAGCATGTATGTAGTATGCAGTATGTATGTAGCATGCATGTAGTATATATGTAGCATGTATGTAGTATGTATGTGGTATGTATGTAGCATGTAGTATGTATGTAGCATGCATGTAGCATGCATGTAGTATGTATGTGGTATGTATGTAGCATGTAGTATGTATGTAGCATGCATGTAGTATGTATGTAGTATGTATGTAGTATGTATGTAGCATGCAGTATGTATGTAGCATGTATGTAGTATGTATGTAGCATGCATGTAGTATGTATGTAGCATGTAGCATGCATGTAGCATGTATGTAGTATGTATGTAGTATATATGTAGTATGTATGTAGCATGTAGTATGTATGTAGCATGCATGTAGTATATATGTAGTATGTATGTAGCATGCATGTAGTATGTATGTAGTATTTTTTTTTTTTTTTTTTTAACATTTAACACATTAGCCGGATGATGGGACTACTACTGTCCCATCATTGGCTAATGTGTCAATCACTGTCATGGTAGCAGGCATCGCCCGATGGGACTTGTAGTCCCATCGGACGATGCTTGCACAGACCCCCGGACATCAGCACAGCCCCCCGGCAGGCCGGTACAGACCCCCACAGGGTGCACAGACCACCGGCAGGCCGGCACAGCCCCCCGGCAGGCCGGCAGAGACCCCGGGCAGTCCACACAGCCCCCCGGCAGGCCGGCACAGCCCCCCGGCAGGCCGGCAGAGACCCCCGGAAGGCCCGAAATGACGGCGCATCATGATGCGCACACACCGCGCATCATGATGACGTCAGGCCGTCAATCAACTGAACTTCCGATTCCGATGCCGAATTCCGATATTGAAAAAATATCGGAAGTCGGTATCGGAATTCCGATACAGCAAGTATCGGCCGATACCCGATACTTGCGGTATCGGAATGCTCAACACTACTAATCAGTGGTTGGTCCTTCTCTACTGATATCACCAGGAACCAGTGTCAGGCCAACATCCTAATCAGTGGTTGGTCCTTCTCTACTGATATCACCAGGAACCAGTGTCAGGCCAACATCCTAATCAATGGTTGGTCCTTCTCTACTGATATCACCAGGAACCAGGGTCAGGCCAACATCCTAATCAATGGTTGGTCCTTCTCTACTGATATCACCAGGAACCAGGGTCAGGCCCACATCCTAATCAGTGGGTGGTGCTTCCCTACCGATCTTACAGAGAACCAGGGTCAGGCCAACATCCTAATCAATGGTTGGTCCTTCTCTACTGATATCACCAGGAACCAGGGTCAGGCCAACATCCTAATCAATGGTTGGTCCTTCTCTACTGATATCACCAGGAACCAGGGTCAGGCCAACATCCTAATCAATGGTTGGTCCTTCTCTACTGATATCACCAGGAACCAGGGTCAGGCCCACATCCTAATCAGTGGGTGGTGCTTCCCTACCGATCTTACAGAGAACCAGGGTCAGGCCAACATCCTAATCAGTGGTTGGTCCTTCTCTACTGATATCACCAGGAACCAGTGTCAGGCCAACATCCTAATCAATGGTTGGTCCTTCTCTACTGATATCACCAGGAACCAGGGTCAGGCCCACATCCTAATCAGTGGGTGGTGCTTCCCTACCGATCTTACAGAGAACCAGGGTCAGGCCAACATCCTAATCAGTGGTTGGTCCTTCTCTACTGACATCACCAGGAACCAGGGTCAGGCCCACATGCTATTCAATGGTGTGTCCTTCCCTACCGATCTTACAGAGAACCAGGATCAGGGCAACATCCCAATCAGTTCCGCATTCTTCTCTTCCAATCTCACCAAAGTCATGTTCAGGGCAATATTCCAATCAGAGACACGGTCTTCCCTACCGATCTCACCCAGTGTCATGGACATAAGATATTTCCGAGCTGTATGTTGCTGTACACCATCACCGCCTGATGACTGTGTCACAAGAGCATGAACCATCAAACATCTCCATCATTCTCAGCACGGTGCAGCAATAAAACCTCCGGTGCCATCATCCCATCACCCACAGGCAGCAGGAACCTCCCATCTGCATTGGGTTGTGTCCCCCGCACGCTCTCACCTGCTTGTATTTGCGGTAGCAGCGCTGAATGACGGCGGCCGCCAGGTCCTGCTGTTCCTTTAGTCGTCGTCCCTGGATGCAAAATACAAATGTTTAATGGGAGATCTCTACGTGTAACAGGACAGGTGCGGATGAAGAGGTGATCTGGCCCTTTATAAATCACCCCCACCCTTATGCCTCCTAACAGCAGCTGCATGCATGTGATAGGGCTCATCCAGCTCTGCTATATGACAAGGGGGCGTACAAATATGAGGGGTCTATGTAAACGGGTTGCGGCGCACTAAGTAACCAGAGTTCTCACCTTGTACTTGCGGAAGGCCGTCTGGATGACTCGAGCCGCCTCATACAGTTCACGCTGCTCGTGGTCAGAGAGGGTCAGCAGAGCAAACTCACTTTCCATGCGTCCACTGCTTGAGGCACTGAGGAACTCGGACCATCGTGCGGCACCAGGAGGGTCAAACCTGTCGAAGGAGATCTCACCCAGAGGAGGTGGCGTCGTTGGGGACGGCGGTGCATCAGACCTGGAAACAAGACGGCGGTAATGGTGAAAAACAAAGACCTCCGAGGTCTCAGCTGCACACGTGTCAGGGACTACATGCTTCATACCTCGTCACCTTCACACGTAACCCCTCCATGGATCTCCTGTTCACTCGCTTGACGCGCTGTCCATACCCTCCGATCTCTGCCGCCAGGTTACTGCCATCCTCTCCTGGGCTCATCTGAGCAAAGCGGGCCAAAGCTCGAGCGGCACGCATCCCCTCACTGTGTGCACACGATGGAGTATGTCAGCAAACCAGACACTAGACCATGTCTAGGCCTGAACACACTGCAACTCCACAGCCTATACACACGCACTCCCAGCTCTGCTACTCCACGGCCTATAAACACGCACTCCCAGCTCTGCTACTCCACGGCCTATACACACGCACTCCCAGCTCTGCTACTCCACGGCCTATACACACGCACTCCCAGCTCTGCTACTCCACAGCCTATACACACGCACTCCCAGCTCTGCTACTCCACGGTATGTATACATACTCCAAACTCTGCTACTCCACGGCCTGTATACACACTCTCCCAGCTCTGCTACTCCACGGACTGTATATACGCACTCCAAACTCTGCTACTCCATGGCCTGTACACACATTCCGAGCACTGTCACTCTATGGCCTGTACACACACTCCCAGTTCTGCTACTCCACAGACTGTACATACGTACTCCAAACTCTGCTACTCCACGGCCATTATACACACTCCTAGCTCTGCTACTCCACGGCCTGTACACACACTCTCAGCACTGTCACTCTATGGCCTGTACACACACTCCCAGCTCTGCTACTCCACGGCCAGTATACACACTCCCAGCACTGCTACTCCATGGCCGGTACACACACGCACAGCACTGTCACTCTATGGCATGTACATACACTCCCAGCTCTGCTACTCCACGGCCAGTATACACACTCCCAACTCTGCTTCTCCACAGCCAGTATACACACTCCCAGCTCTGCTACTCCACGGCCAGTATACACACTCACAGCACTGCTACTCCATGGCCTGTACATACACTCACAGCACTGTCACTCTATGGCCAGTACATACACTCCCAGCTCTGCTACTTCATGGCCAGTATACACAGTCCCAGCTCTGCTACTCCATGGCCTGTACACACACTCACAGCACTGTCACTCTATGGCCTGTACACACACTCCCAGCTCTGCTACTCCATGGCCTGTACACACACTCACAGCACTGTCACTCTATGGCCTGTACACACACTCCCAGCTCTCCTACTCCACAGACTGTATACACACTCCCAGCTCTGCTACTCCATGGCCAGTATACACACTCCCAGCTCTGCTACTCCATGGCCTGTACACACACTCCCAGCTCTGCTACTCCATGGCCTGTACACACACTCACAGCACTGTCATTATGGCCTGTACACACACTCCCAGCCCTGCTACTCCACGGCCAGTATACACACTCTCAGCACTGTCACTCTATGGCCTGTACACACACTCCCAGCTCTGCTACTCCACGGCCAGTATACACACTCCCAGCACTGCTACTCCATGGCCGGTACAGACACTCCCAGCACTGTCACTCTATGGCATGTACACACACTCCCAGCTCTGCTACTCCACGGCCAGTATACACACTCCCAACTCTGCTTCTCCACGGCGAGTATACACACTCCCAGCTCTGCTACTCCACGGCCAGTATACACACTCCCAGCACTGCTACTCCATGGCCTGTACACACACTCACAGCACTGTCACTCTATGGCCAGTACATACACTCCCAGCTCTGCTACTTCATGGCCAGTATACACAGTCCCAGCTCTGCTACTCCATGGCCTGTACACACACTCACAGCACTGTCACTCTATGGCCTGTACACACACTCCCAGCTCTGCTACTCCATGGCCTGTACACACACGCACAGCACTGTCACTCTATGGCCTGTACACACACTCCCAGCCCTGCTACTCCACAGACTGTATACACACTCCCAGCTCTGCTACTCCATGGCCAGTATACACACTCCCAGCTCTGCTACTCCATGGCCTGTACACACACTCCCAGCTCTGCTACTCCATGGCCTGTACACACACTCACAGCACTGTCATTATGGCCTGTACACACACTCCCAGCTCTGCTACTTCATGGCCAGTATACACAGTCCCAGCTCTGCTACTCCATGGCCTGTACACACACTCACAGCACTGTCACTCTATGGCCTGTACACACACTCCCAGCTCTGCTACTCCATGGCCTGTACACACACTCACAGCACTGTCACTCTATGGCCTGTACACACACTCCCAGCTCTCCTACTCCACAGACTGTATACACACTCCCAGCTCTGCTACTCCATGGCCAGTATACACACTCCCAGCTCTGCTACTCCATGACCTGTACACACACTCCCAGCTCTGCTACTCCATGGCCTGTACACACACTCACAGCACTGTCACTCTATGGCCTGTACACACACTCCCAGCCCTGCTACTCCACAGACTGTATACACACTCCCAGCTCTGCTACTCCATGGCCAGTATACACACTCCCAGCTCTGCTACTCCATGGCCTGTACACACTCCCAGCCCTGCTACTCCATGGCCTGTACACACACTCACAGCACTGTCACTATGGCCTGTACACACACTCCCAGCTCTGCTACTCCAGACTGTATACACACTCCCAGCTCTGCTACTCCATGGCCAGTATACACACTCCCAGCTCTGCTACTCCACAGACTGTATACACACTCACAGCACTGTCACTCTATGGCCTGTACACACACTCCCAGCTCTGCTACTCCATAGCCTGTACACACACTCCCAGCTCTGCTACTCCATGGCCTGTACACACACTCCCAGCTCTGCTACTCCACGGCCAGTATACACATTTCCGGCTCTGCTACTCCATGGCCTGTACACACACTCCCAGCTCTGCTACTCCACGGCCTGTACACACACTCCCAGCTCTGCTACTCCACGGCCTGTACACACACTCCCAGCTCTGCTACTCCATGGCCTGTACACACACTCCCAGCTCTGCTACTTCATGGCCAGTATACACTCCCAGCTCTGCTATTCCACAGACTGTATACACACCCAGGTCTGCTACTCCACGGCCAGTATACACATTTCCAGCTCTGCTACTCCATGGCCTGTACACACACTCCCAGCTCTGCTACTCCACGACCTGTACATACACTCCCAGTTCTGCTAATCCATGGCCTGTACACACACTCACAGCACTGTCACTCTGTGGCCTGTACACACACTTCCAGCACTGTCACTCTATGGCCTGTACACACACTCCCAGCTCTGCTACTCCACAGACTGTATACGCACTCCCAGCTCTGCTACTCCACGGCCAGTATACACACTCCCAGCTCTGCTACTCCACGACCTGTACATACACTCCCAGTTCTGCTAATCCATGGCCTGTACACACACTCACAGCTTTGCTAATCCACGGCCTGTACACACACTCACAGCACTGTCACTCTGTGGCCTGTACACACACTTCCAGCACTGTCACTCTATGGCCTGTACACACACTCCCAGCTCTGCTACTCCACAGACTGTATACGCACTCCCAGCTCTGCTACTCCACGGCCAGTATACACACTCCCAGCTCTGCTACGCCACAGACTGTACACACACTCCCAGCTCTGCTACTCCACGGCCTGTACATACACTCCCAGTTCTGCTAATCCATGGCCTGTACACACACTCACAGCTTTGCTAATCCACGGCCTGTACACACACTCACAGCACTGTCACTCTATGGCCTGTACACACACTTCCAGCACTGTCACTCTATGGCCTGTACACACACTCCCAGCTCTGCTACTCCATGGCCTGTACACACACTCCCAGCACTGTCACTCTATGGCCTGTACACACACTCCCAGCTCTGCTACTCCATGGCCTGTACACACACTTCCAGCACTGTCACTCTATGGCCTGTACACACACTCCCAGCTCTGCTACTTCATGGCCTGTACACACACTCCCAGCTCTGCTACTCCACGGCCTGTACACACACTTCCAGCACTGTCACTCTATGGCCTGTACACACACTCCCAGCTCTGCTACTCCATGGCCTGTACACACACTTCCAGCACTGTCACTCTATGGCCTGTACACACACTCCCAGCTCTGCTACTCCATGGCCTGTACACACACTTCCAGCACTGTCACTCTATGGCCTGTACACACACTCCCAGCTCTGCTACTCCACGGCCTGTACACACGCACCATATCCAGGCTCACTGACCCGTGTGGCGGCAGCCCCGGCATCTGGTCGGCAGTGTCCAGGTAACTGGCCAGCCACGCCATAGTCTTGCTGAGATTTGGGGACCTTTCTCGGAGGACGGCAGAGTCGGATGCTGTGAAGTCGTCCTGCTTGATGCGGTCTGGGGTGGCTTCTATGATCTGTTCTGCGAGGGTAACCATATCAACCTGGGACGAAGCAAAGTGAGGACGACAGAGGAAGGATGTGAAGGAGCATCAGAAAGAAAAGGGTGCAGCGGACATGCAGAGAACGGAGAGACAGAACTAAACTCCAGGGACGAGGAGAGCGCAGCAGCAGTGCTGGACGAGGGAAGAGACACGTTACCTGCAGGTAGTCCTGGTTCTCCGTGTCCTCCTGATATTCCAGGAGATCAGCTCCAGCTACCCCGGAGGAGCCAAAGTAGGGGACTTGTTCAGCCGGGTCCTCCAGCTGCCAGGAAGCAGCTCCGAGCAACCCAGAATTAGGGGATGGCACCATCGGGGCGTCTTGGCTGCTTTCTGGGCTGCAGTCAGGTGAGCCACGTAGGGCGGAGCTGCTGGAATACGCCGAGGTTACCGACACAGACCCGTCCGATACCTCAGAGGGCGATGGAAGGCTGCTGAGACCTGTGGAAAAGAAATCAATCACCTTCAGGTTACACCACCTGATCAAACGACACAGGTCCGGCCAGTCCCATTACCGGTGTCTGCGCTGGTGGAGAGGGGAGAAAGCCCCCGACTGATGTCCTGACTCCCCACCAGGGAGTGCCAGCTGGACTGCTGTAGATCGGTGAAGTTTCCTTGTGCCATCTCCTGCCTCTGCATCTCTTCGAGGGTAGACGCCAGCTTCACGTGCCCTCGAGATCGAGCGACACACAGAGGAAGTCGTCCCAGAGAGTCCGGTATGGAGAGGGCTCTGCAGTCCCAACGGTAGAGAAGAGTGGCCGCCTCCGTGTGTCCAAGAGCGCAGGCCCACATCTAAAGGAGACAGGACAACCGATCAGGACAAAGCACAGGGACAAGACGGGGGCCAGAGGCACCACCAGAAGGAGAGCGGCCGGTGAGGAGTCACTACGTCCCACCATAGGATGTGCTTGGGATAACTGCGCCAGCGGCGCTGCAGGCACAGTGTAGGTACTCGCCAGCGGCGCTGCAGGCACAGTGTAGGTACTCGCCAGCGGCGCTGCAGGCACAGTGTAGGTACTCGCCAGCGGCGCTGCAGGCACAGTGTAGGTACTCGCCAGCGGCGCTGCAGGCACAGTGTAGGTACTCGCCAGCGGCGCTGCAGGCACAGTGTAGGTACTCGCCAGTGGCGCTGCAGGCACAGTGTAGGTACTCGCCAGAGGCGCTGCAGGCACAGTGTAGGTACTCGCCAGCGGCGCTGCAGGCACAGTGTAGGTACTCGCCAGCGGCGCTGCAGGCACAGTGTAGGTACTCGCCAGCGGCGCTGCAGGCACAGTGTAGGTACTCGCCAGCGGCGCTGCAGGCACAGTGTAGGTACTCGCCAGCGGCGCTGCAGGCACAGTGTAGGTACTCGCCAGCGGCGCTGCAGGCACAGTGTAGGTACTCGCCAGCGGCGCTGCAGGCACAGTGTAGGTACTCGCCAGCGGTGCTGCAGGCACAGTGTAGGTACTCGCCAGTGGTGCTGCAGGCACAGTGTAGGTACTCGCCAGCGGCGCTGCAGGCACAGTGTAGGTACTCGCCAGTGGGGCTGCAGGCACAGTGTAGGTACTCGCCAGCGGCGCTGCAGGCACAGTGTAGGTACTCGCCAGTGGCGCTGCAGGCACAGTGTAGGTACTCGCCAGCGGCGCTGCAGGCACAGTGTAGGTACTCGCCAGCGGCGCTGCAGGCACAGTGTAGGTACTCGCCAGCGGCGCTGCAGGCACAGTGTAGGTACTCGCCAGCGGCGCTGCAGGCACAGTGTAGGTACTCGCCAGCGGCGCTGCAGGCACAGTGTAGGTACTCGCCAGCGGCGCTGCAGGCACAGTGTAGGTACTCGCCAGCGGCGCTGCAGGCACAGTGTAGGTACTCGCCAGCGGCGCTGCAGGCACAGTGTAGGTACTCGCCAGCGGCGCTGCAGGCACAGTGTCGGTACTCACCAGCGGCGTGCAGGAGAAGTGATCGACGTTCAGAGGGTCCACCTCAAACTCCACAGTCAGGCTCTGAGAGTGGATGCTCCTGAGGATGAAATGACATGTCCACAGGTCTGTGCCGCTGAGGGTCCCTGACTACGCCACATGGATGCTCTCACACTCACCGCCACTGGATCAGGGTCTCAATAAGACGGGCATAGCCCTGCGCTGCAGCCAGGTGCAGCAGAGTCATCCCGCGGAAGCTCATCTCGTGTGCCAGGAAATCTGACGTCACCCAGCAGCTCTGCGCCATCATCTTCTCACAGACCGCAACCAGGCGTGCTTCAAAGGTATCGGACACCTGAAAGAGCAGAGGAGGGAAGGAATGACAAGCTGCCACAAACATGAAACGGCCACCAGAGGAGAGGATCCAGAGTGATCACAGACAAGATCTGGCGGATCCAGTGTGACCGCAGGGACAGGATCTGGAGGGTCCAGTGTGACCATAGAGAAAGGATCTGGAGGGTCCAGTGTGATCATAGAGATAAGATCTGGTGGATCCAGTGTGACCGCAGGGACAGGATCTGGCAGGTCAATGTGATTGCAGGGACAGGATCTGGAGGGTCCAGTGTGACCGCAGGGGCAGGATCTGGTGGATCCAGTGTGACCGCAGGGGCAGGATCTGGTGGATCCAGTGTGACCGCAGGGGCAGGATCTGGTGGATCCAGTGTGACCGCAGGGGCAGGATCTGGTGGATCCAGTGTGACCGCAGGGACAGGATCTGGTGGATCCAGTGTGACCGCAGGGACAGGATCTGGCAGGTCAATGTGATTGCAGGGACAGGATCTGGAGGGTCCAGTGTGACCGCAGGGGCAGGATCTGGTGGATCCAGTGTGACCGCAGGGGCAGGATCTGGTGGATCCAGTGTGACCGCAGGGGCAGGATCTGGTGGATCCAGTGTGACCGCAGGGACAGGATCTGGTGGATCCAGTGTGACCGCAGGGACAGGATCTGGTGGATCCAGTGTGACTGCAGGGACAGGATCTGGTGGATCCAGTGTGACTGCAGGGACAGGATCTGGTGGATCCAGTGCGACTGCAGGGACAGGATCTGGTGGATCCAGTGCGACTGCAGGGACAGGATCTGGTGGATCCAGTGTGACTGCAGGGACAGGATCTGGTGGATCCAGTGTGACTGCAGGGACAGGATCTGGTGGATCCAGTGTGACTGCAGGGACAGGATCTGGTGGATCCAGTGTGACTGCAGGGACAGGATCTGGTGGATCCAGTGTGACTGCAGGGACAGGATCTGGTGGATCCAGTGTGACTGCAGGGACAGGATCTGGAGGGTCCAGTGTAACTGTAGGGACAGGATCTGGAGGGTCCAGTGTGACCGCAGGGGCAGGATCTGGTGGATACAATGTGACTGCAGTGACAGGATCTGGTAGATCCAGTGTGATTGCAGAGACAGGATCTGGCGGGTCCAGTATGATCCCAGAGAAAGGATCAGAGGGATCCTGTGTGACCACAGAGACCAGATATGGTGGATCCCAGCGTGATATCAAAGAGACCAGCTTTTATAGATCCAGTGTGATAACCGAGACCAGCTCTAATGGATCCAGTGTGATCACAGACACCGGATCTGGTGGATAAAGTGTCATCACAGGGACAGTCTATGGTGGATCCAGTGTTATCACAAAGAAAGAATCTATTGGATTTCGTGTTATCACAGTGACTGAATCTAATAGCTCCGAGTGAATCCAGTGATATCACACAAAAGAGACAGCATCTGGTGGAAACAGCTGGAGCAGAATAGGTGAGTCTTTAGGGGGTGACTGTAAAAGCCTCGGACCCTCCAGAGAGGACACACCGCCGCCCCGCACCCCCTGCAGGGAACAGACGTGGTGGAAAATATTATGTGTAACTCAAGAAGCGAATAATCCACTCAGTAAATCTCCGGTGACGTCTGATG